>NC_024326.1:2789371-2839514 GCF_000523025.1 Cynoglossus semilaevis
AATGATGCAATAATCACCAACATGTTTGTTTATTTTTCTCTTTCTTGGGTCCTGTTTTGTATTTTATTAAAGTTGTTAATCTGCTTTAAGCTTCAGGAGGCTGCTTGAATCAATAGCTCTGTGTATGAATCCACTGAGGCGGAGCACATGTCTGCCTTCTGATGCTGTTGCTGCTCTTTCACGTCTATGTGAACACATTTAGAAAGCTTTAAAAAGCCTCTACATGTTTAACATCTGCAGACACAGAAGCTGTTACAAGTGACAGCTCTTCTTCACCATGATTTATGATAGGGGCCTCGCTGCATTGTAATGAAAGATAAAGCAAAAAGACAACGACTGGCAGTGACAAATGGACCACATGTGTTGCAGAGTTGTTAAAACTAAATATTCTATATAAATTATCCACTTTCAATCTGTCTTCATTTGGTCTCGTATCTCAGTCAATCAGTCAAATGCACATTGACATCTGTTGTCAAACTGACTGTTAACTTGATCTCGGCCAACGTCTTCTTCACAACCGAAGGGTGTTTTTGCCCGTCAAGGCTGCTATTCTGTTGATGATGAGGTCAGCGACACATTTAATCTGGTCTAACAGATTTCAATAAAACCCTTGACTTCTCCTAAGATTGTTTGTTGGAACGCACTAAAAATTTACTTCAGCCATTTTTGATGTTGTTAGTAAAAAGACAGTGCTGCCTTTCAACATAAGGATGTTTTTTACATTGACACATCCTTGAGTAAGTGGTGAATGCGTGTCTTCATTTAAAAGCCAAAAACAAATTTATGGATTTAACTCAGAAGTTCAGACCAACACATTCCTTCCAAACCCTGTCTTTATGACCTGTGATCTAAATGTATTTCCACCATGGCAGATTCTAGAACGGACTCATATTCTGACATTGTCCACATTGTCAAAAAAATAAAACAAAAAAAATCAAGTGACATGGACATAAACTCAGGTCTACTGCATCTTCAGCCTTAAGAGAACTAAATTCAGATTAATCCCTGTTTATGAATTCTGATTACTTCTGCTTAAGTTTTAGACTATTAAACTATTATTTTTGTTTTTATCTTTCTGCCATGGGAACCTACCGAAAGCATTTCTTGGTTGCACTGGGGTTAAAACGCATACATTAACCAGCAGTGAGCATGAAATTTAATGAGCTGTAACTGTGGAGGATTTTAAGTGGAGTCTGTGGTCATCCCAGAAGTCCACTGATCAGGGTTGTAGCTCTGTAATACATTGTCATAAAAAAAGTGGCCAGGCAAGAGGCCAATATATTTAGTTAAGATGTATTAGGTACTATATGAGGATGCAGGGTTGAGACGAGGCTATAAATGTATCTCTTACCTCTTCTCAATGTCAACTTGTACATACGACAATTATATTAGGAGTCCATCTTTATGAATTAGTTGCAAGGCATACGCAAGGTGGTTTTGTACACTGAAGATGTGTTTGGTATAAGTATTCAAAGGTGCGTTCAACTTCAGTGATTCAAGGAGACGATCGTGTGCTGTCAGGTCACTTTCTTCAGAAAAAATAATTTGTCATAATTACCATATTCTGCAAATTTACCACCAATAATGGTTATAGTCTTTTAGATTTTAAAATAACTAGATCAGAGTCAAACTTTGTCCCTGGGAATTAGACCAATGACACTCACCAAACACTAGCTTAGTGATAGATATCCTGAATGTACAGTAGAGCTTATTTTAGCTTTAGCATATCACTGACACAAGCCTTTGGTGTGACAGATTGGCCTCCAAAAGTCTGTTTGCTTCCTGCAGGGGAGAATTGGCAGAAGGGGAAGGAGCAGAAGTAGTTTGAAGTGAATGCTGGGATTCCATTCCTTTAGCCACATGCTACCTGTGAATAAAAGTGAATAAAGAGGTCGAGGTATCTGTGTGTCTGCGGTGGTCACACCACATCAGGAGGTAAATGGGAAAGAATTTGCAGGCTGCAAAGGACGGTGACATAAAGTAATGTGTGGGAATGGCAGCGCTGAAGTGTTGAAGGAATAGAACGCACAGTATGGCTTCTATCCAGAGAGACCAGCCCCAAAAATACACCAGCTTCGCCTGACGGGGCAGATAATCCTGTTTCTAAAGAACAGGGATGGCTGGGAGCGGCTGCAGCTCAGACCCCCTGCAGAAACTGGTGATCAGAAAGAATGAGGGGCACTGGGCGACCAAAATAGAGGGTGAGGTGACAGAGCTGTACATTTAAGTATATGTGAGTGTGTATGTGCCATGAGACGCACACACACTACGACAAATTCCTTCGGTCAAAATGAAAGGTCCAGTGAGGGCAGCAGTCCAGATAATATTTCTCACCTCCTCATGTTACAGAACAACGTTCTGTTGTTGCCACCCACCCTCTTTTTTACTTACCCTCCATGGGTGTGTTGCCGTCTGGTCTGTTTGCAAAAACAACATCCACATACTCGAGCTGCATCCTCTGGAGGGAGCCCTTCAAACCTAAGGAGCAGGGAGACCAGAGGCTGAGAGATGCAGGAGAGATTTATTCAAAGAGAATTCATGAAAATAATGAAAAACGTTGCCTTTGATGCAGTCTTGGTGTGGATGTTTCTGAAAGTTACGTGTGGACATCAAGAATAATATGTACCATTGTCATGATATATGCAACTATTGCATGAAATATAGCAAAAAAAATGCAGTGTTTGTAGACATTTCTAAGAAAGATGAACAACAGAATCATGCAAAAGGGTCCGGCTAGAACAGGATCCGGCACCTCCAACATTAGATACACACGCCTAGTGTTAAGTGGAAAGTTGAACCACTAGGTGGCAGACTTTTTAAGGTATGAATAGATATAAACATCATTGATAAGGACATTTATAGTACCAATTAAAATAAGATACCATCTGTGATAACACCCACCCACCCTTCACTCCTGTGTGTTATGCATACATTCAGCATTTATTAAAAGCAACAGCCTTTATTTATAAATTATATCAATACCAGTGGGCCCTGGGATATCAATCAATGAGGTAACCTATGATCTTAACGTAGTCCTCTTCTCTGGTTCTTCGGAGAAGATTGATTATAAATTTCTGCATGCCTATCCATTTTTTTATACCAATTAGTTGAACCTACTACGTAGACGAAACATCGGATATGGACAATCTATACATTCCCATGCTTATTCCTCATAGGCAACATGACACCACTAAATTGGACGCTGTGGGATTTCAAATCTGAACGTTCATAAACACAGCAAAATAGAAGCCACGTGACTCAGGGTCTGTCAGCTGCAGCTAGTTTACAACGTCATTACACATAAATCTGACCTGTCATATCCAGCCTGGGCTCAACAGTATGAATCATAGCCAGCCATTAACCATTATTATGTGATGATTCTGATCATGGTATTAAATGACCGTATTTAGACTGCAGTGTATCGGTCAGCAAAATTATGCCTTAGTGACTTAGTCACACTGTTCTACCACTACAGAACAAAACGTCCAAAGGTTTTTACAAGGGCAGCCAAATGATGACGTAAAGGCCCGAGGGCCAAATCTAGCTTTTATATAAATGGTAATGGAAATTTTATCCGAGAGACATTGTTTTGTTGAAAAGATGTTTTAAATTCCTTTTTTTATGTTTTTTTTTGTCAGAAAAAAGTCAATGTTAACTACAGTGGAAAGAAAAAGTAAGGAAAAACTGAGAAAACCATTAAACGTGCAGAAGCGTTCCTTTAAAATAAAACAAATTTTGAAAAAAAAACAAAAAAAAAAACCTTTAGCTTAGAAATAGCCAAAGGTAATAAAACTAGTAAAGTGAGAAAAATCTGCCAATTCAACAACTTTCTTTAAGCACAGCAGTATCTAGGAAATTAAATTGCTGAAGGAGATTAAATTGACTGAGTGTCATCCAAGAGGCTCTAAACATTTTACAAAATCCAAAAGGAGAAAATAATCTTTCACACTGATGTTGGGTATTAAAATATTCCAACAGAAAAGTTTTGGGTTATATAGATGTCATCCAAGAGCAGGGTTTGACTCCTGTGTTCAATTTTATTTCTGTGTCAGATTACTATGTTTATTATCATCAGAAATTATGTTTTTGTGTGTTTCAACCAGACTTTATGAAAGGTCACACTGAGGGTTTGGGAGATAATTTTGAATTTTGAAGATGAATATCTGCCATGCCAAGTTCACCACAAATATCTCCTTAGTAAAATAAACTACACGGAAAACATAGCAGCTCACTTGTGGCACAGTTTATCTTTGTTAGATAAATGAATGCAGTCCTGACAGTTGATAGCTGGACTGAATAACTCAAAGCAAGAGGGAAAGTGAGAAAGATGGAGGTCGTCAAAAAAGGTCACATTTATCCCCGCCCCTCCACACGGACACAGCTTTCAGGGACAGCGTTGAGGAGAGAATAAACGGGCGGCATCCCATTGTCAGCAGAGCAGTCGCCTTTTCAGAGTCACAGTAAGAACAGATGAGAGATGAAAAGCCAACATGGGAGACTGTCACTAAGGACGGGAGCAAAGTAATAGACAAGGAGCTCAGTGCTCATGAGATGGTGTGCGTGTGCAGGGCAGATAAGTGCCAGAAGCCTCTGCGTCGCTCGCTAATCCCTGCTGAGGAATTCGCTCTCTCCCACCAGCGTTAGCAGCTCTCACTCCTCTGCTCTGTCTACTGTTCCCTAAAAATTCCAAAAAAGCTGGATGTTAATCTGAGCCTGCACAGTCATCACATGCAGTTTTCTGCTGTCTCGTGGTGTCCTGGCTCTGTGTCTATTTTAGGAACAGGGAAATGATGACAAACCTTCCAAAACGACTCTCCTGATACCTGTGATGAATGCACAGAGCGTGCATTCTGTAAAATAGTCTTAATAAATGGCTAAAGTTAAATAAAAAACAACTTCTCTGTAGATCATTTGTTCACTGATGTAAAATACTCTTCTCACTTTCTGTGAGTTCACCAACCGTGATCTCTGCGTTTGATCATTAGGTTGAGACCATCCATCACAACCAAATGTCACTTTTACCAAATAAACGATGCATCCAGCCCGTGTCACCAGCACCAGTTCATTAGCCGGTTGTGACATGTGCCACACCAGCGGAGACAGGGACACCTCTCACCCACAGATGCCATCTATCTGTACCGGCAAACTCAGTTTAGCTAATTACCAAAGTTGGCACCTTTTTCCCCCCTATCTGTCATCAGCGTCCTCCCACTTTCTCTCCCTTCTGTTCCAGCCCTCTCTCAGTGTTTCTCCTTCTTTTCTTCAGGAGGGATGTTGCAGAGGCTGCAATGCATGTTAATGAGGTGAGAGAGCTGAGTCATTGCAGGAGGCTACAGATTGGATGATAAGTTGATCAGGAACTTTGGTGGACTGAGTCAAGGTTAAAAGAAAATCATCATTAAATGCCCAGGCAAAGTAACAAGAATGAGCAACGAGTAAAACCACAAGGCTCTACATTTATTTTTAACATATTGAATTAAAAATGGTGGTGTTCTTCTCAAAGGTGATCTCGGCATCTCTAGTGATACCATGGTATTCAGACTGTATATGTGAAGGTACTTTTTAGCAATAGTTTTATTAGCATTTATGCTATTTTATGCTTAAAAATCATATATGAACTGTGTGATAAAATGAGAAAAAAAATCTTTTTGGGCACCATTTGAGCAAAATGGTGCAAAATCATGTCTTGATATGAAGTCAATCTGCTTTGCTGTCCGGCCTGCATTCCAGGTATATTTTAAAGGTGCATTATACAAAGTCAATGTTAAATTGAATAACCATTTTTTAATTTCTATTGCATACTTGGAAAGCCACACTTCTGGAAATTATGCTGCTACAACACACTATAACTGAACGGCATAACTTTTAAGCAGTGATGCTCTATCTAACTTTTAGATTCTGCTGCTTACAGATGCTGGTAACGACAGTGTAGTAGGAAGAGAAGATGAAAGAGGAGATTACGGGAGTGCAGCAGGGCTCCATGAGATGAGGTGATGTGAAGGACAAAGGCAGCGGAGGAGAATTTGGCTTGTTACCTTCAATAATGTGTTTTCTGTTCAGGCCTCTTTCTGTCTCTGCCCTGCAACAGGACAAAAAGAAAACCGTCACTGAGGTCGGGATTCATTTCCTTCCAGTGGAGAGCGGCAGAATGTTAGACATTTAGAAATAGAAAAACCACCCTACACAACATCAAACAGATCACTGAGTGAAAATAATATAATTAAGCAACAATTAAATTAAGTGCTGAGTTTTCAAGGCCATAAAACTTACAACGTTGTCTAGACACTGCCTCTCTTGTACGGAGAATGGTTTGGGATTTTGAATTAAATTTGTAGCTTATCCTTTAGCTATTTACTGAAATTTGTAAGTTTATTTCTTAAACAGCAAGTTCCCTAAAAAAAATCAAAGTCTGATTAGGTGTCCAGTAATAGAAAAAAAAGTCAGTCAGTCAGTTTTTATTGCAAATGTTGGCCATGTCACATTTGTGAATAGTGCTGTAAGGTGTGTGAGAATCAAGGTAATAAGGTTGGAGCACTGCTAGCAGCCCAGCTCAGTCGGAGGTCACGCAGCTGTTCCTCAAAGCCATGTTGTGTGCAGACAGATTCTGCTCCTTGATAATCATCTTAGAGAGAGTGAGATTAAATGTGTCCAATTACACACGGGCCCTATTCTACTGATCCACATTGGATAATTAAAAATATCCAGGAGAAAGATGAACAAATGAAGCCTCCGCACACATTATCATAAAGACTGAACCACTTAAGAAGTTGTTAATATAAAGTGATGACAAATTGTACTGAAGGAGGCTGAAAAAGGAAGGATATCAAATACATACTGTGTGTCGTTGCATGTCTAGTGGATGTAGGCCATTAACATGCGTGGCTCTGTGTGTGAGAGAAATGCAACATACTTATGTAGAGTTATTAAGACAAAGATGCCATGAAAACACACTTACTTTCCTCCCCAGTAGAGCTTTGTGGTGATAACCAAACTGGATCTCCTTGAACAGGGAAAAAGACCATTAAGAAACTCCCTGTTAATACTTGTAACAAACTAAGCTAAGCAAATTGTATTTTTAAGCGACTTTGACTTTTTTGTCATTGCTGTGAATTTGAATTTCAGTCATTGTAACAAAAGGTGGAACTCTTATTTTTGCACACTCAGCAAGGTTCTATACTTTGTTTTTTATCTTATTACCCTCTAGTGCAGTGGAATGAATTTGCTGCTTTTAGCTAATGCTTTACTCAAATACGTCTCTTTTTTGTAACTAATTTCAAATTTTTAAGGGTCACCGTGCCGTGAGTCTCTGTCTTTGGAAAAATAGCTATTTAAAAAATTATTTTGGTTCAAATTTGCATATTTGTATTCAGACAGAACACGTTGGCAGCAACACAAAACATTTACATGACGGCTTTAGTTGACCCTTACATCTACGAGCTAGGGACAGGTTTGGCTCCTTGCCCTGGATCAAAGCCTTGTGGATAAAATGGAGCAGCAACTGGAGACAGAACTTCAGAGCTCAACATTAATATCTGACCTCGCTAAAGCTCTTTTAGCCTGTCAGGCAAAGCCTCAAATTCGGGCTCCAAAAAAGAATCTCCTTCCCAGAAGTATGGATGCAGCTCTGCCTGGTTTCTACGCCCTTGTGATCAAATGCACATGACTGTGTGGTTTTCGTGCCCACGTGCTTCAATTGACACGCACGTACACAATTTGAGCCTATTTTTGAAACACATGCCGAACCTCCTGCGGTGTGGAGAAGCTGTACATTACCTCCAGCATTTCTTCTTGATGATGTTTCCAAGGATTATCTCAGCTCTGTGGAGACACAGGAGGAGATAATGAGATTATGCAGTTCGTCAGGAAGCCTTTTCTAAGAACATCTAGGCATGACTGTTATCTGTGTCACATCTATGACATTGAAAAAAAAACTGAAGGAGTTCAGGGAGAGGACTGGAAAACAGTTGGTGTGTGCATTCAAACCCCAGTTGCAACGATGTAATTAAAATTCACCCTCACACCGATATACCCTGTCCTGCATTATTCCCTACAACAATGTTCAGCCCCGTAAAGTCAAACTGTACTGTTGTAGGGCAACCTTCAGTGATGAATACCATTATGCAAATCTCTTCTGAGTCACAGCTATCTTTCATTGTGGCATCCCACAGGGACGAATTTTTATCCTGGGGCCGAATCTTGTTAAAGTCCAGTGTCTGAGGTGGAAAAGAAGATGCAGAGACTAAAAAAAGGCACTCTGCAGATTCAATCAGGAATCACAGAGACCACTCACTTCCCCCCAGAGTACACTTCGGCGGTGTCGAACAGGTTGACCCCACTCTCATAGGCAATTGTCATCAGCTGCTCAGCCACCTGACAAAGACATGAAAAGTTTCATTTAATGAGCTCAGTGTGAAAACAGGGCTATTAATCCTCCCCTGCAGCCCAGCACTAGGAACACTGCACAGGTTACTGCAGGTGAGTACAGACAAGACAGGTGAGTACAGACAAGTCAATGCGGTCTTAGAAGTTTTTTGCTTGAAAACGATGTGGACTTTTTGTTTATCTTGTTGGACAGTTATTTTCAAAAGGGGCTTTTTATCAATGGTTTATGGTGAAAAACACATTTCTTCATCAATACAAGATGATGACAGTATCAATGATTGATGTTTTGAAAAATTCTGCAAAAGATGTGATAACAAAGATAGAATTTGTAGTTATCATCCATCCATCCATCCATCCATCCATCCATCCATCCATCATCTCCCTCCTAATCCCTTGCAGCCTCATGTTCATACCTATGGCCAGTTTAGTGTCCAGTCACTCTAATCCCTAATGATGGGGAGACAACCCACACGCACAGGGAGTTCATGCAAATCCCCTACAGACACAGTGACCAGCTGTTATCTAAACCTAGTAATTCTCTGCTAATTGTAGCCTCAGCATCCTGTTCACGATGGCGTGGCAGTAATTTGAAGTGTTGTACACTCAGAGGTGGTTTTTTTTTTTTTTTTTGCTTTCTGGGGTTTTAGACAGAAATCCTCATTCTTATTATCTCCAACCAGTCAGTCATTATCTTTTTAGCGCTGAGCTCAACAAAGTGTTCTTTAGAGAACTACCACTCACTGAATTATCTCTCGTTCGGACCATTTTGTGTAAACTCTAGAATTGGTTATGCGGTTAAAACTCAGTGGATCTGCAGTTTACGGATACCCAGATGAGTAGACTTTAAATCTGGCACCAACAACCATGCCACACTCTAATCCACCTCTATTACAGTTCTCTTCTGTTCTGAAAAACTGTTTGAACTGCATATGGTCATCTTAACCATTTGCAGTTAAGTTGCTGTGCCTGATATAAACAGAAGATCATCATATCTATGACTGTTACTTTGGCCGCTCAAATAAAAACTCTTGGTTTCATATCCACTACTAATGGAGGCTATAGATAAAACCCTGATTCTTGTTCTTAATAGAACCTAAACGCATTCTACAGCTGGCTGTGGGACTGATCACACAAAGATTTATGTGTTCTACTTCCACTCACACATTCTATATTTTCAATTTACACTACACGGCTCTCATGTGGTCTACAAATCAGACGCTGCTAACTGTCGCTGCTGCTGAAATTAAAAAGGGCCTAAAACTGCCCATGAACTCAAACAACTCACGCCGGGATGACAGACGCCATGATGACAGACGCCACGGTGCCTTACCTCGTCGGAGATCTGACCTCCAAATGTCACCCAGGTGCCTGAAGGAGAAGGAACAGTTTCATGTTATTTAAGTTGTTCTGCCTTAATCAAAGGAAGACGCTGGGCATTTTCTTTGAGTGCACTAAAGCTAGTCATGTATTAACCCTTGGTATATAGCAGGGATAATTAAGTAGTGGCCCGTGGGGCCAATCTGGCCCATGATTGGATTCCAAAATTATGAGGATCAAAAAGAAAATATTCTCCACAATTTGAGTATCTGATAAAAAACAACAACTGAGATTTTAATAACTATTAGTAATTTAATTCTGGCCCTCCAACAAATATAGTGGGTGACCCCTGGTGTATAGGCTGCAGAAATCCAACTTTTGCACAGATTGTTTTTTCATGAGTTTCAGTGGTGCAAATAACAACACACAAGGTGTTGGCATCTTTAAAGTCAGATGGGGTGAACACTGTGTTTGTGGCAGCAACAGAATCACACCCTGTGGTCCAATTACTGTGGTACTGACTACCAACATACAGACAACTGTGTTCAGTGCACAGAGGTACATACGTTTTTTTTTTTTAATGTTCATATTGTTGCATTTGTCACGTTTATCCTCACTTTGTTGTCTTTTCAGAATTCTGTCAGATTTCTGACAAGAATTCCTCCTTCAAACAGCATAGACTAAAGCTGAACTCAGTTTTGTCAGGATTTTTTTTTTTCACGGTCTCAAAATCTGATTCTGACACATGCTGTGTATCATATCCTGCTAATGAGAAATAATGCAGAAGTTGTGGTTAAATCTGCATAAGCAGCGTAGACTTGGCCTCATTTTTTACCACCACTGCTCAGTCATGTTGGAGCAACTGATTTAGCAAATGATTGTTTCCTGCCTAATTAGAGAACTACAGAATTCAACAAACCTGATACCTATATAATGGCCAGTTTTATCTGGTTTCCTTAATTTAGTTCCTAATCTTCTATCAGTTTAATGGAAGTAAGTCTAGAAGCATCTTGAAATCAAACACTCTAACCAGGGTTATACCAATTAAAAAAAATCTTGATGTAAATGATGTAACTCAGTTTTTTGGCTCAGTCTCTGTCATTTAAAGGCGTAGCTAAACTTTTAGATTTAACACGGAGAGAAAAAGTATCGTCATTTCTTATAACACATTACTGTTCATTTACTAAACCCAGACTTTGGTTAGAAAGCCAGATGAAAGTGTTTGGCCTGTGTTTTTATTAAAACCTCAGCCACTGGAGAATATAGGGCATCTACTTCGCAGTGACATCCATCAGTACTGCTGCATCCTTAATAAAGAGACGGCATCAGAAGGCGCTGACAAACAGAAAGAGATGCTTGCAGAAACAGCAGGGGGGTGGGGGCTCTGGCTGCAGCATGTGCTCATTATTAGGGTAAAAAAGAAGCACATGAGCTGAACTGGAGTTCCTCCAGGTTCATCTGGACATCAAAACACTGTCACATTCATGTATTTATTCAATCTCTGGCACACTCAGGAGTGACTGACTCCAACTGTTTCAATATTTCCTGTATGATGGACTGCACCGTGTTCTGTTCACACACTGTATATAACCCCACCTATGTACATATATTTTTTATATTTTATATTGGTGACATCATGTCCTTCTTCATGCGAGTCTTTTTTAACTGGATCCTTGTGGTTGTCGCATTTAAACGGGCTGACATAAGGCTACAGTAAACAGCCAACCACAAAATTGGAGCTAAGCTAAAGACCTAACGTTCTTGTTCTTTACCAACTGCAGCACTGACCTGGAACAGTAGGGTCATGTGACAAATAAGCTAGAATTCTACTTCAAACCAAGCTCACACATACAGACAGCAATTCTTCTTTTTTTTTCTCTGACTGAATTTGTTATAACTACAAGATGAATGAAGCAAATTTCCCCCTGAAAAACTTGTATTTTATTTTTATGTATAATTGTTTAATGTGTTGTCTGGTCAACAAAATAAAGACAGAATTTACATTTTTTCTCATCCAGGTCTTCACTCTACTCATATTGGCACATGCTGCCCGTCATTTTCCAGTAATGGGAAATAATTACAGAAGCAAGTGTTAAATGTGTAGCCATCTGCAGACGTGGGAGCGGAGCAGCTAAGCCTGAGCCCAATTTTTCAAAGCTGCCATACTGGTTTAAATAAATAATGTATTTTTTTTCCTCCAACTCCGTGCTTTCATAATCTGAATCAACCAAAAGGAGGAACTCCAGGCCTGCCAATCCTGTGCTATCGCTGCCTTAGCTCCGGAGGAAACGGTAGGATGGGATTAGCGAAAGAGTCTGGATTTCTTTAGCTGTAAAAATACTGTTGTTAAAATGAGCAAAATTAAACTTCAAGCCGGGCAACAAAACAACCCACGGACGAAATGGAACCTGTTTGATCGCAAACTGCTTTTCTTTTTCTTTTTGAGAAAATTACTACAGGAAGGAATCAATACGATGCTCAGGGGCACTACAGCACAGCCGAAGCTGCCAATATTGACTGTTGATAGTCATTTATAGACGTGACCTCTCTGTTTACTCTTCCAACCTGCTGGATTTTGTGTTGTGGAAAAGAATCAGCAGAGTGGATTTTTTGCATCACTGAATCTCTTTCAGTTTGGTCCAGTGATTGGTCAGGTGTACTGTACTGTATGGCTCCCCCTGCAGACGCCTCCTTTAGATAATTTGTTGACATTTACATTTATGCATTTAGCAGAGGGTTTTATCCAGAGTCAAACAATCAAGCATGCAGATCCTCTGGGAATAGACGAGTTAAACAAAGTCTCTACCAGTGGCTTCATGTTCTAAGATATAATATAAAATATATACTTGTTAAGTTAAACGACACTGATATTAATGAAAGGTACTCACCGAGACCCAGACAGGACACACGCAATCCAGATTTACCCAGGTTCCTATGGTGAAAACAGAAAATATATTAACAAAGCTGTCGACTTTAACCAACAGTTTCAATCTGAAGATTAAATTGTCGTTAGATGTACTGAGATTACAGAGCTTTTGACCTGAGAGTGGTTTTTAATTTTACAGCCTTGTCAGTTAAAACTTTATGACAAAGGTTTCTGGAAGGACCAGTAGCATTTCTCAGACCCTTGTGAAATTAAAAATAATGTGATAATGGTGTTTATTACTTTGTGAAGATTAATCAGATTTAGATTTTTAATGCCATTTGACGTGCGAAATATATCCACGACTGCACCGTCCGCACAGAAACATTCAGGAAACAAATGCTTATAGGTTTTTTGAATACAAAATCTTAGGCATACTCTCAGAGTAGTATTTGTGTCTTGTGTTTCTTCATAAATAAAGACTCTTAAATCAAGTTTATGACTCTGAACTGTGCTTCAAACTTGAATTCAAAAACATAATTTGTTGTCGCCATGCTCTGCTGTTGAACTTATGTCGTTAAAGAGAAGATTGACAGTGACAGCCCAACACTGTGTCTTCACAGCATCTTGTGTTGAACATTCTGCATGCGACTGGTATGTTAGAATGCAAAAGTGGCCTCTCTTTGTCTGCTATTTATACAGAGCTACTTCTGGAACCAGAAGAGAGATTTCTAAGTCAACTGTGCAGGGAACCATTGTGTCCAACCACAGGGCTGCACCCGTTTATATAAACTGGTCTATGAGGTCTTTGGCATCCAACTAAGATCCAGTAACCTGCAGTCTGTCGGCTGTAGAGGCGCAAAGAGAAAGAAAATCAATTGTAATAAGTTTTCTAATAATTACTGGAGGTTTGTTGGTATCAACATTGTCCCGTGTGACACATGAATCAGATCTGTGAGGACAGGGAGGAGGAGGAGGGACCTGATTTATATGATCAATATTGATGCCACATTAACAAGAAGCTCTCTCTCTCTATCTCTATCTATTTCTCTGTCTCTCTCACTATCCATAATCTTTCTCTAAAAAAAAAAAACTACTCTGATTTACACTGTACCAGTGATTGTAACTTTTTTTTTCTGTTTTCTGTCTCTCCCACTCATTCCCATCGCAGTAATATTATCTTTTGCTCAGAGGTTTTGATCCGCTGTTAGGGAGCTCTTTGCTACTATTTTCCGTTATAATCGTCTTCCCCAAAAATTCTCAAAGACTTACTAAAGCTCTTTTGCTGCATCGTTGCGGTTCTCCTAGCTACAGCCACCTCACAGACCCAGAGTATTTCCTCCAATCTTCCATAATCTTCTGTCTAACTGTGTATAGCTAATGTTTCACAGCTTATCGTCTTACCTCCAGCTGATCTGCCACACTGTACTGTACATGAGACACTCACCCTCATTAAGACAGAAGAAGAAAAAGAACTGTGTTCTGGAGTTGGTTTTTCCAACTAATCTGACAATCTGTGCCACATAAAAGGCCAAACGAGGGGGGAGCTCAAGTGGAGCAGACTTGTAATGGCTTAACATTGATGACAATGGCAATAACAGATTGTTCTGCCTGCAGGCGCCACAGGTGTCTCTGTTCTGGGCAGTGTAGGATAAAAAAAAAAACCCTAAAAAAACTAGAGGACGAAACACAGACAGAGGGAGCGACTGGAAGCAAACACTGTGAAATTGGAACGTCTCTGTGTGACAGACAGAGCCACTATCACAAACGACACCGCACGTGGTCACCCAATTTCCACCAAATTCCTTGGTCTTGACGCAAACAATCTCCAATTACGGACCGTGGATTTTACTTCCTGTCTGTTGGTGCCGGAATTTAGACATTGCAACAAATGAGGCTGTGAAAAATGCCCGCGGACGTTTTCTGGCCACAGCTAATGGGCCGTGCGCGTCAGGATGAAGGTACGTAGACTAATCGGCACCATCTGAGCGCACCCTCAGCTGATTCAGTTAGACGTCCACAGAGAGACATCAGTCATTAATTCAGTGGTTCCAACGCGGTGCCAAGCTAGAGGAAGAAAACACATGAATCAAATTGTTTGCACATAAACACCGAGTGATTTGATAACGCTACATATTCTTTGTGTAACGCATAATCAATGAGCTGATAACGGCATGAGTGGAGAAGACCGCAGGGCAGTTCTCACTGCAGTGGCAAATCGTGGGCTGCTGATGTGGTGGAGGAGTTTGGATATTCCATCCTCCTCTGATGTATTAGTGGGAGCTCTGATTCATGAAAGTGGTGAGGGGAGGCTTGTACCGGGGGTCAAGAGCAACACTGGCTGCAACTGTGTTGAGTGTGTTTGGTCAGGGGGAGTTTTTCAGGGCAAAAATCACAGCCACGTTGTGCACGATGCCCAATTGGAACAATATTCTGTGAAGTACTGAATATAATCAACCTTGAACGTGTGCTTTCCGTGCTGTATTTATTTCTGGAGAGGCCCTACATACCGTCAATTGTTCCTGCTTTTGTGCTGCTTTAATTGCCTTCATAATAACAGGGCATAAACAAAGCTGACACTCAGCTAAAGAAAGCCGTTTCTGTACATGGGGAAACAAAGCTGCAACATCTACTTGATTATTAACCACACAGCTTACAATTTCACATTAATAGACCTGTCCAGGTCTGGGATGTGGGCTGCTCTCAGACGAGGTACACTGGAAAGGGAGCTAATGATTCAGAGGATTACAGCATGCCATTGTCAAACAAAGGAAAAGAGAGAGAGAAAAAATGGAAGCTGGGGGCAGAAAATGTAGTCCTGCACAGGATACAGCGCCACCAGGATTTCATAAGGTGTGTTGTAATGGAACAAAGTAACAGCACTTTTTGAAATCGCCTGCACCAGCATGTCCAGATACATTTTATCAAGCCGGGCTGCATGGCTCGGTCCATCATGCTTGAATGGTGCCCAAAAGGAGCCTTCAAGTAAAATGACTGATGAGTCATTTGAAAACACCCCCACACAAACCTGTCATCACTTATGAACATCCTACAAGATGCTGCTGTGTGAAGCACTTCTCTGTGGAATGAAACGTTAAGATTTTCCTTTTTTTTTCAACTCTCAACTCTCACTCACGTGGTTCTCTGCACAGAGACTGTGACATTTGTACGGTCGGATCTTACCGTGTTTGATTGTTCAAATCAATACTTGTCAGCAAGGTTATGAGTTCCAGATGAAAGTTTGCTGCAGTTCGGGATTACTGTAGACGGAGTCAACCCACACAGGGCCACCGTGACGGGCTGGGGGATTAAACAACACCCACCTCCTCGATTCCCACCACTCTCTCGATGGCAAACCATAATGTTGTTATCAAAATCAGTCAATACCAGGGAGAAAGGCAGGTCACTCTCTAAATAGATCAAAGCCAGAGCTGGTGTGGGCGGGAGGGAAGCGAAGGAGTAGAATCGAGCAATTTGAGGGAAAAATGAAAAGATTGGATGTGAAGATGTGTTCTGCATGAAGGTGGTCAGAAGAGTCAGGGATGGAGAGAGGGAGAGAGTGAATAGGAGGGAGAGAGAGAGGGGGGGGGGGGTTACAAAAAGAAAAGGGAGAGATATGAACTAAGACACAGTGGCCAAGACTGGCAGAACTGCAAGTTTGGACTGAATGTGTCAAGTAAAAAAAAAAACACAGATAAAGCATTCCATATAGTATGACAGGAACTGACAGTGACCTCCCAACAGGGGGCCACATAACGTGTGTGTGCATTAGATTTAAAAAAAAAAACAACCAGAAAAACAGAGAAGTAAAAGTAAGAATAAAAAGTTAACAATTAAGAACTAAGGGTTATATTTACAGCATCTCACACACACACACACACATATACACACATGCATATTTATATATTTTTTTGTTTGTTTCAGGAATACATTTAAAATGACTCCTGTTACAGTTTAGTTGTCAAGGCTACTGAGACCTGAACTTCCTGTTTGTGCCATAACAGTGTACTGATGAATTACACAGTTGATTGTAATTGGTCAAAGTAAAACTCATTTTAAAAAACAATTCGTTTTCACTTTGCTAAAAGGATACGGTTAAACAGTGACAGTTACGATCAGAACAAACAGAAAAGTGAAATGTGTTTTTCCATTGTCTGGTTCAGTGCACCGGGCTTTCTGCTTTACTGTGTCTAATTAGACCTGGAGCCAAAACTGCATTTGCACAGCAACCATATTACAGAGCCATTATGCTTTGGGAAAAGCGTTTGAGTCGTAACCTTTAAGTAAATTCCAGAGTTTATGCTCACTCTCTGCCTCTTCATCTAAGAGGAATGTCCAGCTCTTATCCTGCGGGACTCGTTGAGTCTTTAGTGGGAGTGCAGCTCCGTGATACACGGCTCCTGTTGTGCACCATCCTGGCTCAGATTATTAGAGCCACACATCACAGCCGAACAGCGGACACAAAGAACAGTAGTAAATGTTGAAGAAAAGAAACTTCAACAGCAATTAACACTAAATAGGCAAGGACTCAGCTTACCACTGCCCAGGGAGCCAATTATCACTGTTAAAATGTTCATACTTAAAGGAGAGCAAGATGTTCCAAATATGTCTGTTATTTATTAAACTTAAACTACAATTTTACCACCACATCAAGTAAAAATCAATATACACTTTATGCACAAACGTCAACATTCCTAATTTTTTTTTCTTTTCTCAACAGCCTTAAACCTAACAATTGATTTCTTCCTACAGTGAACATCAATAAAATGGGTTGTCGTTAGAGACCCCGGGCATTACTCATAACCTCAGCCGTCGGTCCACTTCTCCTCTTTACTGCCGACATCTGTAAAAAGATTAACAAGTTGTTCCGATTTGCCCTCCAGGGTTAATTTTAACAGTGGGAGTTTCAATTTAATATTGTCTCTCTGTAATGGAGTGATAATAATTTTATTTTTGTCTCTCTGTAATGGAGTGATAATAAATAACAACTTAAATAATAAGGTCATTACTTTTAATCCTCAGGCGGCGGCTGGGTCTAATGTAAATGAATGTTCTCTGGCTCCTAGTTCATTTTATAACACGGTGTAAAATTTTCATTTTCAATTTTGATTATTGCTTATTGTATTGTTTATATATACACACATTCATAAATAGACATAAATAGACAATAGGTGAAGGTTTTCTCCATTGTTCGTTCCCACAGCACCGAACAAAACCAACAAAACATTGACTTTTTTTCCAACATGTGACACAATGAGAAGGTCGATGATGGATGAAGCGATAAGAAACAACAAAGCTGGATGAACCACGCGTTGTGATTCTGCTGTTTTTGCACTTTCTCCAGGTACCAGCAAAGTTGCTGCCCTTCCTCTCTGTTCACAGCTGCTGCAGACGACTCATTTATGAGTCTCTAGGGCAGTGTGTCGCACACATGCTACACAATCAGTAGATCTGGACGTCGGTGACTCTCCCTGTTTCTACAGCTCTGTTACCTTCTCAACATGAAATATTCTGTCCCAGAGTATAAATCATTTCCAGAGGTGTAAGACTTCAGTGTCGTACATGATTTGCAGCACAAAATAAACTGCATTTCTCCCACTGACTTTTTTCGATTAATGATTAAACAGGGAGGCAAAGCAAAAGTCAGTGTGTTTCTCAACAAAGTTTGTGCTTTTAAATGAAACATATTCAAAAAGATCGCTGTCGTCCACAAACCCAACATTTACACTAGTTATAAAGTGCCTCACATAGAATAAACTGAAGAAGAAACATTGATTTTTTTTTTACATCAAATCCTTTTAGACAGTTACATTTCAGGAACTTAAAGCAGCAAAACGTTATTCCAAATAGACCCCAAGGCTAAATTTACGCCTTTGCTACAGTTATTTACACACTGACAATCATTATGTGCTGTATACGTACCAGGCATGGCCAAACTACGGCCTGTGGGCCAAATATGGCCCGTGGGCTGGATATACTAAGGTACATTCAAAGCGTCTTAGTAACTTCACTCTTTGATTTTACACTTTTGGACGCTGACGGTGAAACAAAAAATTTAGGCCACACACCAGTGCATTTTGCTGTTTTGGGTTGAATTCCCTTTCCAAGGTTCACTGCAGGGGTTTAACTTTTATTTAAGCCGTGATGAGGCAGCAGTGACATGTCTTTAAAGACCAGAAGAATTAACTGAGAATTAATTAACTGAGAATTACTCAAGAGCCACTCCAGTCCTGCTGCGATATTTAGGACCAGAATAAAACAACAAACAGATGAAATCGATTTAATCTGAAGTAATTAGCTCGTAACAAACGATTTCATTCAATTAGTAATGCCATTACATCCAGGCGGCTTCCTTCTGGACAGATTCACGCCCAAGCGTCTCAGCTTTAGTCGTATATTCATATCAGATAACGGAGGAAAGACAGTCAAGAGTGTCTGCAGTAGGGTAAAACTACTCACAATAGGTTTAGAGCCTTGCACGTTAAAATACTGTAGTAAAATTGTAGTTTGATTTTTTCCACAAAATAACAACGTGTAAATAAAGATTTCCTTTGAACATTTTAAAAATCCAAAGCTGATTAACAAATAAAAGCAGGCTATATATACAGTATGTGTGTGTGTGTTATATATGTGTGTATATATGTTTTTTTATAAACCTGGAAAAAACATCGAACCCGCCTTGCAGTGAAAGAGAGGGGGCGCTCCGTCAATTTGTTCCACTGCACACATTCATACCACTACAGTACATATTGATCTGAAGTGCTGCAGCCTCCATGATGAAGACTGTTGAAGCGTGTGAGGCTCCACAAGAAATCACTGTTTGCAGAGAGTTGCAGTGATGAAGAAAGCGCCTCTGGTTGACTGATGTGTAAACAAACATGTCTGTATGAGGTCGATGATGATGATGATGATGGTGAGGAGGAGCTCTGGAAACAGAGCAGTGATCCCTGAATGTTTACTATGTTATTGAGCAGTTTTGCTGACTAAAGCTTCTTATCTCTCTCTCTCTCTCTCTCTCTCGCACCGTGTGTGTGTGTGCATTTGACACAAATAGAGTGTGGTATTGGATTATTTGGGAAAGAGCAGTGTGTGCTGTCGCAGCTGTTTGGAACTGGGTTACTGGCAGACTTGTGCAGACCGTTTAGCTATTTTTTTTTTAAATAGAACTGTAAATTACATCCATATTAAATGAGGCTTCAACGTTGTTGTTACCACTTTAGGCACTTGACACCAGTCAGGCCAGGTGCTGAACCAGAGCACTTAGGATTATCCCGTAACAACTATTACTGAACCATCAATGGAAGGTGAGGCTGTCTGCTGACAGAAGAAGAATCACTGTAACCTCTTCCCTTCATCAAAGGTAAGACAATCCCAGAGACAGCTGCACCACTTTTACCACCACGTCCCTGCGGGTGTAACACTCCCCCGTTTGTCAAAGATGAGGATGGGGGTCAGACTAACGACCTTCATATTGACAAATGCCTCTCGGTGCAGTACAACACCTTGACCTTTATGAGCAGTTAGAGGCCAAACGGAAGGCCTCAGAAGGCTGCGGTCTGGACAGAACACAATGTATGTGTTAATGTACACACCACTTACTGTGACAAATGTGTGGTGCTATTACCTTATTTGCAATTATAAATATATATATATACACACACACTTTTCTGAGTGGAAATACTTGAGAAAGTGGCCACGAAACAAAAATGTTGGGACACTTTGATTTAAATCATTGCCTTTTTGTCAGTGATTCACTCAACCTGACATTTTGATGCCAACTGCCCCCTAACCACTGCAGAGTATTCTGGCTTAAACCAAGAATACAGCACTGTGTCACCAGCGTCCCTGAATGTGGGCATTTTAGAAAAAAATTGAATTTTTTTTTTCCAGGTTATTTCAGGCTTTCGTTTTCAACTCTTTTGATTCCTAGTTCAGTCATAATCAGTGTAGAGTGAGATCATTAGTGTCTGCATGTCTAACTCTGCACACTCTGCATGCTTTGCTTCAGCTGGCACAGCCTTCGGTTGCGCCCAGTGTGGTGCCTCAGTGACACTAAACCCACTCTGCATGTGAAGCACTGCTTCAGTACACACACCCACATGGACACACGCTTGTTTTTGAAGGAAATAAAGTGCATCGGCTTCACAGATGTGGTGGACTGTGAGTGGCAGCGTTTCTCTGTCCAAAGGCAGCCAATGACACACTTTCAACCCTTTGGTTAAAGAAAGTGAGAGTACCAGAGAGGGAGAGTACCAGAGAGGGAGAGTACCAGAGAGGGAGAGTACCAGAGATCTGACAGACGACACTTTTTCAATATTTGCCTCTCAGTTGTAAACTGAAGGGCTTCGCCGTGGGTTTGGATGAAGCTTTGCACGGCAAATATGTTCTGCGTATTCCTAAAGAGTGCTGCGAGAATAAAGACTTCAAGTACAGGAACATTCCCAACCCCTTCCTGTCCACAGTAGAGAGCTGCGGAGCTGAAAAACATCTGATAGAAGCCAAGACTTTGGATGTTTTTTTTTCCATCTTACAAAACAACGACAACAACAATAAAACAAACTATTTCTGATGCATTTAAGACAAAACTGAGCTTTCAGGCTTGTTTGGTTCTGAGAACAGATTGAAGCTTGCAATTTCAATGTTGTTATGGAAACGAGATGAGAACGTGTGACAAGGGGGAGCCTTATCTCATGATGCTGAGCATTTAATCTGCTCGGATTCTGATAATTGCCTTTTTTGTGAATTGACCTGGAAGCAACAGTTTTCTGTTTCATTCAATATGATTTTTTTTGTTGTTGTTTTGTTTTGTTCATTTCCTCTCATCACTCCCTCTCTCCTCCTGATAATCATGACACTGTGAGAACGGATTGTTACCCTCTCCGGCAAACATGGAGTGTTGTCCAAGTTGCTATTTTCCCTCAGCAGTCTGGCTGAGGAGCCCACTCACTGAGATAAGAGGCCATTGTTGACTTGGCTCCGCCTTTTATGACTCCCACACACGGAGACTTACTGCACGGCACAGATCAGCTGTAATGTCACCGTCTCCTGACTACGACGTACAATCGAGGCCGATCTGGAAACTCCATGTTCAACGGTCTTCACTCATAAACTAAAAATCCATATGATTTACATCGACTTATTGTTTTTACGTCAGGTAATTAATACTTTATTTTGGAGACTGTTTGACTTTTTTGGTTGACATTATTTTGCATACTGTCAAACAGTTGTTATGAAGAGGTTTAATATAATTAAAACATGTTTTTAGTTCATTATTTTAGCTCATGAAATATTAATATGTTCTGGTTTCTTTGCTTCTTTACAAAGCAAACAACTACATGAATAATGGAAAAAGAAAATGACAGATTATTCTGCTGTGGAAATAACACTGTCACTGTCAATTACAGCTGCAATAGTTGCAATTACAGTGGATCAAGGAGAAAGAAAATCATGTTTTTGTATTCTGATACATTGGCTGTCATTAAGGAAGGGACATAAACCTCTGACCTTCATACTGTCAACTAGAACTGCACCAACACCAAGGAAAAATGTATCGCAGTGATCAGAAAATTCTTTACTTTTATTTTGTCAAATTTGTTTGCAGCACGACTGATAGCTTTTTCTTTTTCTTGTTGAGTTATAGACGCACAAAGATAAATAGAAAATATTTAAACATATCCTACTAAGGCAGGGGTCTTCAGGGGTGGTCTGCAACCCCTGGAGGCTCTGTAGAGTTACTGCATTTATTCCTTTTTTAAAAAATAATTAAATAATTAAATAATTAAAGTAAGACCCCTGCCCAGGGTGCAGTTATATCAAATAAAAAAACATTTTTTTCTGTATTGGCAATGAAACGGTTAATTTGTTAAACCTTTAATGACATAATCTATTTCAACTGCACCAATGTTGAACTTTTTTTTGGATTCCTCGCATCTGTTCCTCAGCTCATTCTGATCATCTCATTTGATGAAGTATGAGAAACACAGGCGTTGCCATAGCGTTTGCTCCTACATCTACCACAGCATCTGTTATGTTGGTCATGAAAAACTAATTTTATAAAAGAAAACCAACATTTTATCTCATTGCAAAAACACATAAGGAATTAAATGAAATACATTATGTATGTATAGTTTTTAGAATGTGATTTTTTTAAAATTTTTGTTTCGTTGTATTCATTAATCGTATATCTGTGTGCTGTCCTTGTCAAATTATTTTGCAAATTATTTTTGTTTGGTTGATGCTATATCTGAGAAAGAAAATTTAAAAAAAATTATTATTATCATTATTATTTTTATTATTACAAGAATAGATTACCTTTTATGTATTTTTTATATTTATTTAAGTACAAGTGCATAAAAAGCTACACCAAAATAATAATAAAAAAATGCTAACAAATCACACAGCCATCCCAAACAGCTCCCACTCATCACATGTCACCTCTGCTCATAAACCATTGTTTCCATCAGCACTCTTTAACTCTCCCCCTGCTTCTCCCGTCCTCCTCACTCTAAGTACCCTGCCCTCTTTGACTCTGACGCCTTCCAGATTAGTTCACTCTCTCACAGCAGGTCCACCTCCCTCCACCATCTCACACTGCCCCCCACCGTCACGTCGGTCTACCTACCGGTACTTCATGCCCGTGAGCTTGGCCGTGGACTCCTTGAGGTTGTGGTGATAGCGGTGGGTGAAGGAGCCCAGGCTGCGAGCGATCAGGGCCACGGTGCGGAAGCGGGCACGGGCCTGGCTGGTCGTGTTAGGGCTGGTGGCGTTCTGCTTGCTGTGCTCGCCGTTCCGTGGGGCCTTCAGCCCGTGGTCTGTGCAGGCGAACGACACCTGCATGGCTCTTGGCTAAAAGTTACTTTAAGTCGAACAGTCCTTTTCTCGTCTCCAGATTATTTGCTTTGTGGTTTTCTGTGTGACGCCGGAAGTCAAAGGTCCTGACACTGTTGTGTTAGGCGCTGCTGAAAATACAGGAGCAAATGACGGGAGCATGAGATTGCTCAGTTTCTTTATGAAGAAGAATCTGCAGGTGAGGTTATGTCAGAAATTGACATAACAGCAGAGCAGTCCTGGTCAGCGTGTGCGGCGCTGAGACGAGGAGTCGGACGGACAGCACCTAGAAATGTAAGAGAAGATGGAGATGGAGGGACAAGGATAGAGGAGAACAGGAGGTGGATGAGGTGTTTGAAGAGTTGACCACCGGGGAGAGGGATTGCAGAGTTTGTCGCAGAGGGTTAGAGGTGAGGGGCTGAAAAGTCGGAGTGAAAGACGGGGAATAATCTTGCCTGACAGTTAAAAAGACAAAGAACTTTTCATTTGAACCAGTTCCAGGCCACGTCTTTAAAACGCAATCATTTAGCAATAAATTATTAATTTGAAGTTTGGATTATTCTGTATACTTTCCAGTTTCTAACTCATATTTAGCTGTTAGCTGTTTTTGTCAGCTGTAATTGTCTCTTCTGTCTTTTGTCAGGCGTTGTGCGTCTCTGAGGACTTTTCCTGTTAAGCCTTCGAGTCAAACACCTGGAGCAGAGCGTGACACTGCGCCACCTTGCTGTGCACACACATCACCATCAAATCCCTTTAACTACTGCTACACATGAAGTCATGCTTTCACAAGGATGTAAACAAGAACTGTTCACGCACTAATCCTCTCTGGCAAACTGCTGCATTTGCTTCAACTCAACACAGACATTCACAGGCAAATCTTAATGGAGAGAGGCGCTTCTTACACACAGTAGGACGTCAGCACTCTCTGAGAAACGAGACAGGAGGAGAGTCCTGGACTGGTGCGTGTCCTTCTGCAACTTTTAAGAAGGAATCAAGATGTTTCAACACAGCAATCGATAGGTCCTGCACAGATCCGCATCCCCACAGAGGCAGCAGCAGCCGCAGCAGCTGCAGCCGCAGTTGCTCCAGCAGCTGTCCTCAGACCGGGAAAGAAAGCTCAAAGTCCCCAAGGAAGTAACACAGCTTTTAGGGTCTCCAGGTTTTCAGCAAGGAAGCTCTGTTTGATAAATGGACCCTGCAAAAGCAACGGACAAGCGGTAAGGAGGACGAAAGAAGAGGAGGAGGAGGACAGGAGGAATGGAGGATGCATGGTGCATCAGTTCAGAGAGAGGAGGACAGATGCAGTGAGGAGGCGATGAGCGGCGCGTGTTTGGTGAAGAGAGAGTGAGGCAGCCACAGAACGGAGTGTATGGGCTACTGGCTCTGACTGAAAGAACTGCAGTGTTTCTCACTATGGCGCCACACACTCAGAGAGGGAGTGAGAGAGGGAGCACAAGAGGGAGGGAGAGAGAGGGAGAGAGAGAGAGAGAGAGAGAGAGAGAGAGAGAGAGAGACGTGTTGCCATAGGAAATTAAGGCAGCTTAGTTAATGTGACTTGATGTGTGCGTTCATTGACTTAAAGAAACCCACCTCAGGCTGTTTGGCAGCATACTGTGGCCCATCGCGGTAACCTACATGTAAACATCAGTCGCATGCTTCACTTGTCAGCGGACGACCCAGGAGGCATGTTAGTGCCATCTACTATGACAGCACATGGCCTTCGTACGCCGCCGTCCAATAACTGACATCTTTCGAAAACCCTTCCTCTTACGTTCTGATGGAAATTACGTGCTGAGGTTCAAGCCTACAGACGAACCCACTGACGCCCACTTTGAATTCCCAGGCCAGATGTTAAGATCAGACGAAGTGGCACAACGTTAACCTTTGTGAAAGCAGTGCAGCATCTTACCCGCCTCCCCCACTGATCGGCAACGTGACAATGCAGGATCCCCCGGTTGACTGAACAACCTCAGACCTCCAGGCCAACACAGTTATATTTATATCCTACATTTGATAACGGAGGACACGGGAAACAGCCACGTTCAATGACAACGTTGGCTTCTGGGTCAGGGAGCACATCTGGGACAGGGTCAGGACAATTTAACACACACTATAAAAATGATTTACTTTTACTGCTGTACATTACTCTGTGATAAAGTTTTTATGTTGTCTAGTACCACAGTATATGAGTGGAGGTGAGTGTCGTCTCCCCTCACTCATGGAGGTGACTCATCAGAAATTCGGCGCTCCTCTAAGACTGCAGCCCATTCCAGTAAAACCACAGACTCTGGAGTGAAGCTGTTTTTTATAGTTTACCACTATTGGACCATTTGTAGTATATTTAGTATTTTTTATACATGCTTATTATTAAACAGGGAATACTAAAAACTGACAAAAATAATTCAATACTGGATAAATTCAAGAGAGCCACATTTACGGGCTTAACGCATCATTCAAGTCTGTATAATGACAAGATTAATGACTAAAACATCAGAGAAATTTCACACTGAGATGATGTCACATCCCTGTGTTACTACCAAATCCTCTCCTCAGAGCCAGACGACATAAATATGTAAATATCTGTTTTTTTAGTTTCTTAGTTTCTTCAAAACTGTTTAAAAAGTGAGACTTAAAAAAGGCCATAGTCATGTTTTATATTCAATAACAAAGTACTTTATACTGATCTGCCCACAGTTTGAAACAGCTGAGAAATACTGCATGTTCTCCTGTGCAGATCAGGACATTAATCTTTCTGCCTGGTATCAGCCTCTGCTGCTAAATAACACCCAGAGGTGTGTTTGACTCTCTAACCACAGCCCTGTAAACAGCTAATTGCCTGACAAAAAGTGGTCTTTGGGCTACGCGTTCTGCTGTCATAATGGCTGCTGAACAACTGAAAAGACACTCCTTTTATATCATCACTAACCTCCTGGAGAGAAAATGAGAGATAATGAGAGGGGAAACCTTTCCAGGCTGCTGTGACATCACTGCAGCAGCAGCAGCAGCAGCAGGCGCCGCGGGAGGAGCAGGAGGCGGCAAGGAGTTGGCAGTGCGTCACATCCCTGTGTTACTACCAAATCCTCTCCTCAGAGCCAGACGACATAAATATGTAAATATCTGTTTTTTTAGTTTCTTAGTTTCTTCAAAACTGTTTAAAAAGTGAGACTTAAAAAAGGCCATAGTCATGTTTTATATTCAATAACAAAGTACTTTATACTGATCTGCCCACAGTTTGAAACAGCTGAGAAATACTGCATGTTCTCCTGTGCAGATCAGGACATTAATCTTTCTGCCTGGTATCAGCCTCTGCTGCTAAATAACACCCAGAGGTGTGTTTGACTCTCTAACCACAGCCCTGTAAACAGCTAATTGCCTGACAAAAAGTGGTCTTTGGGCTACGCGTTCTGCTGTCATAATGGCTGCTGAACAACTGAAAAGACACTCCTTTTATATCATCACTAACCTCCTGGAGAGAAAATGAGAGATAATGAGAGGGGAAACCTTTCCAGGCTGCTGTGACATCACTGCAGCAGCAGCAGCAGCAGCAGCAGCAGCAGCAGCAGCAGCAGCAGCAGCAGCAGCAGCAGCAGCAGCAGCAGCAGCAGCAGCAGCAGCAGCAGCAGCAGCAGCAGCAGCAGCAGCAGCAGCAGCAGCAGCAGCAGCCGTCTGGTTGTCCTCTCTCACCTCTCTGTCCTTTGCCTTTGCGATGAACTATTTTCCATGTCCTGCATATCTGTTATCTTCATTTTATTTTTTCATGCATCACACTGTACATCTCTCATGTTCTCTCCCCCCTTTCCTCTCACTTTCTCACACACCGGGTTCGCGGTGTTTTCACCCTAATATGCTGCAGGTTGCTGATTGTAATGCACCGCACATCCATCACAGTAGAGCGAGAGAATGTCCGTCCGCCTCTTTGTGTTCCAAGGGACTTTTACTGATTTTGCGAAGTCACCTTTCATTCATTCATTCATTTTTTTCTACCTCTCCATTCTGTTGCTAAGGAAATCAAACTGATACCAGCTGACTTCACTGATAGCACAGGGTTCACATTCACACTCCCATTCACACTCCCATTCACACTCATTTACAACAGTTCCAGCGACATGCTCCTTACTCTGTCCGTCTGTGTACATTTCAGTAACACCTCACCATGTCTGTTTCCACAAAAACTCTAACTTACGTCTTTATAGAATTTTTTTTTTTTTTTTTTTTACTGAACTTCATCAGATAATCAACACGGCTGAACATACTGACCCTAACATTTCAGAAGTGATGATATTAACTGCATCGAAAAAGCCACTGTCAAAAACCTTCTGTCCCGAAATCCAACTGAGTGTGAATACACTTTGTTCCGTGACACTGATACATTCTGACATCTTTACTGTCACTGCCTGTGGACACGTCTACAGAGCTGACCTTCTACAAAGGATGGTGGAGAGACACAGACGTACAAAGAGGAAGGCCTTCTGTCTTCAAGTATAGCATGATTAAAGTTTCAACCTTGGAAGGATAAACTACACCCTAGTCAAAAATGTGTCATGAATAAACATAAAATGGAATTCATACACAGAAAACATTAAATTAAAAAACAGAATAAAAAATTCACGTTAAATTATTTAAACTGTATAACATCATTATCAACAACAGCAAATGTTTTTTCAGCTTTTGTAGTAAGTTGGAATCCAGCTCTGCCTGATTATTTTTCCTTCAAAACTGAAAAAAAAAACATTAAAAATAAACCTGGCTATTGGTAAAAAAAAAAAAAAGGCAAAATGTCATAAAAAAAATCCCTTGTATCTTTTTGACTCGTCCTCGTACGTGTCTGAGACTGAAGCCGTGTCTGCCCATTTAAGCGCTGTTAGCTGCACAAATTGTCAAACTGAGTAAATGTTAATGTGATATAGAAGACGGTGAACTGAGGTGACGGTGATCTCACACTGAGGCGCTCCCTCCTCCAGACCTCTGCATGGAGTCAGAGGTGAAAGCTGCCAAAGCTGCTAAAAGCACAGCAGTGGGTCTGACGACGGCCTCATACGCCTTCAACATCAGGTCTAATTACAGAGGAGTATTAGCGCTGTCTCCCCCCTCGCCTTCCCCCCTGCTGTGCTAAGGCAGACTCTTCCTTATCAGGGGATGATGAAAGCATCAGGTACTTACTGGACCAGTGAACCTGCTGTGAAGTTACACTCTAATCCATGCCGCCACTGGTTAATTGCTATAAATGACAGTAATTGGCAGGAGTACAGAAACAGGCAGCGATCCACTATCCCTGATTGGTCTTAAATTCACATTTACATAAGACGATCAAAGGGAAGCAGCAGCTCATTACACTTGATGAAAAATGTTTACTCCAAACTATCTAAACCGTGCTGGGAGTCTTCCTCTGAGCATTGGCTTCTCTCCCATTCTCTAAGATAATGTATCCTAATTTTTAACTAAATTGAAAAAACAAACAATTAAAAAACTGAATTCAACACAGTCCTACCTGTAGACCATGCTAGCAGTGGGCTGGGTGGACGCCTGGAAGAGGTGTCTCTGCGCGTACAGAAGCTCCTGCAACCTCTGCTGCTCTCGCGGTCTGCCGTCTTCAAAGATGGACGGCGGGCAGCCGGTGGGACTGGAGGGGTTTGCCTTATTTCCTGCCCCCTGCCTCAGCTGGATGGTACTGGGGCGGCGGTCCAGCCTCGGCACCCCTCTCTGCCTGGACACGGGCAACTCGGTGCACGCTGCCTTGAGATACATGTTTGGATCAGACTGGTCTCTGACAGGCTGTGGGCACACTTTCTTTTGTTGGCAAATCTCTTCCAATATATTTAGTCATCAGGGCGAGAGAATCTGGCCTTCAAACGCTGCCATGTAAGTACAGTGTAATGTGGGTCACGCGGAGGCACTGAGGACAAGAGGGCGAGTTTGTTTGGGTCAGAGTTATAGTCGTAGTACTGGCCTGGCCAAGTGAGTATTTTGAAGTAATGTGATTATTTCCCAGTGACATTCTGAACAAAAGCAGGACAAATGAAACAAACACCCTGACAGCTGTGTCATACCTGTGATGTCAACGTTATTCTTAGATGATTGACAGGTGAAAACACAAGGGCAGCTTCAGCCTGAGCTTCCCGAGGCTTAAGTGGGAGAAGTCGGTTTGTCTGTGGGGACAAGCTGGACAAAGACAAAAGGGATAATTGAGATGAATCTGGAACGATAATCTGGGTGCAAGGGCAGGGATTTATTAATAATAGAATTCAGAATTGCACATAGGTCGGCTATGTGAACAACCAACACTGGAGAAAGAATGGGTCGGCATCAACACAGAGAGACTAATGACAGGTGAAGAAGAGGTCCATCACAATAGAATGACAGTGGGACATATGACATTATGACAGATTCAATATTTTATAACATTATTTTTGGTTTTGATTTTGCTCATAATAACAATGTAACTGAAGTTAATCCCAAAGCAGTAGGTACAGATGCTGTGACCAGAAAAGAAATTGTTACTGATTGTTATCGTTAGGATGTTAAAAAGATCAACACTAGGATTTTACCTTCCTGACTTTTCTTCTCTTTTTAACACTACAGACGGGTGCTTTGGTTTTATACATCCTATGTACTGTAGCTTATTTTTAGATTTAGCGCCACCAATTGCCCTGCAACATTTACCAGCAACAGTGGGTTGCCTCAACACACCAGAGCTCTGCCATTACTGGGAATCAAACCAGCAATCACAAAACTAATCTTTTAACCTCATGAGCCAGTAACTCGTTGACTTAGCTTTCTATAGACGTCACTGAGTAAATTTGAAAAAGAAAATGACATGTTTTATAATGAGAGACCTGAGACTGGAGAGAGAGAGAGAAAAAAATCTCAACGTCTTCTTCTCTTAGACAGGACTTTGTGCGAGTCAAGAGTTTAATCTCTACAGGAGACAGAGTTTAAAGAGGAGGCAGATGCTTCATCGACATTCCTTTCATTATTTACAGGGATTTCCGGGGATGAGGGAGTTTTTGTTTATTTTTTGTGTTTGTCTGTCTTACATGAATATAAAAACAGAAAAATCCCCAACAAAAACAGGATAAAGCTTCTTTATGACTAACTTGTACCAGCCTGCCCTCTTGTGGTAAGACTCGAAAAATGCAGGCCACGTCCAAATTGACTCCAATGATTGTTAGTTGGCAAATACAGGAAATGGCTCATGTAACTAATTCTAATGTTTTATATGTTTCATCTGACGTCCACTGATGTCCATGATGTCCACTCATAAATGTCCTCTCCTCTCCTGTCTTGTTTTTATTTTAGTTTTAGTTTTTTAGTTTTAGTTTGTTTTGTGTTTGGCTTTTATTTTCAGAGGTGAAAAAAAGGAGAGTGGGGGACAGGAGCCATTGCAGTGGAGTTGCTGTGAGAAAAACTGAAAGTGAACTGTTTTATCATTTTATCATATGAAGTTATTTTCTTTGTTGTTTTTTTTTTTTTATTTTAATATGAGAATTCCCCAAATGCAAGCAGGTGTCAGCAAGTTAAAAAATGTGAACATAGCACAAGTGACAAACAGTACTGACCAATACGTCATCTGTCGCAGTAACTGACTTGCTCCATTCCAAGAAGTTGATCAACCTGGGAGATGTCACTCAGTTTCCCCAGACTCAGGAAGTGTACAGCAACCACAACACACAGCCCACAGACAGCAGCTAGCCACTGACAACACAAGCTGCCAGCTAACACCTTAACTAGGCACAGGTGGGGCAGATAGACTTGCAACGAGGGCAGAAGCAGGACACAAGAAAACACAGCCCCCTACTGGACAGGAGTGTATAAACACGTTGCTTCTCTTCATATTTACTTTTGTTTGCCTTTGTTTGTGTACAGATATGTAGTAAATGTCACCTTGTTTTTTAGGTAGAAATTGAAAAAACTATTTCATCTTCTTATCTAGGTCTCAACACTAAACATCACCAGACCTCAGGTCCACTCTGCTATATATAATGATTATATCAATGAAACTGTCGGAGTCGAAAAGGAATCTCTCCATCAAGCGCTTTTCTGCTCTCTAGTGTATATTGTTGATACAGCAGCTGACCTTGTGCCTTCCGTTCCATTCTGCAAGTCGGGCCTTTCTGTCTTGTGTTAAAGACTACATGCTTTGTTGACTGAAGACTGAGGAACCGTCCCTGTGCTGTCTCAGCTAGTCTGTCTGTGCAGTCTGTCCAGAATCGCCGTTAGCACTTATTAATAGGCTGCTGGTGCAGTAAATGTAGACAGTGTGTGGTTCATGTGGGGGAGTTGTGAGCACCTCACCCTGTCTGTGAGATCCTCCCACTCGATGTGCTGTATTTAGTCTATTTCTGCTCTGGAACATGTGAGGTCTTTTCTTCACTTGGTGACTCATCTCCACTCGTGGACAATCTGACTTCTGCTGGCACCGAGGCGATGATGCATGAAAAATCATTGTAATCTATGTATTGGCATACTGTAATATATAACTACCCACTGCTAATATTCAACATAAGAAAATAATAACAAACAGACCCGAGCCCTGTGTTAGCCTCTACTTTAAATCTTAATAACACAGCAGTTAAAATAAATCTTCAATACCATTAGGTTCTGTTCTATGCATCACTGTTTGTTAACTTCCATGTAGTCATTTCCAAAGTAGGGGACAAGGATCTCAGAAGGCACACAGAGCAGGGTCAAACACAAACAAACAAACCATATTGAAAGCAGTGACTTCTGAGCTGACGCTGGCTCACACATCATCCTGTCCTAGTGGACTGAAGATGAACTGCTGTAACAAGTACTGTAAATAGGCATCCCATGATGTTGTGTCTGCTTAGATCACATCAAGTCATTGTATGCACAGATTTACGAAAATACCTCCATTCACTCCTCGTCCCACTCTGGCTCAGGACCTCTCTCCCTCGGCTGATCTTATTTTCCTGAAATTCATTAAGTTTAATTCAGGCTGAATGACTCAGGTCTCACTGGGCTGCGAGGAGCAAACAAGTTTACAGCATTTCAACACGTTTAGAAAAAACTGCAAAGGTGTTTCAACATGTACAGATCTGAGAGAGAGTTACGGCAACACAGGAAGTGGCTCCTCATCCACCCTTCCTTTTCTCTGCAGTCATATAAAACTTAATAAAAATGAATGTCCATTTTCTAGAAGCTCTACCGTTTACTGTACATTTCCTTAAAACTGAAAATAATGATTTCACATCACGCACTTTCACATCAGGACTCTTGGTATTGTCTTTCAAATGCAGCTTTCATTTTGATGGAGTTTTCTGCTGTTGGTGCATGAAAAAACACGAAGTGAAAAACACCCTGAAAAGAGCAGTGGACAGAAGTGAACTTTAGTCAAAAGAAAATATCATGCAGACTAAGGTACATTTAGAAAACAAAATGCGGCCCAGTCCTGGACCCCTTCCCAGTGGTTGTGCACCCCTTAGTTTATGCAAATATATTTTATATACTAATGTATATTACAGCATGTGTGTCAGTTGTCAGCCCTGTTGCTTCACCTGAATAAGCAGCATTTATTGCTGGCGGTGCAAAGAACACACTGCTACACAGCTCAGTCACATGTTCTTGAAAACCTGTCTTTGACCAGTCGACAAGTTACCAGAGGTTTGACCACAAGTTAGAGGAAGTTTCTTCAGTTCAGCCATAAAGGAGTGTTTTGGTTAGAAAGCCTTGCCCTGACAGTTGGAGACAGTTGTGACAACAAAGCGCTCATTGACCAGTGTGTACATTAGACCTGAATAGTGAAAGCAGGTCCTTGATGGATTTGGGTGATCGACCTTTTCATCTGTGGGCATAGTGAGACACGTGAAGCGGATGTTAGTGGTCGAAGTGAGTAACAACTCACCCAGGTGCACACACAGACTTGTCTGTTATTCACTCTGTACATGATAGGAAACATGCAGTAGGAAGAGTGAAAGACCTGCACCGAAAACCTCAGCCCTGACAAACAACTTTACTGAGATTATACCTTAAGCTCCTTATAAAGCATGCAGGTCCAAAATCTGGCACTCGGCCAATCATGGTACTTAAATAAGTTTAATATGGCCCATGACTGATTTTTTTCTTCTCCTTCTTCTTTGTGTTTTCTGATTTATCTCAACAGAATAACAAAACTGACCAGATAAATGTTTCCTTGGTTTATTACACAGGCAACAGTTGACCCTTAAAATATCAAACCCACCCATTCTGATTATTTAAATTTTTTTTTTAGCAGGTCAAATGAACAAATACACTATGTCTGTTTTTCTAATTTGTCTTAAGCAGCGCTTCTTGTTTCTACTGTCAAATCTGGAGAAAAGACAAAGAGAACAGCAGCCTGTTTTAGGTTAGAACACATTATTTCTTATTAATTTCCTATGAATTAACCAGTATCAGCACCAAAACTGTTCACAAAGATCAAATTAAAATCGGTAAAACCAGTGGAGTCAATCACAGCACGCAGTGTTGTTACATGAAATGCTTTTTGTATTCCAAGTCTTTCAAATCGACAGGTGGATGGCAGATTCGTCCAAAGGTACATTTACAATTTTGTTAGGTCATAAACGTCACATTCTTAGAAAAGAAACAAAATCTAGATAAAACACAAAGACATGGCTTTCCATTCACTGAACTAGGACTGTTCTTGTTGGGCGAGTACCTTGAGAAGGAGCCTGAACGTGACCCTAAAGCAGTGGATCGGTGACAGGCTTGGCTTCCTGCCGGTTTACTGCAGACTGATGATAGAAAAATGTTCTGATTGCCATCAAGACGCACTGCGGAGGAGATTAGGCCTCAACTGTTGGCACAGTCAGGAATATTTGTTGGAAGGCACTTGACAGGGGGTTAAGCGACGGCAATGCAATATAGTCCTGGATTGTGCACACTGAGCGGGACCGGGGGGTGGGGTTGGGGGGGCACCATCAGTTAAGTGCAAGTTTATCGATGAACCCACTCACACCAGACCAGGGAGGGACCAAAATATTGGCGAACAACACACAACTGCAAACACAGAATCTTAGGCTACGTCCACGCAAACACACCGTCACTGTGAAATGGTGCATTCACATGAAACTGTAGTAGAATCAGATCAGACCAAGAGTGATTTCAAATATATGTCTTCGAGGGTTTTCAGTGTGTAAATAGCACACATAATTTGGGCAGAAAATCAATCAATGAAAACCAAAAATAATGGACGGTGTGAAGTGTGGATGTAGCCTCTGTGGGAGGCTTCGCACCACCTCTCCATTTGGATCGAAACTCAGGGTCTGTTCACACTTGTACATTGCTTTCTTTGGACCAAAGCGGAAAAAAACAAAACACAAACAGTCAGTATCTTCCTCTGACTGGATGGATTCAACAAATAATAAGGAGATTTCCAAACAATACTATCTACAGAGCAGAACCTGTACGGCCATGACCAAGACATCTGAAGGTTTCGGTAAACTGCACCGACCAATCAACAACAACTTGATTCATTAGATCACTTTGAATGTGCCAACATACAATTTTGTTTGTACTTTTTGCATGACAAAATCAAATTGTGCCATAACAAGTGTGAACACACCCTCACATTGTACTAAAGTATAAGATTGGCAAAGTATTTTACACAAGTCCAGGCCTCCTTCACCCACCAGACCAAATAACAGGGTTCAACCCATACCGTCACCAGCAAGACTGACAGAGTGTAGCAGTACATAGAACAAATAACAACCACACAAAAATGAAAAGTCAAAATTAAAAGCCTGTGTCTCTTAGGTTTCACATTTAGACATTCCTATAGAGGCACATTACCAGAGACGGGTCATATACAAAGCTATATTAAAAAATACAAAAAACATTCAAGTACTTTGTCATGTAAACACTTTTCCAGACTATTATACATAATCGATTGTTGTCATCGTTGATGTTTTTCTTTGTTTGTGTGCAACAATAAGACAGCAGTGTGAGGAAAGAAATACATTTTGGCCATAAGACTGCAGGACGGGGTCCAGGCTCAGTGTGACCCGGGGTGGCACTAGTACTGTTGTTGGTGTGGACTTTTAGAGCAGGACACATGAGCAGCACTTGTCGCCCCCAGTGGGCGCAGTGGTGTAGTTCATCTGTCTGACTATCTCTGCAAACAGTTCGTCCACTGATCCTTTATTCTTGGCTGAAGTCTCCATGAAGGGGCAGCTCCAGTCCTGGGCCAGGGCTTTGCCTTCTCCTGAGGACACCTCTCTCTCACCCTCCAGGTCCACCTTGTTGCCCACCAGGATCATGGGCACCCTCTCGTACCTCTTCACCCGGATGATCTGGTCTCTCATGGGCTTGATGTCCTGGAAGCTCTGCTGGTTGACCAGGCTGTAAACCAAAATAAAGCCCTGTCCGTTCTTAATGTACAGGTCTCTCATGGAGGCGAACTGCTCGGTGCCCGCCGTGTCCAGGATCTCCAGCACAGACGGGGACGAGTCCACCTCGATCTCCTTCCTGTAAAAATCCTCGATGGTTGGGTCGTACTTCTCGATGAAGGAGCCCGTCACGAACTGGACGGTTAGCGCGGATTTACCGACTCCACCCGAGCCCAAAACAACCACTTTGTACTCCCTCATGGCCAAGGAGGAGAGGAGAGGACAGAAGAGGAGAGGAGGGGGAGCAGGAAAAGGCAGACGCCTTTTTCAGCGACGAAGGCTCCTCTCTCCCACCCGCTGACCAGCCCCGATGTTTGCAACCCAAGCAGGCTGGGAAGGCTGCGCTCTCGCTCGGTTAGGAGTCAAAATCCAGGCTGGCAGATCCGGTAAGGGCGGAGGAGCACGGATCCGAGGAGAGTGGCCGCTCCTGGACATTAGCGTGGTGGATTAAAGCTCATTTTCATCGCACTGTATTGTGCAAATGTGCAGAGAAGCGTGATCGCTTCGCTCCTCCAGCACCGCGTTTCCTGCCCACATCCTCAGCTGCGTCAGAGGCTAAAGGCTCAGTTCCGCTTTCTTAAAGGAGCCGTTTTGCCCTGTTCCATCTGCTTGGTTGGTGACAAAGGGGGCGGGCACAGGAACGCCATTTCCGCTCTAAAACGGAAACTGTGCGCGTATCGGTTGCAAAACATGAAAAACTTGCATTGACCGGATGCTAATGGTTCTCAAACTATGGTACATGTCCCACCGGTGGGACTCGTGCGCCCTCTGGTGGTACATAAGTGGTGACTAAAATTATGATGGCTGGTGTAATCCTGATGGTGCCTTTGAGTTACACCCAATAACGGTGTCATCTATTTACTTTGGAATAGCAAATAAAATTAAAAATCCACACTGTGAATGGCCCAGGCACAGAGTGTTACTCGAAGTAAATAAACGAGACACACACAGATTACCAAACCACAGCACCGTTGCATGAGCAAATCAAATATTATTTTATTCAGATTTTTTTTTCATCCATACAGCAATAGTCTATTATGGCAACAATAAAATGTGCATTAACAAATCTGAAGACGTAATAGTACATTATTGTGTTGCAACTGTTAGCAGGTACATAATCTGATGGTTGCACTAACAAGTAAAAAAGCAGTCAAAGCGATCGTGTGCCCCCAGCAGGGAAAAGAAACCTTGGTTCCAGTCTGAGTCTGGACACTGAGCATCGGAATTGGAGTAAATGGAGCTTTGGTTCTGAAGCGCTGAACAGCAGCCCGCAGTTAGAGACGTGTGGACGCTGACCGGCGACTGTTACATTCATTTGAGAGAACAAATTTGCCAAATACGTGTGGGTTTGGTTTGGTGAGCCTTCACCTGCTGAGTGCACAAACATGAGAGCAGAGCAGAAACAACTTCCCTGTGAGTCAGTGTCGGCTGTAATTATATGGCTATGAGAAAAGTATCTGGGGTGCATGAGTGCTAACATATCGTTCTGTATATAATGTCATTTTTTTTTATTTCTGAAAAAATACGTATTTTCTATCACACAAGAGTAAGATGGTTTGTATCTGACGTAGTATTTCTCCCCACGGTTGTTATCTACTGTATGTACGTACTGTATACTCTGAAGAGAAAAACATATAACTGTGTAGTTTGTAGTCTTGAATGAGTTATCTTTCCTTAAATACTGTCACTATGCGGTTTTCTTTTGTTTACATGTTTGTACTTTTACATGCAGTCAAATCAAACTATAATAGAATACAAATCTCTGATACTGAGGGTGTACAGTAACTCTACCATGGGAGCAGCAACACTGCATGACCAAGTCAACCAACAAATGATACATGGACAACAATGGGATGTGTCATCATATGAGAGGTCGGAGTCTGCATGACATGGGGACCTTAACCCCCCGGCAACATTTCCTGGCAACGTGAGCCACTAATAAAATAAGACAAATAGCGCATAGCTTTCTCTGAATGTATTGGCCAAGAAACTAGTGCCCATCTTTGCAAGCATTTTTTTTTAGCTGGTCTTCTAATTTATTTAAATTTAAATTAATCTAACAAAATTCCTTATAATTATAGATATTTTTTTTTATTCAAAATAATATCTCAATATGATACACATTTTTCTCTGTTCATTTGACTATATACAGAAGTGCAAAAAGTCAACCTTCGTCACTTAGGTTAGAACTCATCATCTGCAGCATTACGGACCTTTTCGGCCTGGAAAAGTCTTTCCCCAATCTCACTACCGACCGAACATCCAAACACCCGTTAATTTCACTGCTCGATTTGGCCTGACATTCAGGGCAAACTTAAGAAATAGTCCAACAAAAGTACATATCTCTTTTTTGAAATGGATACAGTAGAAAATAATTTGTACTCTTAAAACATGGACAATCTCTATCTTAATACAATATATCTCCACATGTTCGCAAGGAAATAATCTGCTTTTGTCGTCTTCTCTTAGCTAGGAGATGCTGCGATGGCAGCAGAAAAAAATAATTAAATTCATTTCTCGAGTTTAAAAAAAAATCTCTTTCATTAACAAAATTAAGTGATAATGTAACATCAACTGAAATGGACATCAGCTATATGAACGAAGTGAATATTTAAAACTGACTCAAAATATTATCCTTTATATGGTTTGATAAAGTTATGAATGTATACTACCTCAAAATCTACAACGGCTATATCAATGTTGTCAAGTAATATATAGTAAGGCAAAAAAAAAAAAATCTACAACTACATACCTCAATAGATTCAAATCCTTAAGTAGTACATAACACAAGTTCAATTAAATTTTAAGAGTATTTGTTATCTTTACATAGAGAAAATGAACAAACCAAAAAAAAAATTAAAATCATAAGAGCCTTGTGATATAAAACATCATTGGTGTTCTTTACCTGCATGGTGATTGAAAGTACATTTGATTGGGTCGCGACCCATTCATTGCAATCTAAGGCTTTGTTAGGTTACATTACAATCGGTAAAGACACACGACACACAAACACGCACACACACGTGTGAAAATGAAAAAAAAAAGGACGTGTTCATACTAAAATCATCAGATAATGGAGGATAAACATGTTTCCTTATTTGATGGAGCCTCGGTGAAGATGCTCGTGAACACGACTATGAAGAAAAACTGTGCTTTGGTTTCCATAGTCACATCTACAAGTGAACGACAACCTTCATGCTCTGCTTGAAACGCAAGTCATACGTTGAATTCGACGTAAAAAGTTTTAAGGTTGATGACGACTGGATGTGGGATTTAAACACGGTGGTTGGACGAACAATCACTCAAGTGCACATGTGGTTTCAATGACCTAATAGACCTTTGGGTCGGTTGTTTTTTTTTTTTTCTATTCCTATCTACACATGGCTCAATAGTGCTTTTTTTTTGGAGACACAGTTTTAGAGTTGCCTCTCTTTAAAAGAGGGAAAACAAGGTAACACAATGTCAATCGAAGCTACACCCCTCCATTTCACCAGGCTTTAGAGTCAATGGACTTGAGCAACAACTTAATCCCAGTAAGAAAATGCTAATCTATTAACAGAGGTACAGACTTCAGGAAAACCCAACATTTTCAATTTAAAAATAAAAAAAATAATAATTATAACATTTTTTAAAAAACCCACGTCTAAAACAAATTAATAAGATTAAAGTAAAAATAAAAAAAAAAACACTTAAAATGGAGATTTTGGAAACAAAATAATAAAAAAGCCATACATCTTTTTTCTTCTTTTTTTTTCTTTCTTTTTTTACCCTCGGTAAACAAATAACACTGCTGAGATAACACTCTGGTTTTAGCTGTATGGCCTAGATGGCACATGACAAGGTGAGAAAAAAGTTAGCCTGGCTGTGCTTTCAAGATACACAGGTATGTTGGATCACCCAGAACATTCATTTGTCCAAGACCCTCATTTCAACATCTAGTTTCACTAGTAGCCATAAAAACACAATACTGTACATTTCTAATTCTTTTGAAAAGAAAAACAAAATCTGTTAAAATTATTATTGTGCCTTTCAGATTTAAATTGAAATTCAAGGTGCACGTCTTGTAAACTATGAAAAATATGGCTATTGTTTAAAACAAAAATAAAGCAGAACAAATAAAAAAAAGGAAAATAAAGATCTTGGTCTACTAACGTACCAGCACTGGGAGTCGCCCGAGGCAACCGCGCTCTTGACCTTCTGTGAGTGCAGTATTGATAACAATTAGAGCAAATTGAGTGCTATGAGATAGTCAGACACAGAGGTGTAATGTCAACACTTCCCACATGGGCGGAGACAAACACTAACCCTGGCACGAAGGACCTCCTTCTTTTGGCTGGACGTTGAATTTGACGGCAAATTCTTCTAGATAATTGATATGTGGGACGATGGCACAGATCGTGTGTTGCACCCTTGATGTTTGCATGTGTGATGAGACCATCGCGGTGGACTGGGCTAGAGATGGCAGCTCCTCCTCGTCCTGTTGTTTATAACATTCTGAAGGTTATCTACATAAAGGCTGAACTCTTTTGGCTTGGACTGTGCCAGCACACATTCATTTGATCTGAAAGACACAGAGAGCACAGCTTTAAAAGGGAGCACATTTTTGTCTTCAGCAATATAGAGTGACATATACAAATATCAGTGCTGGGTGCTGCTGATGAATGCGTACAGACTTTGAGGTATTGTATACTTCTGTATACCTATTTGTACACTTACGGAGAAAAGGAAAACTCTTGTGTAAAAAAAATCCTAAATTGGATTTAAAAACAGTGAGTCAAAGTTTGGCTTTGCCCTCGTGTTTTGCTAAATAAATAAAAATAACCCTCCGTCACCAGTAAAGCAGCATTTTTTTTCTACAGACTGACATGTTGGACAAATGGAAGTCTGAGCAATAAGCCTTGTTTGTGCAAAAACAAAAAAGTGAACTTACTGTTCTTAAGAGGAACTACATTTGAGTTAGGAACTTGTGACTACTCAGATGATCTGCAGATATTATTGGAATCTGCAGGTAGAAAACAAACAGGGATCAAATGAAGCAACAAACGGCGACTCGAGGCGGACGCTTGGCCAGCAAAACACCCGCAGATCAAAACATTTTAACCACATTTGTTTGCAGGGAGTAGAGTTCATTGCTGGAAGAAAAGACAACGATGGCAGGAGAGACAGAGGAAGCAATTTGGCTACAGTTTGGCACAGGTCATTCGTGATGTGACATGTCGATAGGGATAAGACAATTCCGGACAGCGGGGAGGAAACAATGTGAACTGAAGGGACAGTCGAGATGAGTGGGACGCGGGGTCACTGTCAGTGAGGCGGTCCCCCATGCAAACCCAAGTCCTCCATGTTGTTGACCTGCACACCTCGACAAAATGTAGAAAAACTAGCTCTTAACCAGAGAAAGGCAACAGCGTCAGGTTTCCACGTCAATTCTTCATTCCCCACCAAAAACAGTAAATGTCACAAATATTATTCACTGTAGAACTTCGATGATGAGTATGTCAGCTCTTGAACACAAAGAATATGGTAAAGCTTCGCCTTGTGCACTGGAAGCAGCAGCGTAAAAATAAAAAGGAACAAAACAAAAGCCAAGCACCAAAGGTCACAGATAGCTGTGCGTATAGCTCTTAAAAATGTAATTAGAATGTCTACCTCATACATACCAATTGCATGTATTCGTTGGTAGTCAACTTTGATAAGGAAGAGTCCTCAAAATAGGAAAGGACAAAAATCGAAGTTACAATGAGAAAATATTGAATGCAGTACAGTATATGTTCCTCCACATGTAAGTCAAACCAAACAAACTTTCACTGTGTTGTTAACCTTAACAGCACGCTAGGTCAAAGTATGTATCAACACATGTTGGTGTAGGCCAACAAGAGGGAGTACTGCCTTCTACCCAACCCACCCCGGGCCATAAGACACAAGCATCCCAGATCGCCAATGTGCAATGACGTACAGACAGAGAGACGTACAGACAGAGAGACAGACAGACAGAGAGACCAGTCAGACAGTCGATAGAGAGACAGACAGGAAGACAGACAAATAATATAGATAGGACAAATAGATACATGGAGAGACAGACAGATAGGTAGATACATAGACAGATAGAGAGACAGAGGGATAGACAGAAATAAAGACAGATAGACTGACACAGACAGTCAGACAGACAGACAGCCAGTCAGACAGTCAGTCAGACAGACAGCCAGTCAGACAGACAGCCAGAGAGAAAGACAGACAGACAGACACTCAGACAGACAGACAGCCAGAGAGAAAGACAGACAGACAGAAAGGCAGACAGACAGAGAGACAGTCAGACAGATAGACAGACAGTCAGACAGCCAGACAGTCAGACAGACAGTCAGACAGACAGCCAGACAGACAGACAGAGACAGACGGCTACATGGTAGTGGTGGTGCAAACCTGATTGGTGGAGGCAGTTGCGAAGGGAACACTTGTGGCAGATGTGGTGGCTGCAGACACAGTGGCTGGATTACCACCGTGCATCATGGGAACTTTTTTGGAGGGAAAATCATGTAAGCAAAAGTTCACAGAGGGGCAGTGTAGCCACACACACACCAAGCAAATAAAAAAAGAGAGGGGAGAGAGAGAGAGAGAGGGAGGGAGGAAAATGACATCGAAGAGGGATTCGATTTAACTGCTCCCTTTTCTTCCCTCTGATAAACCAACAGAGAAGTCAGTCCCCTACGGCAGGTGTGGGCAAAGCTTTTTGACTCCCAGGCCACAGTGGGTCCTAAGATTTGACTCGGAGGCCGGGTCAGGAGCAGATGGTTGGAGCATTTGTGTGAACTAAGATAAATGACATGTAAAAGTCAAGCATAAAGGCTAAAATGCTAAAATGCTTTAAGCCTTTTCTATCCTATCTATTGGGGAAATACAGGCACTGCAGGAAAAAAGCAGCAGTATAATGGTAATATAAATTAGTAGTATAATTTAGACAAGGTTGGTGGGCCGGATTAAAATGTCAAACGGGCCACATCCGGTCCTAGTTTGTCCAGGTCTGCTCTACGGAATAACTGTCACTGTGTTCATATAGGATGAACCAGGATAAGAAATTAACCAGAGGGTTGGAGATATTCCCATGACATGGGTATTTACTGCTCTCGTTGAATATGACGAACTTTTGCAAAATGTCCATCTGGACCTCTGTAGCACGGACGGCTCTCAAATCTTGCTATTAATAGCCTCAAGTAGACAGATTTGGCTAGGATAATAGCTAGACGTTCATTTTATACTGTTGATACAACAGCTAAATTACTCATATATGCGTTAATACTACAGGTCAACTAAGGTTTCACCTAAAATCTTTATGGCAGAGCAGATAACGGGAAAGTTATAATTGAACTCCCTCGCTTGTCTCCTCACAGGGTTTTTTTGAAGTTTTTTAGACCAGCCAGAAGCCAAGTTTAGAAAAGCGTGAAAACAAGACATCAGGAAATAAACAGTGTGTGTGTGTACACAGATAATATCATAGAAAGTACATGACAGTTAAAAATATATATTATAACAGTTCAATGTTTCTACATTTATCTTTCCGTATGTGGACTTTTGCTTGTGCTTCACATTACAGTGATATCTTTACTGAACCAAAAACAGTGATTCTCAGGTCACCAAAATCTCATTTATGAGTTAAACATCACTGAAATACTATTAAAACAAATATTGATGGTTGGATTTTGATGATGTGTGAGTCACAGACATGAGGATACACATAACTTAAGAAAGAAAGCTGGGACCTACCAACGCTGGCTGCAGGTGTCATGCACAATATTGAGCCTGCCCATCATGCAGTGCAACAGGAAGTGGATTGGATAAGAAAGAGAAATCAAAACAGCCCATCACAAGGATCGTTAGAGTGAGGGGAGAGATAAGGTGGGGAGAAATGGTTAATATCTCTTTGACACAGTGATTGGAAATAAAGGCGAAGGCTTGAACTCGTCATACAGTAATCTGTTAATCAATCGACAGTTAATTCATTCTAAACCTCTATCTCAGGCGTAATGAGTATGAATTTGTAATACACCAACTACGACTTTGAACCCCCATCCAGCATCATTCAACCCAGCCTATGCTTAAGCCTCAGCCACAGCAATTTCCATCAAAAACCATGATCACAGGATCCCAGAGAAGAAGGTTACCACATTAGCAGTGTCTAGAAGCAAAAAAAAAAAAAATCTATATTTTATCTTTAGGCAGCAGGGCTCTAAACTAACCAGTGCTCCCAGTGAAATCTTCAGGAGGGCATGCAGAGGGTCAGGGAACCAGAGATAAAACCATCGTGCACTGCAGTTTTTTTGTCATTTCCTTTTCTCACATTATACAAAAACAGTATAATATAACGCTGCATTTCAAAAAAGTTGGTACACTTCAAAAGCAATTTAACAGAAACAATGTTTTTGTCTTAGCAGAGAGCTGTGTGTGTGGTGATACTGTGAAATTATTGTGGTCTGTGTTGTTAGTCTTCCCCTGTTGACTGTGCCAATTTGTGTGTAAAGTGTACCACCTTTTTTGTAAAAGCCTATAAAAAGTATAAGGCTGCAGGTTGAACAAGGGGTTAATCAGAGGTGTGACGAGCACTTGGGATTTGTTGAAACCATCTTCTCCGTTAGTTCTAATTATTTAATCTGAGAGATTAAAATGTAATCCCTTTCTCTGGTAAGCATTCGCAACTTCCTCATTCAGCCTGCACAGGATAAGCAATGTGAAGTTACACTGTAATACTGCAGTTAGTACGCACGAAAACATTTGTACTTCTCCGTCGACAGCTTGTCTATATGAAGTACCATTTCCATAATGCAAAACAACAACGGCGTTAGGAAACAAATCTGAATAATACTGAGGTTTTAGAACTTTATACTATGTATGTAAAAAGTCCACATCTAAAGTGAGACCTAACAGTTTTTTTTTCCAACTCCAACTAAACAGAAGCCAGGTGGGACTGAACCAGGCATTCTCAGGCCACACAGAGCACCGGCTGTGGTCTAGTATGGAGTCATACCTGATGGAAGGAAAGCAGCCTGCTGCTGAAACTGCATGTTGGCCAGGGCCTGTTGGTACTGGAGCATGCCAGTGTTAAACATGGCAGAGGCACCGTTGGCCTTCTCCAGGGCTGCCCGCTTTGGAAGGGGAGCCATGACACTAGGAGTGATGCCCTGCTCAGCCAGACGGAGGTCAGTGAGGAAAAAAAAAACAAAAACAGACAGAAAGAGAGACAGGTGCGTGGACAAGAGAGAGAGTTGAAGTGTTGGAGAGGAGCAAAATAAGAAAACAAAAAAGGTACATATGTTAGAGTGCATCATACTAACAGTGTCATTACATCCTTGTTTGTACAACAACAACATCAATATCTTCATATCAGTAGCAAGCAAGCAGCAGTCTGACACAAGTACTACACAAGCAGGAGCATGGTGCTATCGGAGCTACTGGCTAACAAGCATTATTCTTACTTTATTTATTTTAAAAAAACTTACTTGGATATATTCACTTTGTACTCATAAGGCTGACTAAATGCAACATAAGCAAGCATAACTATTTGAACAGTAAGGCTGCTAACAAGTGGTGGAACAAGTAGGAAGCACAGAGAGAGGGAGGCTGCACTGCTAGCTCCATGATATACTGAGTAAGCCATGTTTAAGTGATGTTCACTCTCAGGCAAATTTCAAAAATGGTCTCAGGCCAAGGGACGTGAGTCAGATGTTTTTCCCACTGGCAAACCTTTGTAGCTCTAAAATGAAAGCTCTGTTTGTGGCTCTTGACATGAGGCCAGTCTTGAGGTCAGAATATCCGTGACACGATTTGAGGATGGAGTGAACTATCATTTGAACAGTAACCGTCTGTTAAGGTGGGATCACTATCGTATGTTTAAAAAAAAAAAAAAAAAAGACTGTTCCTGTTAGCCCCACCCTTATCCATCTGAGATACACTAACAACATAGACATGCACAAATTTGATTGAGCTGCTCCACAACACAGGACACTGATTTTGGACGTAAGACTGAAGCCATGCCACCATAATAGAAGCTCTACTACACTAGCTCTCACTGACTGTTGTTAAAAAGGTAATAAATTGATTGTGGCTCCTCATCACAAATTCTACATATGAATTTGTGTTTCAAGTTATTCCTAGGCCGAGAGAAAAAAAAAAAGAAAGAAAAACAGTATTTTGTGCTGGATTCCACATGAACTACTTAAAGCCACAATCATTTTATCACAGGCAAAAATGACAGTTCAACAGGAGGAAAAAAGAGACATTACACTGAGACAACAACAACAACAACATAAATAGCTAGGTATCTTTGGTTAAAACACTGCTCTACAACAAAGCCACATGCCAAGCTAAAAGGTGAAAGGTCATAGTACCAGGTCAAAGGTTGCGTCGAGGGGTCGCTTCAGTGATTTGACAGCCGACTGAGTCTTAATTAGCAGGCAGCGAGCACATGATGGCAATGGGCCAATGGGGTTCAAGCGCATTAACATAAACCAGCAAGCAGAGGTGCATCATGGGGGCAGCAGTGCAGTTTGGGTATAGGTGAGAAAAAACAAAAACAAATAAAAAAACAAATCATTGGAATGCAATATACAAAGGGGATAACAGGACTAAGGCATGCACAGTGTGGACACTAGCTCTGCTGCTCAACAGTTACATGATCTCCCATCATCAATAGAAACGACTACTGCTACATTAGTTACTGACACACAAAGATGGATGGATATAGCCATGAGAAACTTATTTAACCGTCGCTTCAAGTCATAGAGTGTACATAAGAAATGGCAATAGCCAACCTGGCTAAAGGTGAAGCTACAAAAGTGCTCCACTAGTTTAATAAGTGAGTCCATGTGAAATGAATGTCTTGGAGAAACATGGTTGACTTCTAACTGCAGCTAATGTCAGCAGACAGTTAAATTGTCTACTGAAATTAAATGTACTTAGTAATAACCCAGTTGAGGGTCTTAAACATTAGCTTTAGGTCTATTTCAGAATTTTGGCTACTTCTAAGGTCCATTAAGGTCAAAAGGTCAGCCCTAAAAATCACGTTAAAAAACAGGGACGTCAGTTCAGTACGTGAGCTGAACATCATTAAGTCTCTGTCCTAGAGTTTTGGCATCTTTAAATTATTTCAATTAAACTAATGTTAAGTCTCATTTTACCCCAGACTTCTATTCACATGAAGTTACTTAGAAAACTGTGGAGCACTTCCTGGAGTGTCACTTATCCAACTGAATGGCTACATCCATTTCTTATATACAATATACAACAGTGGGATACAATATAATTGTGTTGAAAATACAATAAACACATACAATAATAGTGATGTCAAAAAAGACTAATATGGGACAAAATAGGCTAATATGGCTAATAACTACTATTCACTGGCAGTGTTGCTGTGACACAGAGGTAACAGTATAGAGGAAGTTGTTTTTTTATTATTATTATTAATGTAAAGAGGTAGAGAAGTTGATAGAAAGCACAGAAACAGTCACAAATAGGTCATAAATAAGGCCAGGGCATCAGAGGGAGGAGACAGAGGACTCTCTGCTTAAGGCCTGGGATGAGATGAACAAGGAACAAGACAGTTGTTTTGTCACATTAGTATAAAGATAAGATAGAATAAAGATAAAAAGCCATGGCAGTTACAACATGCCATGTTCCAGTCCTTCTTCATATCACCCAGCTCTCAGGAGATTTTACCCAGACCATCATGCAGACCATTTATAATCCAAGCTAATGGTAGCCAAACTAAAAAGCTACAAAGGTGCCACAGAATATTATGAACTAAAAGATGCCATTTATAAACGTCCTGACATTGAACAATTCATTATAAGGCTGTTCTTTGTGTGAATGAATCTGCCCGTGATTTCACAGACTGCTTACCATGGCTGCGGCGGCTGTGGCCTGGTTCACCTGGTGCTGAGTCGCCTTGATCTTAGCCTGCAGATGGGCTGGTGGGTGAAAGTACTTGCACTTTTCTCGGGAGCATCGACCCTTGATGTAGTCCATGCACACGGTGACCGTGTTGTCGTTGGTGTCGATCATGGTGCTGTCAGCGGGGTGGGCGAAGCGACAGTCGTTCTCACCGCGGGAGCAGTTTCCCCTCTGATACTCCCTACACACCTGGAGAGTGATGAGGAAAAAGAAACATAATTCAGTGTCTGAGTTTCTTGAGTTGACAACAATATCAGTGCTATTTTGGTCTAATCCTGCTCCTGCTCAAACTTTGAACACATATATCTGTAGAGACCTGAGAGGAATATATAATTAATATCATCAACAGTTGAACATATTTTTGACCACAGTAGAAAATCTTTCCCATTAGCCTTTTGCGAATATGTTGTTTCTAAGATTTTCCGATTTTAATTAAAAAAAAACAAAAAACATCGGACTACGTTCCATTTCATCTGCTCTCCAGCTTTACTTTTCTTTTTCCAAAAACATATGAAAAGGAACACCATGTCAGGACTTTAAAGGGAAGTACAGTAAATGAATGACTTTTTTCCTCTAAAACTTCCCCTTCCATCACCAACTGAACTTGAATTGCCTACAGCTCAGTTCTTCTTGTTGCTCAGTTCCCGTGTTTTGACATGGATGTTACACAAAAGGTCATTTGACTGAAACTTCTGCATTTCTTGTAAATGCCTTCTACCGTATGTGAGGAGTCATCACAGCCACATTTTAAAAAATATAGATATACTTTTTCAGTTTGACGCCAGGGGGCAGCACCGTCTTCTATTTGCTGCTTTTTTGCCGCTCTTTCTCTACTGACTTCAACCTTAGATGCCTTAACCTACTGCACATAAACTTTGTCATGTTTTCAGCTGTGGTTAAAGACTTATATAAATACAATATATAAATAAACACTTTATATAAATAAATAAAACGGTCTCTATTCAAATATTAATACACTCCAATTTTTGTAGAAACACATTGTTGTAGGCTTTTCTTAAGAGTTTTATTAATACTACAAATAAATAGAAAAGAACTACATAATGGTAATCTGTCAACATTACCTCAAGTCTGTCTGTTCTCAGCAGCTTCTGGGCTGCAGCAGCAGCGTTGGGGACTTGGCTCATGGTGGGGCTGGAGGCCATCAGGACAGGGGTGCTGGGTAGGATCTCTGGGGGCATCAGGCTGGGTGAGACTGGGCTCAGGTAGGGATTAAAGGCTGCGGCGACCGCTGCTGCTGCACTGGCGTTTGTGGGCAAGCCTGGCGTCACTGAGAACATGGGCTGGAGGAGGACACAGGTGAGGCAGAGGAATGAGTGTGCAGCAATACTCTTGCGGGTTAGGGTTATACTGGGGAAGAAGCAGGGCTGACAGAAGAGGACTGAACGAGCCACACACACACAAACACACACAGCATACGTGAGCGACGTCACATGCTTGGACCCTCACCATGTGCAGATGCTGTGGTATGTTCATACGTGTGTGTCCTCTCACCATAGGCGGCAGCTGCGTGCCAGGCATCATGGCATTGGCGAGCTGCATCTGGTGGGCCAACATGGCCATGTTCTTCTGCTGGATCAGGTTGTTCCTGCCATTGATCTCCAGCTGAGTTTTTAGGTGTGGAGGAGGGTGCAGATACTTGCAGTTCTCCCTGGAACAACGGCCCTGAAAAGGAGGCAACAACAGCAGAGTTTTAATGAGACTGGTGAACTTTGTTGTGTCTTTGGACATTTTATTTTCTACTGCATACGGTAGTCTCACGGTGGTCATAGAAAAAAACTAAAGGCTACGGCAAGTGGAAGAAAAGTCAGAGGAGAAAACTACAAACTCTTATTGTATCCTTCAGCATGCCATCGGGACAAAACATACTTAAAATCCAGCAAAGACCTAACTCCAAGTGTAACTGACTGAGTCCTACAGAAAATGTGACCTAAAAACCAGGATCCACTGAAAAAGATAAAAGAATAAAATATGAAAAATATAAAAAAAGAAGACAGATATCATTATTAATAATAATAATAATTTGTGCTGCCTAAATAGAGTTTGATAATGTTCATCAGCTGCAGCCCTCTCCGTCCAGCACTAATTGTTTTGATTCCATCAGTCCTAACAACAACACGTCTCTGTGTGTTTGTGTGTTCCAGTCCCAGGAGTGCATGACTGCGCCGCTGCTATCCAGACATCCTGCTTCGCTACATGTTTACCTGACACTATAAATACAGCAGGCTCATATGATCTGTACATATTGTATTAGCAGTCATCTGGAGGTCACACTTCAAAGCTTGAATAATTATCACAGACAGGGATCCCATTTTGCTGCCTGCTGTGAGGATCCAATTATACCTTCCGGCCCAGAGAGGAGGAAGAGGAGGAGCCTGTGGAGACGCCTTAGCCGCCACAGCCATGCGTACAT
>NC_024326.1:2842940-2843634 GCF_000523025.1 Cynoglossus semilaevis
AAAACCAGGATCCACTGAAAAAGATAAAAGAATAAAATATGAAAAATATAAAAAAAGAAGACAGATATCATTATTAATAATAATAATAATTTGTGCTGCCTAAATAGAGTTTGATAATGTTCATCAGCTGCAGCCCTCTCCGTCCAGCACTAATTGTTTTGATTCCATCAGTCCTAACAACAACACGTCTCTGTGTGTTTGTGTGTTCCAGTCCCAGGAGTGCATGACTGCGCCGCTGCTATCCAGACATCCTGCTTCGCTACATGTTTACCTGACACTATAAATACAGCAGGCTCATATGATCTGTACATATTGTATTAGCAGTCATCTGGAGGTCACACTTCAAAGCTTGAATAATTATCACAGACAGGGATCCCATTTTGCTGCCTGCTGTGAGGATCCAATTATACCTTCCGGCCCAGAGAGGAGGAAGAGGAGGAGCCTGTGGAGACGCCTTAGCCGCCACAGACATGCGTACATTCTGACACCAAGGAGAGCCCGCTCTCATTAATACGACCGGATCAGGCCGTGTTTACACAACAGGTGGCAGTTACAAATCATGGAAACGCAGGAGAAACCTCCACACGCACACACTTCACTGAAGACGTGTATTTACTTTCAGGCCTCGGGCTCAGCCGCGCTGACAGTGCCGTTCTTGGAGGGATTGAGCTCTGCACTCTGTCATGACTTCACC
>NC_024326.1:2843646-2856890 GCF_000523025.1 Cynoglossus semilaevis
ACCGGAGCAGCAGACAGGTGTGAGGGGAAAGTGGGTGAGCGAAAGAGCACAGAGCGGGACACCTAAGCGGTGGGGCGAGGGCCCTTTTGAGCATATTTTATCTACTTGTCTGACATCGTGGTCTCATGTTCCCTTTGGATTTCATTTTAAAACGATTTCGGATCGTGTTGCACGGAGCAGACGTCAGTAACTCAGAGCGAGCGTAGCAGGATTACAGCTGTCTCCTAAACTCTCTTATCTTCACTAATGTTTAAACCTGTGGGGGGGGACGCAGGGGGAGGGGGGCTTGTTTTCACAAAAAGAATTCTCCGACTAACAAGTCATCACATTTTAGTAACTTTGTGTTAATGCGGTGACAGGTGTGTTTTCAAGAAAAAAAAAAAAGAATGCGAGGTGACAGAGTGCACGCCCAGGTGAAGAGATACAGTCGACAAAGGTGGGTCTTTTTATTCAGCAGCTGGAGCAGAGGTGTGTTTTAACTTCAAACCAGACTCGCTGCCAACCACTGCGTACAGTACAGTGTGCTGAGCTGGCATCCACAAAAATGTTGACAGTGACATCAACGATAGGTGTGTGTGTGTGTGTGTGTGTGTGTGTGTGTGTGGATCTACACAGCTCTGTGCTAGTATGTGAGAAGCTAAAAGCAGCTTCTAATATAGTAAGACTGGCATGCAATGGGGGGCGGGGGGAGTCTCTGTGTGTGTGTCAGTGTCTGTCTGTGTGTGTGTGTTTTTATTTAAGGGGTGGGCTGTTCTAGTTGCAAAGGCCATGAGGGATCACGTTGCTTTCACCTCACGTAACCCCGTCTGCTGACCCCTGGCTTTACAACTGCATTTCCCGGCCTGTTGTGTGTTTGAGGGTTGCGTGTGTTGAGGTGGACCGACCAGTATTTTCTGCTCCGTCATCCACGGAGAGTCACCAACATACTCCCCGCAGCCATTTTAAATAAAAAATCAAGTCTCAGAGGAGGCAACGTCAGGCTTCATGAATGCAAGAGAAGCAGAACAGAGAGGGAGAGACAGAATCACCGCCGTAAATATCAGGAGCTTGGCCGCGTCTGGGAAATTTTAGACGCTGCAGAAGAACAGAGTAGGAAATTAACTTGTGTTTTTTTTTTTTTTACAGGGGCTGCAAATACGTTTGAGAGGCATTATGGATGACTTCCAAGACAATCTTTTTAAATGCTAGGAAATACCTTGTTTCCTCTATGCGGGTTTTGCCTGGATTTTCCAGCCGTAATACCACTTGGACAAAACAAAGTGACATCTGCAGAGCCATCACAGTAACAATAAGGGAGCTAAAGGGAGATCCAAGGAGATTCTAAAGGCCAAAATAACATTTGGAAATAATTGTTCTTGATCTGTTTTGTATTTCTGATTCGTAATCATACAGTGCCTCTGATTGTCTGGCACAGAGAGGGAATTTTTAGAACAACATGCTCAACATGGCAAAAAATAAGGCCACTGGATCCTACTGTGGCAGGATGTTCTACATTCAGACTCAGACATGGGTTAAGTGTACAGTATATCCTGCCAGGTCAGATCTCTACCCTGTGAACTTAAAGGGAAGTCTTTGAATGTTCTTGTTGTTCCAGGTCATTTCCAGTCTTAAATTCCAAGAGATAACTCAAGAAACTGTCTGAATTAGATTTGAAACGTCTAGAAGCCAATGTCTGGAGGTAGAGTAATTTAAGATGGTTTGCGATTATTTTTTGTTCAAAGCTTCTCTGTACTGTCTGACACTTCTGCAGACAGAACAAGAGGAAGGACAACAGCAAGACCTTCATCCCACGTCAGCACAGACTTCAGTGGCCTTGAGGAGTTCCCAGAAGTCATGTCACCTTATGTTCTAACAATCACAGCTTTCAAAAATATTTATTTTTTAAGTCTGGTTATATGCCATAATAATTTGTAACATGAGCATTGCTGGTTCAAATCCTGGCTCTGGCAGAACTGAGGAGTGTTGAGCAAGCACCAAAACTCCCTGGCTCCCTGAGCGCCTGCTGCTGCTTATGTCTGGTGTTGATCACTGGAGTGTTTTACAAATCGGTTGAATTTAAAGAGAGCATTAATAGAAAAATAAAACGCTCCTTAGTTTGTGATTGGCCTGGAGTGACAACATTTCAAAAAGTTTGAAAGACAAAAACGGAACTAAAAAAAAGTAACAACAAACACAAGAATAATTTCCAAACCGAATTTATAAAGAGAACATTGCAGATGAGTAAATGTTTTCTGGACAAACTGATTGGTTGCTAGTCATTGCTCTATGCAGTGATTAAAGAAACTGCAATTAAAGAACCGTCCACATCATTAGTTGAATCCCTGGATTCAGTGCAGGTTATTGAAGTTGGGAAAAAATGCAGTCCTTTTCAATACTGATACTGGAGTAGGTGCAGACCTGCAGTCTTGACTAATATTCCTTTTCAATACTGATACTGGAGTATGTGCAGACCTGCAGTCTTGACTAATATTGGATATCGGACAGAATGGATACCAACGGTGAGTATTGGATCGAGGCAACTCTACTGCATAATGATATTGAAATTAAGGACTGTTAGTCCATGTGAGAAATATTGATGAAGTCAAACGTCAATGAAGTATTTCTGATTCCGAGCAGGAGAGTTTTAGTTCTAGGCTTGCAGGTTTGAAGCCCACATTTGTATTGTGAGGTTGTGTGGTCGATCCCTAACTGATGATAGAGTATTCTGTTTAATAAAAAAGCATCACTTCAAGTCTGTGCTGCTGTCACTCCCCAGGACTGTTACTGTCCTGTGTTTTCTGTTGTTGTGTTCTGACGGCCAAACTGGGAACAATAATCCTACTGGCTACTGTGGTCTGTGATTGATGATAAGTAACAGGACCCACCCTGATCCTGATCTCTCTCTCTTTCTTTCTCTCTCTCTCACTCTCTCTTTCTCTCTCACACACACACACACACACCTAATTCTCTGTCTCTCGCCCTTACACACAAACTGCTTTTGTTACTCTGCAGGCTTTTAACAAACAATGATCCAACGTACAAAGAATGCTGGGTGGGGCCGCATCCCAACCTTTGGAGGAGGAGAGACGAAGCAAAACTAAGATGTAATAATTTGTGTGTGTGTGTGTGAGAGAGAGAGAGAGAAAAGGTGAATGCAACTGTAGGAAAGTGAAGAAAAACTGGTTTCTCCTTAAAGGCAACAGTTGAATTAATCTATTAAAGCTGCAGCCACCGACTTTGGTGACTTGCAATGACTTGCTGGAGCTGTTCTTTATACAGCACAGAGCAGAGTGGAGACCGAATACCTCAGCTACGATGTGTAGGTAGGGTCATAGAAAACACTGTCTGTGTCAGAACTCTACATACAGTACATGGAACACATTCAGAAGTCGGCAGCACAGAGTTTTACTACACATGACTGTTGTTTTTTTCTACGTTAAAGTTATATTTAAACAAATCAAAATAATACCCACTTGTGAAAACAATAAGATATAATAAAGAAAACATTCATATAAGGCTTGATGCAGATAAAAATGCACGGTATATAATAATTTAAGCAGTGTTTTTTCAACCACCAGGATTGATTGATTTTTGATGAATACAAATAAAGACCAAAGGTCAGTAGAGTCATATCTTCTTTAGTTTGAATTTCCCTCTTTAACCAGTGACACACAGATAAACTAACTTCTCCCTGATGGGACCTGAAACGCAGAGTGATCCGCGATGGCCAGCTTAGTGGTCAGGGAGTTGGTGTGACCAGCGGGGCTTATGAATATATGGAGAGTGGAGGTAGAGTTAATCTGCGGTAATTGTTGCAACATGCACTCGGTGATGCTTCACCACCCTCGTCGAACAACAGGGGGAGAGCAGTGAGTCATAGACCACAGCCGAGTTACAACACGGACCGCAAAGATCACGTCTGATAACGTGTGCCAATGTGGATGGAAACTCTGAGAACATCGTTGTCAAATAAAACATCCCAGTCTCTTTAGATGTTTTTTTCTGTTTTCATTTATCGTTATATAAAAAAATAATATTCATACAAATTTGATTATGGCTTCCATTCGTTAGAACAAAAGCCCTCGACCCAACATCCATCTGCTACCAATTCTAAAGATAATATGTTGACACAAGAAGCACTCAAAAATAATAATAAAAAACTATAAATATATATATAATAATAATAATAAAAAACTATAAATATATATATGTATACACACACACATATATACTGTATATATATGTATATATATATATATATATATATATTATTATTTATTTTTTGTTCTGGACAACTTACATGTTAACCTAAATTGGAAACACATTCATGTGTGGAAGCTTTTACTTCATTATTTTTACATCATGTAACATAAGACATTCTAATTCTAATTCTAAAAATAACTCACTCCATAATCTGAGTGCAGTTAGAACGAATGCACAGAAGCAGGCAAATAAACACAGACACACGTAGAGGCCCACAGAGCGGCGAGTTATTTTAACTGCAGAAGGTGTTAGTTCTCAGAAATGCCTCAGGTCAAATGTCACATACACAGAAGCCCTGGATCCAAACATAGGTCTCTGTGTTCCTGTCTCCATTCTTGCCGTGTCTCCCTGTCCCCGTTTCCTTTTTCTTTAAATCGAACACACTTTCATGTCTGTCTTCATTTAAGGCCAGTTCTTCTTCTACCCTCCGCCTGTCGTCAGCTGTCTGCCTCTTCTTCTCCTCCGAGCCTTAACAAAGTTATATCCACACTTTTCATTATCAGTAATAATGTAGCAATCACAGAGGTATTGATCTGAGAGGCTGCACTTTATTGAAGCCGTCCAGTACTGGAGGTGTGAGAACATGAAGCAGCGTGGGATCGTTCATTTAATCACCTACAAGCTCAGCTTCCCAGTGAGAAAGAGCACGTCAGTGGGTAGAAATCACTGGGTTGTGAGGAGCTCAGAGACTCCATATCATCGCTGTTTTGGTTTTTTTTTTTCACATGACAGATGTGCGCTCTTTTTTCTGTCACACTCACAGATAAAAAAAATATATTGGCTACATCTCTGTACACTTTCCTGGAGCTGCGTCAGAACGTATCAAAAACTGACGAACGTCCAGAGGCATGTCACTTGTAACTGGACTCCTGGTCTCTTTATATACATTTCTTTGATCCCACTAGCACCACGATCTGCACAGGCATCACTTCCTCTGGTGATTTAATCTGCCACGTACTACGCTAATCTGATGTAGCCCACTGGTATCCTATCCAAAGATCTAATCCTTTTTTCTGCGTGTGATTAACTACATTAAAGCTGCCAGGATGCTGTCAACCTTTTTCCTCTTTCAGTCTTAGCTGAAATTCTCATATTTCTTTATTTCCTGAGCATTGGATTTAACCGGTGTGTTTGAGGCTGGAAAACATCGAGATGATTCACGGTTTCTCTAATTGACCGGAGTATAAAGAAACTCTATTGTAACGTAGTTACTGGAACTTGTTCACCTGGAGAACGTTTTCTACAGAAAATTTCATTTGAAAGCTCTGTTGTTTTGGTTGTGCTTTTCACCCCTTTATATGCTCAAAATATCATGGCAGGTGCAATACAACATAAGCCCCTTATAAATGAGACCCAGCTGTTGTGTGACGCTGACGCTAACAGCAAAAACATATTGTAGTTTGAATTGCTAAATAAAAATAATTCATAAAAACAATCAATAACAATTTTCTCTTAAAGCCAGGGCTCAGTGACAGACAACTTTGTATAAAACATAAAGGCAGACAGCAGGAGTCTGCATGTTGAGATGCACTGCAATGAAAGGCATTCTAGACAGACAACAAATCAGTCGGTGCATGTCACTGCCTGACAATAATTGGATCTCAGGGGTTGCCAGTTTAAGGCCAGAAAATAGACACATGATAGATTCTGGAGCTCCTGGTTACAGACTGTAACCCCGAATATGAAAGCAAAGAATAACAATAGCATGGTTGAACTTGACCTCACTCAGATATGTGAAACACTTTTTCCTGGACAACATAAAATCACTTAGGGTAAATCTGAACCAAAAAATAGAGGAAGCGACTTTGACTCATCTCTCAGTGGGCCAAGGGAGAAAAAAAATTAAAAAGAAACATTCACAATTTAAAGAGGAAAAGTAAAGAAAAACAACAATGTTTTTCTCTTCCTTTTCCCTCTGATTTTTGTAACCATTCCACATGGTTACCTGAGGGCAACTTTCTCCACAGACTGTAGCAGACATGTGCTCCCAGTTTGGCATTGACATAGAGACTGAGGGGCTGGATAAGTGATGGCTCTAACAGCTGGTAGAAGGGAGGTGCAGTGAGAAAAAGGTGTTGAGAGAACTGCCTCTAAATAAGGAGCTGTACCCTGGAGCTGCGATCTGAATACTTTAATGGAGGATAATGGCCGGGCTGACTGAAGACTAAGTATCTGTTGTCTGTGTCTGTTTGCAAAAGCAGGGTAATGAGGAAGATGACAAGACAGAAAAAGGAAGTAGAAAGTTAGAGGCAAAGATGGTAAAGAGGTAAAAAAGAAAATGCCAAATTATTGGAACTAAAATATTTTCAGGCTCGTTCTTAACGGCAGTTAGTCTTTAAGTCTTACATTTTCATAAATTTAAATCTCGCCTTGAGCAGCAATCACAGATAGTCCTTTACTGTATAAACAGAAAGAGGTACAGTTTAGTGAGATGTATGAGACACAAATTCGTGTTTGTTAATAAGAAGCACATACACATGCTGGTGGGAAAACATCTCAGTTTGTAAACTGAGTGCTAGTGGAAACTGGCTCTACAGGAGAATGCCTTGAAGTCAGTTTCATGTTGAGAAGTTAGTTTGTAAGGACAACAATTGTTAATGAACCCAACTTCGTTCAGAGGGAATCACGAAATTATACTCCAACAATGTGAGAAAACGTCACTGAACATTGACTGAATCGTAAATATAAAAACTCAACACTCACATTATCATTGTCTTTTTTTGGTTACAAAATAAAACAGAAAGTCATATTACAAAAATGTATTTCTATTTTAGTCAGCTTTTTAGCTAAGCTACGCTAATCCTGTGAAGACTTGGCTTGCCATTCCTCTTCTTCTATTAATTATTAACAGCAGCTTGCAAACTGAGGTTTTACTACAGCCACTAGTAGCTGACAAAGTATTTTTAGGCATTACTTAATTTTGTAATGCCTTTGAAATAAGATTGGGGTTAGATTATGGTAGATTAAAGTGAATTTTGAAAATTGGAGATAGTTATAAAGTTTGGTAAATTAAATATTTATATCCTAAGAGCGACATGGAGTGAACCATTATAAGCAAAGTTTTATTTGATGTATGAGAATGTTGTCAATAACAGACCAACAATGTGTCAAGAACCATTTTCTGTATGTGACGTTAAATAGAGGAACAGAGAGACTAGAGAAGTAATCATTGGAGCAGTGGTGTTATAAAAGGGGCCCAGTGTGACGGGGGGACAGGGGCGGCTGACACTGAGAAGAAAAGACGGACTGTTGTCACTTATCTTCCGTCACATAAGACAAAATGCACAGCTGCCCTGAGCCGACTGTGATACACAGCACGAAACCAACAGTACACAGAGTGTGGTTGTACTGTATGTGTGTGTGTAAGACTTCAGATGTGTGTTTGCACTCTGAAAAATCCCAAGATGTGGAAAATGTCAAAGACCCACAGATGTGTCTAAACCACGCGCATTTAAACCTGTCCGGCTCAGACAGGAACAGAACGCAGGGCGAAGAGAGCCATGTGGATCAAGAAAAACGGTGTCAGTTTCAGTTAGAGCGCCACCACCTCACTGACTGGAAAAAGCAGCGCTACTGCAAAACTGTTTTTGATCCAACCTGCGCCTTTGTCATATTTTGGACATTTTCCCCATACGTACAGCAGTAACGCTGCAGCAGTTGTCCCCCATACCCTCCCCCCGCTTCTCAGTTCAGTGTTTTCCACATTGTTTTTTGGTGAGAAGCCAAGGGAGCAAACAACATGAGGATCACGCGTCTATGAGGCTGCGGAGTTCACACACCCATACCCACACCCATCTGTGACTGTTGTGCAGATAAACAGTGTATTTGGGCTGTGTCTGCAAGTGTCACCCAGCAGCCAAGTAGGCTTATCTGTCTCTGTCACATACCGAGCACATTTCACATTCCATTTAATGCTTCTGTGATTATCAACTCCATACTCTAGTTACTCGATTACAGTCTTTTGAAAAACTAAAAATGACAATTAGTGCATGATGATGTGTGGCTTTAAGGACGTATGACTTCTTGATACTGAGAAAATATGACCTAAAAATATGCAAAAACAGACTCTAAAACTCTAGAAGTAACTACCGACACTAATACTCTTCTCCTTTTATCACTTTTGTGTTTGTTGTCAATATTGGTACAGCAAGGGCAAATACTCTGAGGGGAATGCTAACAAATTTGATATCACAACCAAATAGTCGAAGGAAGGCTGAAAAGTCAGCTTTCTCAGAGCGTCTTCTTTAAAATAAATAAAAAACAATCATCAAGAGCCTGAGTCAGCATCGTTAACAAGTCCACTCCAGTGATTCCAGTGATATTTTTGCCTATTGTTACGACTCCAGCGTTTTCCTTTTCCTGATTCCTCCTTCCTTCCCTCTGCTGCTGCGTTAATGTCACTGCATCACTGTGTGCCAGGCTGATTGTTGCTGTACTTCAGGTGCATCCAGTGATCTGATTGGTTATTTCCTGGTGGTTCCAACAATCAAGACCAGATTTCTAAATGGCCTATTAGACTTTTCCAAATCATGTGTGGGTTTTAAATAAACAGTTCAAAAACACTGGTATTTTCATGCAAGTTTTGCGTGTCCTCCCTTTTTGGTAATAGCAGCCGAAAAACGTTTCAAGGGAAAGGCAGGAGAGGAGAGATAGTTTTTGAAGGGGGACAGAGTCTTAAGGTCTGATCCACACAGAATCCAGACTGAGTAATTGTTGCGGCAGCATGGAATCAGGACAGCACAGGGGAGAGAGAAAATAGAGAACAGCATAAATCCTCAGACGTTTCCTGTGTAATACTCCATAAGAATACTTAAAAAGCCTTCAAGTCTGACACTAAATACTGACTTTTGCATGTAGAAGACATTTTGTTCCTGGTGTTTTTATTTAGTTCTGAATAGTACAGAGTTTTAGGGATAAAAAAAAGAAATATCCAGTTACATAGTTTATCACAGCTGAAGTGACTCCATGTGTTTGAAGTCGGTGAAAAGTCTGCCACAAAAAGAATCTTTTCAAAGAACTTCCATTACACGTGAACTCATCTCTACGCAGTAACTATTTAAACCAGGATTAACATAAAAAGCCAAGCAGAGTTCAACACTTCAAACACACTACATTGTTCTATTTTTTTTCCTCAGCTTCTACTGGGTCATGGCCGACCACAGAAATGACAACTGTTGGCTGCACGTGGCAATGTGCACGGTGTGTGCAGTGTGTGAAAGCAGTGTCACACACACACACATCAGCTTTAGGAACTCACACAGTGTGTGTGTGTGTGTGTATGCTGACACTCTAGAAAGAATGAAACATAGTCGTGTTGGTTTTACTGCCCAGTGATTGGCTGGACGATTTGTTTGAAATCATAAAAAAAACCACTGTGGACGTAGCAACGCTGCTAATATTTACCCCACACATCTGTCCAGACAACTCTCTCTCTCTCTCTCCTTGTGCCTTCTTGTTACTGTCTGTGAACGCATGATTATGTATGTGTATGTCAACGACTGCACGCGTGTGTTCAACCTGTCTGCTCCACGTAACCACAGAACACTAACAATTTCACGATCTGGTTGGCAACGACAAAGTTGTAGCAATAGTGGCAGATGGAGGAAAAGGGAGGGAGGAACAGGGGAGTGTGATTGAGAAATAGAGAGATAAATAAGACATATTCAGCCACGCTCCGCTCTGCAGGAATGTAATCTTGGCCCAGGACAGTGTATTAACACAATGTAAGTTGCTGAAACAGCACCTCTAACAAAGATGCCTCTCTCTAGGTCTCCCTCTCTCTCTCTCCCCCGCTCTCTCGACACACACTTACACACATTCTTTTTTTGAGACCTCAGACTTGATGACAGTGGGTGTGTCAGGCTGGCAGGTGGACAAAGTACACCATCTATGCTGTGTACAACTGCATGTGTGTGGGTCTACACTGTGTCGGTTGCTTCTTTGGATCAGACGACGACTACTTCCTTTTTAATGGCTCGGCCCACAGTGCTACAGATAAACAGGGAACTGTCACTGCTGCTTGGTTCATGGAAAGTCACACTGCCAATCAAGCCTGGAAATTCACACAGTGTCAGTTTATGAGTTTATGAGTGTGAACGCACGTGCACGGGCACTGGGTGTGCGTACTGTGGGTCTGCCCATTATGTAATGTGAACCATCCTGTCCAGGGATGGGTGTGTCCTAAAGTAAGTGAGGCAAAAAACCAGACTGAGCGGGAAGTCAAGGTGAAGGAGCTACCAAAATGGAAGGAGAATGAAAAAAAAAATGATTGAGAGGAGAGTCTGAGGGAGAGGTGTACTAGAATAGGCTTGTACCAAATGAGTAGTGGTGGAGTGCATGTAATAACCTGGCAGTTCTCCTGTGTGGGTGGGACAGAGTTCATAGTTTTTATTTTCTTTTATTGTAGAGTAGCCTAAATTACAGTGCATCTGAGTCATTCATGAGGCATCTAAAAGCTGATTTGATTCTCCCAGATAAACCCGTAATTGTAGTTCAATCTGTTTTCAGTCTTTTAGAGAAGGAGGGAAAAGCTATTACAGTCACATTATAGCTATTTTTCTTTATGTCTTCATTTAATAATTCAGTGGGGCTAGAGTCAAACGGTGGCAAGGACCCTCCACCTGCCACCAGAACGAAGCCTGAAGTTAACATCTCAGTGAGGCTCCTGAAGGTGTGGACTTTATCATAGGGACAGTATTCTGGTCAAACGACCAATCAGGAAACTCAGTCGAGTCCTGTTGGCACAAAGTACACAAAGTGAAGGCATCCTAATTTTTAGCCTAGTTTCCTCCTGACTGGTGTCACATACAGACGACAGATGGTTCTGACGTCTGTCTAAAGATAGTGGATGCAAAAGTTATGCAGATAGACGCAGGAGGAAATAAGACAGTTATGTGAGAAATGTTTCGTGGACCGTGTGTTAGAACAGGACACCACTCGTCCCTCACTATAAAACATCAGGATTTTCTCTTTTTTTTATGACAATGAATTTTTTTTTTTTTAGTATCCAAAGTTCCACATCTTATGATGTCATTAGAATGAAAGTACTGAAGACACGAGCTTTAGAATTCATGCTCTGTGGATCCAATAATTCTATTATTCGTCTACTTATTGTTACTCCATTAAACAGTCAACCTGTTACTAGCACACTTTTTTGCATGTCATCTAAGGAAGGAAGGAGAGTGAACTCCTTGTCACTGTGACACAGCCCACCACTGCACACAACCAAATGTGACCTCTGCTTTTAACCCATCACCAAAGTGAACAGTGGGCAGCTTTAAGCACCCGGGGAGCAGTGGTAACTTGGCAGCTAGTGGACTCGAACCTTCCGGACCCAAGCCCGCTTCCTTAACCACTAAGCCACCACTGCCCCTTTACCCCCTAGAGCATCTCAGGGCTAAAATACCACCTCAACGCCAAGCATGTCTCTGTGGAGGATTCAACTTCAGGTCAGGCAGCCGACTTGCGTCAGAGCAGCCTGACCGAGGCCACGGCAGTAAGTTAGACTACAGCTGAACAGCTGACTGACACAATCATCAAATAGATAGTGTGGTACTGTAGCCTGGTTAATACTGTTGAGGAAAAGGGCTTCACCGAGATTTTGATAGCAACTCTGAACTTTGAAAAAATTTCATATTTTTGTCATAAGGAATGTTGATTCATCTAGAACAATCATGATTTATTTGATTAATTACAATGATTTTTTTTTACAGCTCTAGGAAATTGCATTCACATTTAAGAAATAAAATCAAAAATCATTAAATATATTATATATATTGATAAATACAGACTGAGTGAGATTTTCTTTTTTTCTTTTTTAACTTATTATACGTTTCTGCTTAGGCAGAATACTAAAATGTGTTTATCATGGAGTCTAAGACGCAGCATCTGAGTCTGTTCTCTCAGGAGTTAATGATTCGTGGACAAAGTTACAGAGTTGACTTTAAATCAGGGAGCAGAGGCAGCCATTAGGCTTTTACAAATATTTACCCTGCACTAACACAGCAGAGCTGTCTGTTGTGAGCAGCAGTCAGTATGATGTACAGGCACAGACTCAGACTCACAGCACCACGTACTGGAGCCGTACGTGCTGTGGCCCGGGTTAGGTTCACTTTAGAACACTTCACTAAACAGGAAAATGTATCTATCGCAACTTTTTCTGACTCGGAGTAGGCCGCATGTGTGTGTGTGTCATATGGAAGGAGGGCAGAGTGGCTGTTAGGGAAATGACTGGGTTTGGGTGTGACCTGCTTGGCTGTGCACTGGTGATCATGTGAGACCTGTTCTAATTATACACTTTTCAAAAAGAAGGTCGAGTATCTCTCCCTCCCTCTCTCTCTCTCTCTCTCTGTGTGTGAGATGTAGTTTCTTGTAAGCGGTGGACGTTTCATACTGATCTCTTAAAAAAGTTCATAATCTTAAAATATAGATATAAATCTATAAAGTTGTTGCTTGGTAACAAACTCCATTTTGCTTTTATCAGTGAAGAACTGAAAATCTGCTAAACACTGAAAAATTACCTCCAGTTTACAAACCGAAACAGAATTAAAGTCTATCGCGGCCACATCCTGTTTGATTCCTTAATAAACGGTCTGACTGGTAACCAGATGACTGTCGCTCTCCTACAACTAAGTCCTGAAAGCAATAGTTCAAAACAGAATTATCTGATGTCAGACTATCAAATGTCAGACAGTCATACCGTGTATCAGAAATGACCATGTAAATGTTAAGGACATCCAGATGAAGTACAAACTGCCACAGTTAGCATCCCAGTAGTTCAAAGTGTGTTGTCGATGTCAGTTTCAGTTCTAGTTTTAGTTTTACGGTATATTGCTTTAAATAAAGTTGATTATTCTTATAAAGAAAAATGAAGAGAAAACTTATTCCAGAGCAATACCGACATTTTTAGACAGGTTTTTCCTATGTACATCTTGGTTTCAGCTAACATTAGCTCATGGCGTTGGAGAATAAATAATTGCTCTTTGTTTCTGATTTCCTCCATT
>NC_024326.1:2856943-2865213 GCF_000523025.1 Cynoglossus semilaevis
TTTTTCCTCTGCGGGTTTCAGAGACCTACTCAGTGTTTTCATTACGAGTGGAAAAAATGGGGCGAGTGGATAAAAAAAGGATCTCCCATGCCCATTAATACATGAGTCCTCCTGGGAAATGAGTTTAAACATCTAGAATGGGCCTCTCACTTCCTTCATTTAGGTCCATTTACCTGCCAGTTGCATTAATGGTGTCCTTGACCTCAGCGTGAATGACAGTTGACATATCAACCACATGCAGATCAATCTGACATTGCTTTGTGGTCGGAAAAGATGCCCAATAGGTCAGGAAAATACTAAAAAACTTAAATAATATACTATTTAAAATAAAACAAGGAAGAATGTTTGAGCACTCATTCAAATGTAGGGTTAAAACTTTAAATAGTAGAATCTTTTTGCTGTGAGCCTGCAGGGGGCGCATTAATGTGTAGCCTGACCTTGGATCCGCTTTCTCTAACAGTAAAAGAAGACATTGTTCGCAGACAAGCATAACAGCAGTCCTGACTGGACAATTAGAGTACACCTCAAAAGTGCAGGTCATTGTATGTATCCAGAGTTCTGCAGAAAGAAAAAAAAAAAGATGATCATCTGACTCTTTTTTATTTCTACCTTTCTGACTTACTTTGGAAAAAGGTGTTTCTGTCTTAATTTGAAAACTCTCTGGAGCTTGGGGAAATAATTGTTGCAATCCAAATCCATAGGTTACACACGAAAACCAAAAACTGTTACCACATTGTGAGGAAACTTGGGAGCAGTTCAGCCCGGGCCTGACAATGTTCCTCTGTCTACAGCTGGCTATAAACACTGTTCTGAGTCGCCTCACACACACTGTCCTCATCATAACCCTGGCCTTCACACACAGCCAATGACCACGAGTCATCACCGTGTACAGGGGCAGAATACAAATAGAACTAAGAAAAGAGAAAAAAACGAGTATAGGTGTTCATGTTTGTGTCTGAAACGGGTTGAGATTAGCTTAGCGCTACAGATGCTGTGGTAAAACAACACATTGTGAAAGAGAGAGAATGGAAGGTGATGGTGTTCCTACGTTACTGTTACGCTTAGTGGAAAATTACTGCATACACAGGCGCACAACTTCATCTGATTCGCATATAGAGCTACATAAAAACCCCAAAACCCTTACCCCTCAACTGCCCCGGGGCCTCTGCACAGGAAGTGGTTTGACTGAGCGAGAGCAACGCGGAGATGCCACTGCCTCGTTCCTCTGTGACTACTGAGACAGGGTGTGATCTCAGGCTCAGGGCGTCCGTATGTGTTCGGACATGTCAGAGACTATACACCTGAGACTCATCCACACACACGGGTCACAGTGCTTACATCTTATGCAATGGCCGACATGTTTAACCTGTTTGTTAGCCTCTGTGTGACTTCTACTTCCTGCATCTGAATAGAACAGACACCCCCGTCCCCCACCTCACCCCTCGGATGTCCTCTAATCACATGTACCTGTCCTCAAACCAGAAAAAAGGTTGGACCAAGGACAGCATATTCTGTGCCCAGTGTGTTGCTATGTACTATTAGAAACTATAAATGACTCTTTAGTGCTGGTAACTCAGAATACAAATCTTATAATAAATCTCTTCTAGCACAAAAACACACACTCGTAGTGTAGCAATACTGCATCAAATATATGGAGTGCGTTCGCTTCAGTGACCTTGACTGAACTCTATGGTCTGATAAGAAAAATGTCAGATACATCATTACCAATACTAAACACGGACCGTCGGAACTCTTCAAGTCTTTCATACAAACGGTACAAAGACCTCACCTTCAAACTGGCACATGCACTTATTCTGATTTCTCAAGTCATTAAAACTTCAAATATGGGCAGAAATAATGTGACTCAGGTGCACACTTGGCTCACTTAATGTTCAAGGTTATGAATCTGGAAATGACTTTTCCTTTAATAAATTAAAAAATATATAACTTAGTCTTTCGTTCTGTCCTCTGTCTAATATATACATTTATAAAGGTGTTTGATTAGCATCTGAGCTAAACATGTGCAGTCTCCTGTCTTTGGATACATGTAAAACTATCTTTATTTACCTTAAGTGAGTCGAAGCAAGCGATGACCCGTCCATTGTCCACCTGACAGCTTTTGGCCGGATGAGCAAACTTGCACTCCTGGTCAGAGCGGGAGCATGCGCCCCTCTGGAACTCCCGACATACTTCCAGTGTCAGCCACTTTGTATCGCGGATATGTGCTATGTTCATTGCCATGACCGTTCGTCTTCAATACGTATTCAGAGAGTCCTTCTGGCGACTTAATCCACAGATAGGGGGCGTTTGTGTGTTTATTTGTTGGTGTTATTAACGTCTGCGACACTTGTGAGTGACGATGAAGTGAAACATCCAAAGAGGAACGCTGTGGTGAAGCGAGGTGCCCCCTCTTCTGGAGTCAAATGTTAAAGCACAGGGTATGGTTGGAGGTGTTACTGGATCATTTTAATGTTTTTTCTTGTCAAAATGATTATATCCAGGAAACGTCTGAGCCTAAAGATGGATCTGTCACTCTCTGCTTGATAGTGTTCTCTGCCTGTTTATTGCTGCACGAACAGTTTTATCTAAAGCATTCACATGCAACAATGGAGGAGGACGAGATGGACAAGCCAGGACAAGACCCTCTCAGGTTTGATGCAGTGATGCAGGCAACAAAGGTGACAGTTTAAGTGCAGCCTGCTCCACAGAGGTTAAGGACACTGAGGACCGAGAGGAGGCTCACCAGATCAAAGGCGAAGGTGAAAGGCAAGGTGTGTGTGTGTGAGAGCCCGGTGATGTGTGGCTGGTCAGCCGATGGACAGCAGTTGGCAGCGAGGCCGTCTGAAGGAGCTGATTTTGGGCTTTGCTAAGAGGATGGTGGTTAGGGAAAATGGACGAGCAGGTTGGAGCGTAGGCTGCGAGAGGGTGAGGTCACTTTCCTCGTACTCGTGTTGCTGTGGCAGAAAGCGTGCAAGGCGGTGCAGGGGGCTGGGTGGAGCTTCAGCTGGAGAAGCAGGTCAAAGCTGCAGCAGACATCAGGGAAGGCACTTCCTCTGGGGAGAGAGATCAAGACAGGGAGACAGTAAGATACGGTAAGATCATTTCTGAAAAAAAAAAAAAAAAAAACTTTGCCCGTTGATACTTTTACTATTTAAACAGTTCCGCAGGAGAAATGGGGATTAGGCAAAAGAAAAATCTCACATATGTGTCATCTCAAACAAATACTTTTACTCTCCTCATTCTCTGCGAACACACACACACACACACTTATCACACCACTCAACTGAAAACACTCTTCCTCTATCTCTGTCTCTGGCTCTTCCACACACACACACACACACACACACACACACACACACACACACGCGCAGAAATGCACAAAGCAGCAACTCACATTTTTCCACCTCCTCTGGTCAATGCAGAGAAGAATCAAATAGAAAAAACTCGGTGACACTTACACTCAAGGCCAGAAAAGCTGCTCATAGCAAGTGTGTATTTGAGGTGGTGAAAGAAAGTGAAGAGTGAAAGCAAAGGGGAAGTCAAGGCAGGGCATGAGGGAGACGAGGTTAGTCATTTCCCTTCTTGCAAAGCGGTGTGAGAGCGGGGACCAATGAGAGCCGGCAGAGTTGCAGCAACATTCTGGGCTGAGCGCCAGGTAAGAGCAAGAGGGAGGAGCAAAGAGGAGGCTCACTGACCTGCCTGCTACTGGATGAAGAAGACAGAGAGAGAGAGAGGGAGAGGAGGGGAGATAGCAACTCATAACTGTCTATTTCTATGTTAAGAAATTAAGATGAAATGATTCAACCAGAATTCAACCCTTTACCAAAGTCTACTCTAATTATTATCGCCGAGGTGCAGCACTGAGCTCACACGGCTGTGACGCGGCCTGCTGTTATAATATCATGTTTATTATTTTGCTTTGCTTTTTGCCAATTATTACATGCAGGGGAGGTCAAGGGTCGTCTCTTCCCCTCGTGGTTTGTACTGCTGCCAGGGGACTTTTATTTTTAGCGAAAACAGCGTAGACAAACACCAGGGAGAATCTAAAATATTGGGCCCGTTCCGCTCTTATCGCAGATGCGGGCTAACTCGCCACACCCAGTGCAGAGGAATCGCTCTTCCAAGAACAGCGTGTGCACCTTCAGCAGGGCAGTGAACCACCGCTAACTCCACAGCACTGCAACACCCTACGTATATCAGGCCCCTGCAGCAGGTCAGCCCTGGTCATGATGACCCAGCAACATGAATATACTGTATGTCAGACGTGAGGGTAAAGAAGAAAACTGCCTCGGTTTGCCTTGGGTGACCCCTGTTGTTAGCAAATATAGTATCGCGGTCGGTGCTGACCTTTGAGTGGGTTGCACAAATGTCAACAGAAATTTGACGACTGCTTCAGCCTCAGCATACTCACATGCACCCTATCACACATGACATGTGTCTCCATGTACCCTGGGCTTCCATACAAGATCACAGTAACTGTTAAATGAAAGCCAGTCATCACTCAGTCACTTTTCAGGAACATTTTCAAACCACAAATCCTTAAAGTGGCCAAACCGATGCTGTTAGAAATTAAGCATTAAAACATAATGCAACGACGTCTTTATGTTTGCATGTCTTATTGCCTCCTTCTGTTTCCAAGCACAAAGTAATTTCTCATTATCACCATAAAAATGTCTGCTCCTTCTCTGCCACATTGCACCGTATGCTCTAGGACTTGTGCTGCTCATATGATACAATGTTGAATTAAAGTTCATTTGCAGCAACTGTTGGCTGAAAAGCACAGCATCCTGCTGGAACTTATCTGCTCATCCTGATTGGCCAGTTCTCTGTGTGCACGGCGGTGAACAAGTTTCTGTCATATTTTTTACACTGATGAAAAGTACTTTTACTTCAGGAGTTATTTGAAGTTGCAGTTGCAGTATGTAATGTTTAAATTCATATCTACACAGGGTTCTGGCTCAATGAATATTGGGAATATGGGAATAATTGTTGTGCTTTTGCATTTTTAAAACAACTTTAAAACAACTGATGTCAAAGATTTAAATGTCAATTAAACCTTAAATTCTGATTAAAGAATGCGACGCCTTTTCAGACTTTTTAATGAGTTGAGTTACAACCCTGTTTTCACTTCCTTTTTGAAATCGAATCCATCTAAATTTTTTTTTGTTATTGTCAAATGTTTTCTATTTTACTTTTTATGTTATTGTCAAATGTTTTCTATTTTACTATTGTTCTAGTTGTGATTAAATTAAAAAAAACAAACACCTGTAACGTGGAGTGCCACAGCCTTGGTAAAACAAAACTGTAAAAACATCAGGTTTCAGTTTCAAAGTTTAAAGATAAGAAATACAAACTTGATGCCCATATGTTATGACTCCATTCATTTTTAATACTCTCATCGCAAATCACAACACTGGCCGCCATATTCACCATCACATACAGTATCTTTATGGAACTGTGCAGCTGTCATTCAAAATGAACCAGTGTTTTGGAGGATTTTCACAATAACAGTTTACTTGTGTGTGTTTGTGTCTGTAGCTGAGATTAACGTGGCGTGGTGTAAAACACTGCCGCAGCGATAATGAGGGCTCATCATGATCCATCATGTCTGGACATGGACATCCTACCTCTATTGATTTCTTCATTTCTACGGTCTTAGTTGTCAGTCTGCCACTCCCTGTGTCTAATTCCACTTTAACCGTCTGTCCTCTTTATTTTTGGGGGCGTCCATTTCAACTAGTTCACTGTAAAATTCTATCGTCTTTCTTTGTATCACACTTGGTTTTTTTTCATAGTTGAAGTAAGTGGATCACCGACTTCTGTGGTCTCCATATTTTTTCTCTTTTTCCCACACCACCATTTCATCCAAGCTTCTGTCCTCAATGTGACAGTCTGGCTTTGTGTTCAGCAGCACTGCCTGGGAATACAAGGTCTTATAAGATGGTGCAAGGTCAACCACAATGAGGAAATGGGAAGACAGCATGAGAGGGAAACTGTGACCTTCCTATCGGTCTAGCAGACACGTGGTATAAACGTTACAGAGCAGAGAAGAGGAAGTGTGTCTTTCATATCAGCACATCATGACCAGCTCTTGGTCATGTGACACCAGCATATGGCCCTATCACACAGATGCTTTATTTTCTCTCTTTTCTTTCTGAAAAAGACAGAAAAATGTGTTCTCAATGTGAAGTGAAGACGCTGCTCTGGCCAAAACCTGTCAAAGATGTAAAATTGTGGAATGCAGCTGTTGGTGCACTGATGATTTTTTTTTTTTTTTGTCTGTTTTTCGAATACAGAGAAAGGCGTTTCTCTCTTTTTGAAGGCATGTCACAACAGTTTAAAAACGTAAACGCAATCAAACAACGTGGTAACCTGGGTAAGAACTGTGGTTGTCACTGTGAATAACTGCCTTAGAGAAAAGAAACTGAAGGGCGTGGTGCACGATGGAGATAAAACTTCCTGAAAAACAACTGAATGACATTTTTTTTCGTCTAGTTTAGAGAAGGCAGAGTCAAGGTCACGGGTTTGAGCCTGGATTTGCGTAGCTGCATAAAACAATATTTGCAACGACTGATGCAACACTGGTGAATGTGGAGATGAAGAAATGCTTAATTGCAAACACATGCTAAGTGGTGAAAGGAGACATTTGTGTTTTTCAGCTCGTCTCCGGTTAAAGGTTAAGCGTATTGACAGAGGTGTAGTCGAGATGACAGGGAAGGGTCATCGCAGTGGAGGACGACTGGGGAAACGCTACACCCCCCCCCCACCCCCCGATCTCACCCCACTCGTCCTCACAGCTTCTTCTGCTGCTCCATGTGCTCAGGATACAGCATGTCAATAATGCCCTCACTGACCTTTACGGCGACGCATACACACTGGTGCATACACGGACACGTGACTGAGCGTGTCCTCCTCGCTCTCTTGTGAAGCGCTCATGCACATATATACGTAGAGAATGATGCAAGTTATTCAACCCACCTCAGCATTTCTGTTTCCTGTACATAATGTTTAATGTACATACAGTCCCTAATGAAATATACATCAGCATTATCTTGACTTTAGCTACAAATGCTATTTTCCAACCTATGTTATGACTATTTCTCACGATATTTCACTAAAATCTCCTTAAAATCAACATCTTTTCTCACTCGGAATAATAATTTTCCGTTCTCAGTTTCTAACAGCTGTTTAAACACAAGTGAAAGATTAAAAATATATTTTAAAAAAAATGCCAACAAGTATTTACATCTGTAAATACTACTTCAATTTTCCTGTCCGGTAAACGCAGTTTGAAATTTTAAGATACAACTTTTCATTTATTAAGACCTGAATCATAAGTTTAGCAAAATCTTTCAGTAATTCTCGGGGCAGTGTATTTTCCAGAAAAATAATTTTCATTACAGTCCTTGGGACTTTCCAGTTTCTAAAGATTTCGTCCAACATGAAATGTGTCATGTAAAATGAATTACTTGACTTTATTGAGATATCAGATTAAATAATGTGCTCCTTCTTCAGCACTCAGCAAACAAAGCTTATTGATTCCTCTGAGAACAAATCCTGGAAGACAATGTCCTACTTTGTTGGACGCGGACAAACAGAAAAGGCATAGCACAGAGACACATACATGTATACTGAGTCACAAACCAATATGTGTCCTGACACAGTGCATTCTGAGGCTGCCCTGAATATGCAACTGTGTGCAACACTACATCTCTGTGAGCACAAATATATCGTTGACGGATGTGGCAAAGTCAACAGACACAGCACAGATAATGACTGGCCTCACGGGCTCATGAATGCCTCATTGGCTCAAATCAAGCTTTCTGTGTTGATGTCTGAGACATGGATTCTTCATGCTAACAGGTGACCATCATGAAGTAAAGCTTAAAAACGGAGAGAAATAAAAACGTAATCAGTTGGATAATAAATAGAAATACACAAATGTACTACTTTACTGCAGTATTTCATAGAGATTTTCATTTCGTGCAGCTGCTCTGTTATTTTTAGACTTTTGTTTACTCATTTGCTGCTGCTTTGCAACACATTGTATATTTTTTTTCAAATATTTTGCAACCCTATCATACTGTATGTTACTACAGTGGTGAGCTGCAGACCTAACATCTGTACATCTTTAGGGAAGTCTTTTCGTTTTTTTTATCTAGGAACCAAATTCTGGTATTCAAATATGAAAAACATTTTAAAATAAATGCTATTTCTACTCATCTAATCCCTTTATTTATTCACAAATAATAATAAAGAACATAATTAGT
>NC_024326.1:2865262-2903500 GCF_000523025.1 Cynoglossus semilaevis
GTTATGCTGTTGTCACAAGGAACTTACAGTTCTGCAGTTAACCGTTTTTTTTTTAAAAAATATGCAAATGTATTCAAACAGAAACCAATTTTTACTTCTAAGCTAGATGCAATATATTCACTGTGGCAGTCATTTCCATAGGGGGTAAAGATTATTGATGAACAGAGACAGAACAAAGGCCAGATTGGTCTGTACCTACAAAGAGATTCTGAGTGTGAGTATTGGACACAGAGTGGGTAATGGAACATTGTAGCAGTGTGTCTCTCCTTCAGAGATGAAGATGAAATGGCTGTGAACAGCAGCTGATGCAGCTACCGTGCAGGAAAACAAGAACAATGCTGGTGTTGACACATGTACCTCAGGACTGAACAACAGAGAAAAACACTAGAAAACCTTTACTGCTGCCAAAAACAGCAGCTCCGCATGCTGCTCTGTTCGGTAGTTGAGCTAAGATGCTCTAGGACATTCATAGACCGTATGTAAAAAATGGACATAGGTAGCTACACTTAAAATATAAAGGCAAGGGAAGGCCATTTTCCTGTGCTCCAGGATGTTTCTACAAATGAAAATGAAGTCATTGGGAAGTCGATAAACATCTTCCTGAATAGAACTGAATACGAAATGTGTGCATCAATATTTAATAAGATACATACATTTTTTACACCCAAATCACAAGCTCTTTATGGCTTTCTAGGTAAACGAAATGGACCAAAATTCATAAAATAATTCTATCATAAAATTGAAAAAAAGACCGACATATCATAGCAGCTTGGAGAATCAATTATATCAAATCACTGGTGTAATAGCTAACTGACCCCCAAAGCTAATGAGGCCAGTTTCATTAGCTAAATATGGAACTCCATTAAGTGAAAGGTGACTTCCTCAGCTAGAGCTGTGTCAAACTGTTGCTCACAGGGATCCAAACGTGGTCAAAACACAGCAGCAACGCACAGAGGTGTAGTAAAGACTTAAACTGTCAGTGCGGATGCAGCCATGCAAATAATCTTGGCTGCAGGGCATACACATAGACAACACACGCAGGAATAAAGGGCAATTTGCACCTAAATTCCCAGGCTCAGTGTACATACGTTGACAGAAAGAGAAGGGTGTGATCTTTGACGTGACTATTTATCAAAGTCACATGTTTCCCAGGCTTCTGGTCGGCAGACGTTGTCAGTCAACCTGCAGCAGAGTTGCCATGGGGAATGTTAAGTCTCAACAATGAAATCTGCTTCACATCTGTCCGTGTTGCGCATGCTTGCACGTCTGCACATACTTGTGTGTGTGCGAGCTACTGTCTGAGCCACCCTGAACCTCTCTAAGTCACAACAACAACATTCCTCATCATTGCCCAAACCAAGCACACACCACCAAGTGGAAACACACACATACGCGAAGGGGAGGAGGTTAGCACAGCACAAGGAGGGGGACAAGTAAAGGGGGAGAAGAGGAGGAAGGTTTAAAACTGTTGAGCCTCACCACTTTCAAAGCATCTGTATTCTCCTGGAATCCCACCCTGCTCTCACTCACAGTCTTTTTGGGCTCTGGGAGACTGGCTGAACATACCAAAATATTACTGCACATATGAACACCTCATGGTCCGTATTTCTTGGTATGATCTGTACAGACAGGTTCATTCACTGTTAAGAATGAAAACCCTACAGGACATCTCACACAATCACCTGGTGCAGGCTAGTCCAACATCTGGCTCTTGGGCCAAACACGGCTCTTACAAAAGGTTTAGACGCCGGCCACTTCTTTAGTAATGTTAATATTTGGTGCCTCGTGTTTTTTGAAACCGTTTTCCTTGTAGGTTATCTAGTGGCAAAGTGCCGTTCTGCTATCAGCAACACGCAGCTTTTTGTATTTTGGCTGTGATGTGGTCACGTTTACTTTTTTCTTTTGCTAACATTGTCTTTTGCTTCTTTTTTTTCAGATTATACGATTTTTGACCAATAATAAAATATTACAATGTGATTATGTTATTTTCCAGGGCTGATTAATAGAACTTTTTTTTTCTTTATTTCAGCTAACTTTAACCAAACCCTTGGTGCAACATTTTACATGGCTTTTTAAAGCAGACTTTAGTATTTTTAGTATCAAAACAGTCAAACATGTCCATATGTACAACTAAGTAATTTATCCTTTATTTTTTCCAAATTCCTATACAACTGTTAGAATTAGATGCTGTGCTATATGCTATAACAACTACTTACAACCTGGTTGTAATTTTAATTAAACATTTCATTGTCCTACTTGCAGCTGTTTGTTGTCTAATGTTTATTTATGTTTTCTGCAAGTTCTGCCAACTTTAACTTTTTATTGGCTAACATTCTACTGTAGTTTATTATTTTTCCATGTTTTCACCGATTCAAAACATAGAAAAGCTTCAAAAAGTTTTGTACCAACGTGTGTGGCTGGGATTTAATTACTTTACCAATCTATAAAACGTGTTTGGATGCAGTGCCACTTAATTACAGTCTTAAAGGGAACTGTAGGAGCAGTTTGCCCTTGGCAGTTTTTTCATGATCGACTTTTTTCCCCTCACTTGACAAACGTTTGGTCTCCTCTGTCCGTTTACAGTAAAACATGACTTATTTTACCTCTTTAAGTTTAAACACGGTTCGTTCCATTCGTTCCTTCCTTGAACTTTCTTCCTCCTTCCTCTTCCTCTGTTGACTCCCTCATGACAGACGCACATAAACACACGCTGACACACGCACACACTCACTGAGAGAGAGACACAGAGAGCGAGAGAGAGAGAGCGTCGCTCGACCCGGAATGTTTGGCAGGATTCTAACTGTACTGAAATACTGTGCTCGCCATATAAGGCTGCAGCAGCTTCACATGTCACACATCATTTACATGCAGCTTGACGGAAGTTTACCTTAGGAACACAAAATACATCAACACACACACGTACAAGCATGCTTCCCTCTTTGGGGCTGACGCAGCAGGAGAGAAAACAACACAACACATTCTTTTTAACATTCGCTGTTCCAAACAAGCCCTGCAGGATAACTCCTAACATGTCCACTGTTGAGTCAGATGGAGGGAATGAAAGCTGAGTGGGCGATCTATTGATCCATTCCACCGCTTCCTGGAACACACACACACGTAACACACACACACACTCTCTCAAACACGCATAAACACACACACACACACACACATAGAAAGGGAAGAAAAAAATCTTGCGAACTAGAGCGACTCCGAGGAAGTAGGTATTGTGTGACTGTCTGCTTTGAGCCAGGAATGTGTATGTGTGCGTGCGTGCACGCGTGCGTGTGATAAAACAAGTCATAGCAAAGAGCCGTTCACCCTGTGGCCCACATAGTGAATGCGCAAACACAGCAGACAACCAGAGAAGACAGTTTCCACGTCTCCTCCTCACGCCTCCTCCCCGTGCTCCACGACACAGGCGCCGACTTTGGAAAGTAAAAAGACTGCAGCACTCGCAGGGAATTGAAAGACGCAGCAGACGTGAATAAGGAGAAGGAGGAGTGAGGTTGTGAGACAAGCTCTTACCTCTCACATAGCTGTCCAGTTGGTGTGCGTGTGCTTCCTGGTACGGATCCTCTGCGTGTGTCTGTCTGACTGTGTGCGTGCGTGCGTGCGTGCGTGCGTTCAGACAGGCTGCGACAGCAGACCCCCGGGCACCGGCTGGACCATTCTGATCTGAGGCAGGCAGAGCACAGCGAGGCAGAGCGACCGGCAGAGTAGGAGGCAAGCGAGTGATTCAGCAGCGACTGAGGAGTGGAGGAGCTGAGCACCAGAGAGAGGGAGAGAGAGAGAGAGAGAGAGAGAGGGAGGGAGAGAAAAAGGGAGGGAGGAGTGGTACTGTCTGTGCACTGTGGAAGTGTGTGTGCGTGTGTGTGTGCGTTGCAGCACTGGCTGTGTGCGCTAGTGTCTCCCCTCCCCTGCCTCCTAAAAAAGTGGCTGAGCTGTGTGCTGATACGGGCTGGGCTGTTTTCTCTGCCCACTCCTCAGCCTCTGGATCGTCTGTCTGCTGTCCAGTGAAAGTGCTGCCCACTGCTCAGCAGCAGCAACAGCTGAGGAAAAGGAGGAGGAGGCGGAGGAGGAAGAAAAAGAGGAGGGGGAGGAGATGGATGGAGGGTGGGGGTCCTAACTGCACTGGGCATACACAGATCCTGCAGTCCAGTCCTCCCAGCCTGTTAGCTTCTCTCCTGAACTAACTGATGACAAGTGGCCCAACACAAACAACACCAGGAAGTGCTGTATCACTGACAGCAAAGCTGCCTCATGGCTGTGTCCCAATTCAGGGTCCATGGTTCAATACCTATGAAGGTCAGACTCTGGAGGCTACAACTTTACTTTTCATTTATCACTGTCTGTCTAGAGTATAGGTGTGTCTCTCCTGTAGGGCAATAACGTCCTCCCTACAAAGAGAAGAGACAGGCAACCTCTAACTGTTCACTTACAAAACACCAAACCTATATTGTACTTGTACGTTGATAAACAACAGAAGAGCTGGACACATAGACCAGTGTTTCCCAAACTGTTTTTCTGGCGACCCATATTTTAAAAGTCACAAACCTTCACTTCCCAAGTCAATAGACATTATTCGTAAACTCCTGGGAAACATGATGCAAGACGACCTAAAAAAAAAAAAACTCTTGCGACCCACCTGAGGGTCGCCACCCAGTCTTTGGGAAACAATGCCATAGACCATTCACACTCATATTCATACCTACAGCCTGTCCAGGATGTCCACTTGAACTGTTAGATTACACGAAGAAGAAACTAGAATAGAAAACAAAAAATACACAGGCAAAGCACTGACCACGCCTCACCCTGAGGCCCAGACACGCCATACAATCCAAAATTCTTGAAAATATATATTTATAAAAACTTTTTGATTAGTTGTTAATGAAGTATTGCTGCAGAATTGAAAAAAAAAACCCAAACTGAATCCGTACCAGTGACGAGCAGGTGACTTTAAAGGAGGTATGCGAACTGTGTCGACAGCTGCCAGTACTGAATGCTCACTATGTTGTAGCAGTGAGGTCCAGGAAGCACCTGTTGCTTCCTGTGCAGCTGCATTTTGTCAGAGATGATAATTGGGACAGGACCTGGTTAACACACTGTGGTGACTTTTGATAACTCGAGCAGTTCCACCTTAATATAATGGAACAAAACAGTAGATTTAAATAACGCCGCTTCAGTTAAGAGACAGTTCAAAAATGAAGATGAAAAGAAATACAGTTTTCTCCAGTATTCTGTATTATTCAGTGTGTTTTAAAGATTGAAGCAGAGTTTGAGGCAACCCTCAGACTCCGGTCAGCCTTCACACAGCTCTACTCTCAATCACAATACAAATTCACAGCACAAAAAAGAAAAAGCTCTAAATCCAAGTCCACTCTATTATTTATTCATTTTATTTACTCAGTCACCACAGTAACTGTGAGTACTGATACCATTGTTTAGTCACAATGATGCAGACATACACCAGTTGGTTGCAGGTCAACAACACATCACATAGTGTTAACCACTGCACTGCTACTGCTAACACTTCTAAAGACTCAAGGCTTCTGCCATCAGCCACACAAAAAAAGAAGTGATTTCGAACTGATGCTGCAATATGTGGTATCCATGGAGATAGTGGCCTTGGCATCCGTAGGAATCTGTAAAGATTTTTGAGCTGCTGGCTGACGCCAAGTTGTCTGAGTGTTCCTGCACATTGTCTCTGAGTCACATCATTTCATTGTGATCAAGGGGAGAGTGCAATCACAGTGCTGTCTTAGAACGGAGACAAAAAAAAAAAAAAAAGAAGAAGAAAAGAAAAGCTTTTGAAAGTAATTCCACCTAGCTGAATCCATTCCACACATACCTGGGCGATAATTCACTATTACGTACCATATTATTAGAATACCTGTAATAATGTTGTCAAAAACATGTAATACCTATTTAAATTCTAGTGTCTTTCAGTGTAAAACTGTCAAATATCAGCTAACCTGCTCCACCCCTGGTCCCTCCCTCTCCCTCTCTCTCTCCTCTTTCTCTCTCTCTCGCTGCACCAGTTCCTGCTGCTGCTGCTGCACAGATCCCTATAATACAATGCTGGTGATAAGTCATCTCTAATTTTCACAGTAGGCCCTTAAACCCAGGGTGCTGATCTGTGTTAGAGCCGCAGCTGCAGTGTTAAACCTTTACCTCATGTTCTATTGAAATGTGACTGCAGAGCGGCGAAAACAAAAACAACTGTGCGCTTCACGCGTGTTTGTCGTTAACTCGGCTGTGAAACTGTTTCTCTGAGTAGGAATAAAAAAAAAAACAAGTCAAATTGAGGTTATTCTTTCTGTCAGTGCTTGAACAAAATCGACTTTTTATCAAATATGCAACCGTCATGCAACATCTTGAGGCCGACAGAGCAATCGGTTGGGAGTGCTCTTCGAATGCAAAGCAACAGGTCGTTCTCGCTCTCTCTCACACACACACACACACACACACACACACCAAAGGATGATTCACAATTAAAAACACATGGTGATGATGTTGAGGCTCAGTAGGAGACACATTAGTAAACAATGTGAAGATCTGGGCCCTGAGTGAAAGTCCTGACACCAACATGGAATTTCCCCTCGTCTCTTCTTGTGCTGCAGCCCAGTGTATGTCAGCACATTGTGCACCCCTCTGTCTCTGCACTGCTACTCCACATTTCTCTGTTGTCAAATTGAACTGGAATATAACGGAGATGAGTTTAACTACCTGTACCTATTTATGGCTGTACTGTTCACTGGCTACATTCTTCTTGATCTGAGAGTTTAGAACAGTCGACTGTTTCACCAATCAGTTTTTTTTTACTTCCTGAAACTCACTCTCGGTTCTTAGATCACATTAAAGGTGTGACTGTTCTTCTCTCTTGAGCAAAGGTTTGAGCAAAGTGAACCAACGCAAGACAGGATGTACTCAAGTGTGAGTACGTGCATGTGCGTGTGGTTAAAGGGAAATTCCACCAATTTTACAAACTGACATCAATGCCGTTGTACGGCTGAAATGACTGTCCAGCCTGACAATACAGTTGAATCATGGTGCGCTAGAAGAAAGCACCCTTTGTCAGACCAAATCATATTATCTCTTATTATATGGTGAGTGACTTAAACGTTATCTTAAACTTTCTCCTCTGTCAAACCATAAAACCATAACCCTTCACCTTTGCTCACTTTTATTTTCACTTTGCTCCTCCCTAGTGTACACAGCTTTCAGCCTTGGCTTCTCTATCATCTCAGCGCTCGGCTATTTCCCAGCTCTCTGTAAATGACACTGGCTGGTCAATGTGAACTCTCACTCGGCTGAGGAAATGTCCCAGAGCTTTTGTGTGCCAAACCCTGACAGCTCATCTATCACTAAGGCCGCAAATACACACTACACTCCCTGACCGGGCCTTCACTGCAACAACAGTCACAGAACGGCCCACGACGAGGAGCGGCAGTGAGGAGTTTACCTGTTGTTTATCTTAGAGGCTGCTCACAAATATTTTCATAGGAGCTGGTCAGGATTACTCAACGTAATCCAAGATAACACGCTGTAAGTGACAGTATATACTTCACATCATTTGAATTTTTGACGATACCTGCTGCTTCCTTTTTTTAAATAACGCCGTTCTAGTTTGATGCAGTGAGAGGAAGCAGGTGCAATTCAAGCTGTCAGGTTTTAACACACAGAGTGAGGAGATAGCACACTCCGGCTCCCCATCTGACAACACTGAGTGTGTGTGTGTGTGTGTGTGTAAAACACACTTGAAGCTAGCAGCTTTTCTTTAGGCCAAAATAAAAAACTTTTGAACTTCTCCTAAATCTTTTGCACGTTATCCATCACACTACAACATAAACCAGAATAGAACAGTCCGTTCCACAGTACAGAAACACAGCAGGAAGGAACGATACATCATCCACAGTTATTTAACCAGCAGTTCGATTAAACAGAGGCGGCTTACCTGTGTGTCTGACTCTCAGTGACTCGCCACTGGGACAGTCAAAGCTACTTCAACACAGGTCACGCTGATGCAATGCATTGTGGGATGAGGTAACATTCTCATTTCTCTTTCTCCACTTCTCTCACTCTCTCATAATAGCACCTTCTGCTTGGCAACGGTCATACCGCAAATGTGGTCAGGTTTTCAGTGAACCATCACTGCGCAACATCAAGTCTCCATGACAACCAACCCTTATCTCATTTGCATCTTACGCTTGCATTATCAGCCTATGCCAAATATGGTCACTTTGTTTGTATCCACGCCTCCCTCCCTTTTATAGAACTTCCTCTTTTCCCCTTTATCTCCAAAGGGCATATATGCATATATATTGTATGGTGTTTACACACACACACACACTCACACATTTGTATACACGTATATATTAAAATAAAATAAAAAAATCATATATATGAATATATACAGATATATAAAATATATATACATCTATCTATATATACATATATACGTATATATATATATATATATATATAGAGAGAGAGAGAGAGAGAGAGAGAGGGAGAGAGATCTATTCACTATTTTGCCCATATTTTTTTACTTTATTGATTAGCCTTACTAAATACATGAGCTATAAACAAACAATTTTCATTTTGGATGTGTATTAGAGTTTGACTTTACCGGGAAACCACTGTGTGTTTTTTTGTCCAGTTTGTATACAATATTTCAGTGCTGCTTCTTGAACACGGTCAAAGGTCAATATTTTGTTTAAAAAAATATAATTTCTTACTTAATATTCACATTAAGATCTTATTTTGAGCACTTAATTAGATGATATACAAGGTCACAATGTAGTTCTAACTAAATTCTTTAATAACAATGCAGGGAGGAAGGGGAACAGGAAAACCTTGAAAAGTACACCAGGCTAACACAGCAGCTGGAACACACTGCAGTTGTGGATCTGGTGGTAATTGGGACACTGGGGGCTGTGACCCAAAAATTGTTAGAGTGGCTCAGGCAGATTATAGATACGATATCTGATGTCTGTGTCCAGAGGAGTTGAATTTCTGCAGCAGATCATAAAACACCAGGGCTTTGCTGAGGCCTTAAGGTAAAAAAAGACAGTTTATCACAGTTGGTATAGAACTTTGACAACAACGTACCCCCTCAGTTATTAATTAAAGTGGCTGCTCAGATATTTGCCTCAATTTACTTCCTTCCCTGAAGACTGTGTTCATCAAACTATGATTGGGATGTTGAAGCCCAGGCCCCCAGAGCTTACACACACCCAGCAACACTCAGCAACACTCAGCACCTGTCTCCCACTGCCAGCACAGAGAAGGAGACACAGTCAATCACACTGGACAGCACAGCAAAGGGAGAAGCTTGGTGGAAAAGCAAAAGGCAGCCTGCAAGCGTTTTGTCAGCAGAAACAAAACAAAACCGAGTGAGCAGGTTGCACCTCGTGCACAGCACAACATGTCCTCTATATCATCATGAACAAATGAATATCTAATTATTGGAGACCTTGAAATATTCATAATACACTTTGTCTTTTCCTTGAACATATATGAATTTGAATGTTCCTTAAATGCCCAACATTGACTTCCAAGATATAAAATCACTCTGTCCGACCTTAACCTACCCAGGCAGTGCCTGGAGATCTTCTGAGAAAACATCAGGGGCCAAGATCACCGTTTGGCCCCCTTTGCAGATCTGCTGGGACTCTGAGGATTGGAAGTCAATGAAACCAGGCCTAATTTAGCCTCTGATGCTCCACAAGCTGCCAGGAAACAGAGTAAGTCTGCTTCCCTTTTTAGGGCTCCCAGGACACGGCAGCCGGCAAGTGGCACATTTCTCACTGCTCTAAGGAGCTACTGAAGGACCAGCTATGACTTGTTCAATGGCTGTGTTATTGTAACCCATTACATACATTAAATCTCCATTTTAACATACACATAAATAATATAGCATAATGTGATCAGCTATAGCACAGGCTGTAGTCTCCGTTTTAGTAGATCTGTGCTGTATCTAATCAGTGACTCAGACGTGATTGTCTAAAACCCGCTGTTACAACAGACAGCTATAAAATCAGGCAAGTAATTAGTGTGAAGAGACGAGTAATCGGAGTGTCTATGCTTACATCGTCCAATCATCTCCGCCCTGACACAATGTCATGTAATGTTCAATAACCCTGACTAAACTGAAACTTGATGCTGCTGGTCCTGATTGTGTTTTTTCCTCCATCGATCTGGCTGATTTCCATTTCCCAGATAGAGGGCTGCAACGGGGGGGGGGGGGGACCTGCTGGTAAGAGAAGTGGGTAGATGATGCAGGAATTACCTTAAATATACAAATTGAATGATTAAAAAAAGTTAAGTACAACCAAGTGGTATGTCTTTTTTCAAAGGAAGGCTGTTGTCCACAAAACCAAAAATAAAATAAAAATAAATTGCAAGAAAGGTTGATGGTAAAATTTTTGATAAGCCTATTTAATTTTAATAATGCTTTAGAAGAAATGGAGTACCACAAGTTAAAAAACAACAATATTTTTTTTTAAGCATTATTACATTATCAGTGTCTTAGTGTCTGGTTTGTCATTTCTATGACTACATGCCTTTCATAGCTTTTTGCACAGATAAGGCCAACAGTGTCAGTTGTTCTTGTGGAACAACTTAAGATTGTTTAATAAACGTATCTGGTTGTAGCAGTGTCCGTACCTACTGACTGATACTATTATTTTTTGTAATGACTAAATGAAAATTGAAAATCAATTATTTTGTCCATGCAATTCCATAACAATTGACTAATCCAAGGGTGAGACGAGGCAGATCTGTGACAGAAACATCACTATTTATTAGGGCCTGTGCTGCACACGTGTTTGAAATAAAAGGATTACATGAGGATTAAGCTCTGAGCTCCCATTATGTTGGTGTCCCTGTGTTTTCCACTGGTGAAATGACTGCCCATGTATAATGAAAGACGGCAATCATATAAACCATGGTATAGAATACAAAACAGGATTATCTACGCTGGAGAGCTGAAGTCTCATCTTCACATTCAACCTTCTCTCGGGAGCAGACAAATACACAACTGCTGTTTCACTGCCAGAGTGGGGAATAAAACCCACAAAGGCAGATTCAAACTGACATAATCCCATTAGTCTATTCAGGGTCCCTGTCCGACCACAGTTCATAAGGAGGGGAAAAAATCCAAGGAACTCCTGCAAGTAACTGGTTTCATAAAGAGAAAAAAACAACCTCATGGCCAACTATCACAGAATTTAAAAATGCAGTGCAAAAAATATTTGTGTGTGTTTTGGATGCTTAGAGTTGGTTAGTTTGCAGAGATGCATTTTTCCACCTCGTTCATATTCATCTCCAGCCTACTCACAATATGAACATGAACTTAAGAAATCTGTCTACAGCCAAATATATTAATGACAACAATGAGCTCAGTAAATGTCCTTCTGAAGCGATGGGTAAACCTGATATATAAAGGCTGCCTCCCTGACACTGTCTGCAGGTTAAATATTTGAAATTATATCTGTAATTATGAGGATTGGCAAATATCACACTCCAAGACTCCTGTTTGAGCTTCTCTGCCCACTCTCCTGATGTAACACATCTGTCACTGTGACTGCCCACCTTGCCACTGTCTTGCACCACCCTCAGTACATTCCTGCCACTCCAGACTCCCTTATGCGAAACCACAACTTTTAAAACACAATTGTAACAAAACAAATCCGTCATGTTCACTGTCAAAAAAGCATTAAGTGTTCTTTTTTTGTGGGAAAAACACAGAAAAACAACATGATAAGATTTGTAGTCTGATTAAATAAACGATTAAGATGATTAATGGTAATTCAAATCCAAATTAATCAACATTCTTTGTTATGTGACAATTAAATTTTGGATACACAGCCCACTTCACGCGGCCTCTTTGATAAATGCATTACATTTGTACTCTGATTAATCCTAATTAACATGTTAATTGTGTTATCCCTTCAACAAACACCAACAAAGAGCCGTGTGGCTCCACCCCAAGGGTTTTTACTTCTTTCTTCTAGAACTGTGAACGCCAACTGCTATTCAAGTATAACTGGACCAATCATGAGTCACCGGCATGTTGGAACATGATATGGGGTCACATGTGACACTGGGCTCCACGGAAGGTTCTGTTCATATCAAAAATATTTATTATGCGCTATAAGCACCCACATTTAGTAACCTAGCAACCACTGAACTCACCACTGTACCTATTGTAACTCCAAAACTGGCTAAGCTGAGCAGCAGACATAATTATATCTCTCCTCAGCCAATCACATAAGGCCTTGAGCCATAAATAACAGAATGCTCCCCTACAGAGCACCAGTCTGTGCCGAAAAAGTAAACAAACCCTTTCTCCAGCCGGCTCTTACTCACTGCTGAATTTGTCTTGCTCAGAGGAAGACAAACACAGGCGGGGAGACAGAGGCCGATACGTTTGCAAAGGACAGGGAGCAGAGAGAAAAAGAAAAACAAATGTAGTCTGTGATTACTGAATCATAATGAAGGCCGTTGAATGGGAACGTGGCTATGAGCTATGTCATTAAAGAAAGCGCCGTGCAGCTGGAAAATCTACAGGTTTCTATTTGAAACTCTGGCTCATTGGCAGACAAGGACGCAGAGCAGTGGACTGAGAATGCCTTTTCAAAGACGTTTTCTTCCAAGTCCCTCCAACATTTCATGAGAATCATATTAATCCGAACAACAGGACGTCTGTTGGAGGAAACAGTGACTTTCAAATCCCGTTAGCTGTGTGTGTTTTTCCAGACAGCTAACGCAGCCTCCTGCCAAACAGCTTAGACGCTGCAGTCTTATTTTTAGATTTTATGACCAATATTGAATTCTAACCCAAGATATTTCCACCGGGGGTGACTTGAGATGTCACCTCAACAAGCTCACCCTACAAGCTAAGGCTGCAGTTGCGATCGGATCACATCACATGGCTGGACGAGGACATCGGGTACATTTGTTCACTCCAGGTGATGAGAGATGCGATTTAGATTGCGTCTGCGTGCAAACGTCGCTAACATGATACAAAGTAGGCGAGCATGTGTTTTACTGAGAGGATTTATGAATTTATACAACCACTTAAGTCACAAAATCTCTCCTAGAATCTGTGGACGTGATAAATCTCTCAGTGACGGACATAATAAGTCATTCGCTGTCACTTATTATCCCAGACTTGTTAATCTGACTCCTTCTACGCCACTTCTACGCCGTTTTATTTAGCTCCTCTCATAGGGAGGTGACACTTTTGAGACACCAGTGTGATGAATCCTCTGACTGAGTCATGGTTTAATCCTAGCAGCTGACATGTAATGCAAGGCAAATTCAGTTTGTGTGCTGCAGGCTCAAGACACAGACACAAAGACACACCTGGTTCCTCACGTTTTACTGAGACATTGTGACAAAAAAGACTAATTTTTGACTAGTTGTTACGCAAAAGAGAGAAAACCTTTTACAAGACCAAACAGAGTCGATATGAAGGAAAGAAGAAAAAGAAGTGTGTCTATTTGACATTCCACACGTACGCACTCAAGGTGTTGCTCAGCACACCTGATGTGAAACCTCCAATTACAGGTTCAAACAGTTTATCCACCCATAATCTCTACTAGTCTATTTGGTCTAAATAAAACCTGACTGTTGGTACTGTAATGTTAATGCATCAAACACCAACATTCTATATTGGAGTTTGTATATACAGTATATATACATAAATATATTTGTCTACAGCCAAATAGACACATATATATTTATATATAGACTTTTTGACAGTTATGTTATCAATTGCTTTGTTATCTGTTGCTGCAGAAGAAACACTTCCTGTTTTTTGAGTTGACAAACTCTTCTCTCTTTATTTTGAGGAAGGTTGTCTTTTGAGGAAGAAGCCAACACTTGTCATTTCCTATGGTTTATGCCTGGTGAAAGGTCAGAGTGTGTTGTGTTGTACTTTCATAAAAGTGTGAGGAACGTTAACAACATATCTGTTTTACACTCCTGCTCATCATAGACAACTGCAAATTTATAATCAAACGCATCAATTATTAATCCAATTCAGTTAATTTGTAACATTCAGACCTTAAATTAGTTCAAGGCCTTATCACCTAAAGATAAAGGTTTTGACAGTCAAAGGTCAAAGTGCCGTGGATTTAATCTTCCCTAATTTAAAGTGTTACCATACATTATTAATCTCTGTAGGAGGACAAAGGGACAAAAGTGTCCCTTTAAGTTGTGTGTGATGTTACAGACAGGACGGTCTGACCCCCATCTCCACTCCCAGGATGTTTTCTTCAGGCCTCCCAATTGGGATTCTGGTAGCCTACATTCCCTGCCTCAAGGTCGGCGGCAGTGACAAATTAAATTACTTACTCACCTGTTTCGCGGTGTTGGCGCCAGGTCAACAGCAAGTTGGCTAAAATGATGAGTGCGGGATTCTGAGGGTAGCTGCATTATAGGGGCTCAATGCTGTGGTGTCATGTTTGCAAAGCAAGGACCTGCAATGAAAAGAGCTGAAATCAAAAGCAGTGTATTAAATTCTGCCTCTGTAATCACTTGCAAAAAAAAAAAAAAATCAATTACCCCTGCCTCCAAATGCACCACTTTATACTGATGTCCTTTCGGTTTACCCTGCTGCTGAAGGATATCATGTGCTTTGCAAATGGAGGGAAGCTTCAGAGCATTACACTTCATTTTATCAAACTCAGACTACAAAGCACCCCACCTACGGGCTCTTTTGTGCTACTACAAACAGGAGCTATTTTTAACTGGAAATTAAAAAATAAAAACTTTTCCTGAACCACTCCTACAACCGAGGTGTATTTTGCCATGTCCACAGTCACATCTCATGTCAGGCCTGTCTCAGCTGAAGGGCTTGGAGTTTATCTCCCTGCAGCTGCAGGGTTGGTTATCAGCAGGCAAACAGCTCCAGCAGAACAATGTAGAATAGGAGGAACTGAGGGTGACACAACAAAGAAACTGACTTAGGTCCAATCTTATGAGAGGTGAGAATATTCTCATATCGGTGTGATGAAAATGAACTTCTAATGTGTTTTATTATCCATCCATGCAGACAATTAAGAGTTTCTATATTCTACAGACACTAAAACGAATGCAGTGTTTGCCTTTCTAACCCCCTTTCCTTGAACTGAAATTACTGAAGGCACACAACACAACCAAGATGTAACTTCAGCACTTCCTGTTTCAAAACCACAGTACACATGACACCATCCTCAACGACATTAAAGGAGAGGATGTGACTTGAGAGAGGAAATGCTAAAGATTTGCTAATCTGATGAATGCACCATTTTAAAACACTTTAAACTTGAGGGTTCATAAATACAGACTAAACGTTAGGGTTTTTTTATTTTATGTTTTGATTCTGTAACATGAGAATTTATTTATGTAAAATACAGGTGCATCAAGAGTGAGCAGCAGACACTGTTGGTTTTTTTTTTCAATGGAACTAAAGCCATTATTTTCTACAGGCAAACGCTACAGTTTATACCAGTAGAGGTCAGTACAACAATACATACGAATTGCTTCGGTCAAAACACAGCTAATATCATCATACCAAGTGGAATAATATTTCGTTTTAATTAAATTCCATTTCTTTCTTTCTTTTCTCTTTTATAACACATACAAAATATATGTAATTTGCATGGGAACATTTACCAAAGAAAGATGTTTCAAATGTTTTCTTCTACGTACTGATATGGCAGGAAGCAAACAGGACTGAAGGACAAGAGAGACTCTTCAAGTGCAGCAGGTTTATTTACGAAGCGCAAAGTCACAAAAAAGTGACTGGGTCGCAGGAATACCGCAGGGCCCCAGGTGACACGGGTGAGGCTGATCACACTGATTAGCTCCACCCAGCTGACACAACAGGAAGCAGACAGACCTAACGGCTGGGGCTGTTTCCGTGTGGTTATGGGTTGCACCCAGTTTTGTGCAGTAGTTTTGAAACAAAAGTTTATTTCATACAATTAATAAACATTTATGTAAATTGAGCAGAATAAATATGTTATAACCTTGTGAATGCTTCGCTGCTTCAAGAATGTTTAATGTCTGCACAAAATTTAAATTTGGTGGATGATAAAACAGTTTTGAAACTGCCTTAAATGACCCATGGTCTTCATTAGAGTTATTAGTGGTTAATGCAGTAATTAAGACAGAAACTATACATAAGCACTTATAGAAATACTGTTGAAGTTGAAATGATAGTCAAGTATAAATAAATGTTATCACACTGGGAAGCAGTTCAATCAAAACGCTTAATGTTTTTGATTTTCTACTTTTATGTATATGTTATGCGGAAATATAAGTGGATGGCAGCACCATGGACAGCAACCAGAGATCGCAACAATATATATATATATTTAAATACCTACATAGGTATGGGATACATTTTATTACTACAATTCTATAGTTTAGTAAGTTCACAGTGTCAATAGAAATAAATGAAAGAAATGTACACTGCTGTAAAACATACTGAAAAGTAGTCGGTGAGTTATAAATTCAATAAATATGAGTTTGTAATACTTCAATTAATGTTTTGGGCTTTATTTCATTTCACAAATATCAACTCCTGCTACGTATATCTACAAAAAACAGGCAGGCATGACCCAAATGCAACACACAGATAAGATCAGGAGCAGGAAGTTTATTAAACATGTTCAAAGAGTCATGTGACATATCCTACATTGTCTGAGTAACAATAGACCCATTTTGCTTGATGTTAATGTATGTTTCAACCAGTCTGTTGCAGTTTGTTCAAAATATGTATTTCTGGTTAAATCAATCAGTCCAATTATTGTAATCCTTCAGACTGACGGAGAAAAAAAACCCCAAGCACAAACAGAGGAACATGCAAGCTCCATAAACCATCAGTTACAACCAGGTCTGCCATGTGACCTGGTTAGACTTCACTGTTCATCTCCCTTCACATCCAAACCAGGAAAAACATTTTTATTCAGAGTTCATACTTTTCCCTGTAAAGCTGTAAAGGCGACCACTCTGTGCCTCGGTGCCCAAAACTGAGTCAAACTGCCCAACAGACATGTCTTTATGAGCCTGGCTTTGTGCACTGCAGCACATCAGGGTTGGAACAGACTGGGGCCTTTCCCCAGAGACTGCCAAAATGAGAAGTGTGATTTGTTACTCAAGAGTGTGTTTGCACTTCTCCAGAGTCCAGTGGTCACTCCATCTGAGGCTTGGGATTACGCCACTTACAGTAAATGGGATTAAAAACAAAACAGACAGATAGAGGGGTATTTGGAATATATTATTACAGGCAAAGGATCAGGAGGGAGTTTATGCCTGACTGTAATTCTCATTCAGAAAAAAAACTGCTCTGTAACTGTACTGTACATAGTCTGCCATCTTGTGGCCTGCAGTGGTTCTTAAACATTTCAGTCACACTACATGATGGATCTGTCATAAAGAAAACTAAATATCATAATATATGTTGCATATTCCAAACCTTGTTTGCACAGTCAAAAAGGCAGGCAGTGACAGTGATAATTATTAACTTGCATAATGTATGTTTATTATCATTTTATGTAAATGTATAACGTCATAGTAGGGTTCAGGTAGGGTATTTATTTATTAGAGATTGATTTTACAAACAACAGATTTGATGCGAGAGCCACGAGTCAGGAATTCATAACAAAGTGACAGCTACAACAGATGAAGGAATGCAGCAGATGTTTTCAAAAATACTGGGATTACAGACTTCATAAAACCGTTTCTGTGATCATCTAGTGCCATGCTTAGATCGTATTACACTGAGGTAAGAACAACCCTCAAGTCTGCCTTAACAATTATTCATACAGTAGTTAGGCCAACATATTGTACTTGTGTCTCATTGTCAAGTATTTGATTACACTGGTGGTTATACATTTTAGGTATATACTTATAATGGATTGCTCATTTCAGACTATTTCAGGGAGAGCTGATTCCACAGGGCTGGATGAACTGTTTGGTTCTGGGTTCTGAATCGGAGACTGAATAGGTCTGGCCAGTTCCTCCAGCTGAGTCATAAAACTCTCAACCTCTTGGGCAGAACTGTGAGTCCAGGCCAGAGGAAGGTGGGCAGGGATGGCCTTGCGATCTGCATCAGAGAGGGAACAGGAGCAGGCGACTGTGATGACCAGAATTTTCACTCCACGGGAGTGAAAATGAAAATGAAAATGACTGTTATATTTGTCCTACATAAAAAAAAATTGCTCAGGTTTCACCTTGAAAGAACTGTCCACTGCGTGTTCTGGCAGCAGCTCTAGACACGGCCAACCACACGACAGTGTCGGCCCCCTGCTCTGCAGTCCTCAGTCTTTCCCCCATCATCTGGTGGAACTGAGGCATTGATTTAGAAACAGCTGGAAACAAGATTGAAAAACATCGATTGCAATTTTTTTGAATTAAGAAAGCTTGGAGTATCACTAAAAATATTTGGTCCTGTGAGCATCAGTAAGTTTCTCTCTGTATTCCTTTTCTGTTAACAATGACCAGGACATCCTCTAAATACTTACCGGTAGATGCAAATGCAATGATTTAAATCTGGCTGTAAAACCCACAGACGAAGCAAATGGACGCTGCTACAGTATTAGTGTTTACCTGGTGTATCCACCCAGCCTGGGTGCATCACAGAGAAGTGTATGGCAGGGTGGACTTTTGCCCACTGTCGCGTCAGCACCACCTGCTGTCTCTAAGTGGAAACAACACCACACATGTTTCTCTTCATTTTAAATGTATTGCAGTGATATACGTGATGGTAACCAGCTACCTTGTTCTGAGCATAGACCATGGTCCCGTCAAAGTTATCCATCTCAGACTGCAGATCATCCACTCTGAGTTTCTGGACCAGCATGCCCCCTGAGGACACAGTGATCTAACAGGAATGGAGGAAAGGGGCAGTGTGTGTTTAGACAACAGCCACTTCAGATCAGACAAAAGTGCCATTCTGCCATTTCTGAACACTGAACACTGTTTGTTGTGTTGTGTTGACCAGTGTGAGTGTGTTTGTACCACTCTGGGATCCCGGCTTTTCAGTAGAAGTGGTATGAGGGACTGGGTAAGGACATACATGCCTAGAAACAGACAGATAGAGAAAAAACATTCAAGGGGTTTAGCTGTGGTTTTACATTTAAAGCAAAAATAAAATAAAAAAAACAATTAGGTATATATATATATGCCCCACCCATTGTATTGGTTGCAAAATTCTTCTCCAGTCCCTCGGTGTTCACTTCTCTCTGGTGCACCATGCAGCCTGCATTGTTTATCTGCCATTTAACATAAGTTCAATTGAACAAATGACCAGTTTTAAATCAGGAAATTGTCGGTGAAGTAAGCCTTAATTGGTTAATACCTACCAACACATTCAATGATGAATGCTTCTTTTTGAAGTCCTCTGCAAACTCCCAGACTTTCTGGGTTTCTGACATGTCCAGAATATGCACATATACTTCCTAAAACACAAAGGTATGTACTTTTATCAACAGCCTGTTTGAGGAATTTAAATTGATTAACATTAAATAATAAAGTCATAAAAAAAGTATTTTAGAACAGTGTGATTATTATAATATATGTGAGCAGATATTGATTTTCCCAACTTTTTATACTTATTTTTAAACATGTCAAAGAATTGTAAACAAATTGGTCACAGAAACTATGCTAAAAAAATAAGTGTAACATTACTGCGGTCAAATAATAAGGAAATATGTCTAATCAGCTAACAGCTTGGTGATTTGTGCACTGGAGGGTTGTGGACTAACAAGGAAGACTTTGTATGTGGCCTAAAGTCTGGCTGGGGGCCAGTGAAGATGACTGGGTGTAAAGATGGTGTGCATTGTCACTTATTCCCTGTGTGTTATCAGTCAAACAACACCTACTGTATTCCCAGAGTCATTAACAATGTCCACTCTGGCCTGTTCTGCTTTATCTTTGTCCCGACAAACCATATGAACAGTCCCACCTGAAAACCAAATCACCAGGCTTTTATACCGGGTCAGGACAAAACACTTCAAAATGCAGCAAAGATAAAAATTGTTTAATTTCTGCCACATACCTTTTTTGGCTATCACCATGGCGGTTGCCCTGCCAATGCCACTGTTAGCTCCCGTAACCATAAAAGACCTTCCTACAACAGACACATCCAAGTGTAGAGGGTTGAAGTCCTTAGATGCTGCTTCAAACCCTTTCCTGGGGGCACAAAGCAAACACATCGTTTTTGTAGTAATTTTTCCCCCCATACCGTACAGAGAGCAGACATTCACGGTAACACGGTCATGCTTCAATAATGCCAAAAAAGAAAAGAAAAAAATTACAGTAATTTTAACCAAGGTTTCTAGATAATAACCAAAACAGACAGAGCATTCCAGCCATATTTTGCTTTACTCTACTACACTTGTGTAGTAGAGTAAAAATGTAAATGTAGGATTAATACTTACTATACTCTAGGGTACTAACCTTGTATAATGATGTATTCCGTTCAGAAACCATAGGGTGGTTCGATAAAGAGACATTGTAGCAACAAACAAACAAATAACGAACCAAAAGATGTGCAAAACTTCCCAGGACCTTGTCAACCACTGTGTCAGATCAGAATCACGGGGCTGCAGTCAGAGATGGCAGAAGCCTCAACGCTGCTCTCTGTCGTCTCAGCATCGCAACAACACTACAGACACAGTGCAGCAGCAGTAAAAATTGATCACCTCATTCATTTAAAATCCACCTTCTGTACACACCAGGTGGAGGGTCGTTAAAAGCATGAATGGCATGTCTCCATTGACAATTACCAATCAGATGGCAATGGCGTTTGGTGACGCGTCCAGCAGGCACCGTTGGTCACGTGAGGAGGGGTGGAGTTAACTCACTGAGTTACTGACTACTGGTGTTGAGGGCGAATAGATATGCGTTAAACCAGAAGTTCGGACCCTTTTTTGAGGGTTAAAGTTATTATATCGATAGAATTTTTTTTATAACTTTTTGATAGTATTTTAACCATTTTTTTTACCGTTGAAATGGTAAGTACTCTCAGACTTTTCCATTCTACGCATGTCTGTAAGCCCGTTTACCTGTTACACCTGACATGTAGCTAAAGCTAAAAAACTACATTTCTGATCCACTTTCTGGACATTTAAGATCTGATTAATTCTTGTCTGGCTTTGTAACAGCAGTATAAGACGCTGTATGTGGATTTTATTCAGGGTTTCTGTTGTCATTTGTCTAGATCTCATTCAAACTGGTGTAAGTTGTACGTTTCCCTGAAGCTACGACCTGGTTAAACAGGTTTCGTCACTTCAGGTGGAGTGCAGCCATTGTAATTCTTTGAATAATTTGCCTAACACCTAAACTAAGGAGATGAGCTTTAGTGGGTGCATGTCTTATCTGGCATAATTTAACTCAGTGTTGTTAAATTACCACTGCTGTTTTGAATCGCTCAGCTAAACGAATGCAGGCACAGTCCTAGTAAACGCATTGATATGATGTCATTTTTTTAGCACACTACCGATGTCATTGCCTACTACTAGCCAAGGATCCTGAGGGGAAATAGTATTTTCCTGTCAAAATTATATTTTATACATTTTATTGTAGAGTATACAACAATTCACATTTATTGTATACTAGTCTACATAATTTAATGACTAAAAAGACCACAGGTTATAAACAAGGGCTTGACAATTGACTTAATGGCAAGACCTAGAATGAAGAAATATTTATTTGTAAACAGGACTTGACAATAGTTGAAGATGATGCCAGAAATGGAATCAGAAAAGATCCAAAACAAGAGATCCACCCTTGGTGGCTGTCTGTTTATTCTAAAGTGCAACTCCTTTAATGTCTTTCTCGATCACCTTCACTTAAGTAAAACCATCCAACTGTGACGGGTCCAGAGGTGAAGCATTTTTCAAAAGCTTTCACAGACAATTAGTTCTCCTTTTATAGTATCTGGGAGAGAGTAAAGAAATACTGACCCATGTAAAAAAAAATGCTGATATTTTAACTACAATGTTTTTAACCCTAACCTTAGATATTTGTCTCAATAGTTGTTGATACGACTAAACAAATGATTAGAAATGTTATATTTATATAACTGTCCAAATTTTTCCAATTTCCTAAAAAGATAATATCCATAAAATGGACATTTCTTTAAGGGCCAGCTCTGTAACATGGTCAGTGGACAGTTGAAGGTCTGTCATGGTGCTGCATCTCAGGCACCACTATTTTTTCATTGTCACCAGCAAAGCACTGATATTAATAGAAAAAAAGCATCACCTGGTTTTAAATGTTGAAGGAACCTGAAAGTCCTGTTTGTAATGTAAACCTGTGGTAATTCTGTAGTGTAGATGTATACTTGATCTGTCAGCTGGTTGAAAAGCAGCATTTCCTCCATTGTTGTTAGCTGCTGATCAGTTCCGAAGAATGTAGAACCAAAAACTCACCTGTCTTCAAAAACAGCTAAAACAAAATCACTCCCAGTCTTCAGATCTTAAATCACTTGATGTGCCTTTCTTACCCGAACAATGAAAGGAAGATTCCAAGTAAACAGTGGGCCATTTTTGTTCCAGTGGAAGTAGGAGAAAATGACTCCATTTTGATGTGAAGCCAAATCTTGCAGCAATTCTAGGAAGCACATTCTACAAACATCCAAAAAGGGAACCTTAAAACTAATCTGATGTATTTTTCCTCCACTCCTGTCAAGTCAACTAATATGTCAAGCTGAGACTCTAGGGAGTGATCAATAGTGGAGAGAACTCACTATCAGAAAAATGGGTCTTGTCTGCTTCCTGAGTCTCCTGAACGTGACAGAATATATAAATATAATGGCTGAATATCAGAAAATTTTACAAAGTAAACAATTCAGTCTGTTGGATTTGAAGAAACCTCCTGGATGAGAGGTGAAATGTGTTCAAGAAACCGAGACAGTCCATTTGCCTTCTACTTCAGATCAATATGAATGTTTTATAGTATTTTGCATACTATTTTTATAAGCACATTCTAAATCAGCAAAGTGCTTTAATTTGTGTGTTCAATGTATGATCAAGTCAGTGATTCTCAAAGTGCGGGGTTGATCCTAACTGAGGCGCACAACAATTGCAGCGGGGGCCACAGCCGGGCAAATTTCAAGTGTGTTCTTTATTTATTTTTGCCACAGTAGGAAAGAATGCACTAAAAGAGATCAATTACAGTTTAATTAACCATGGCAGCAGCGTGTCACCTCTTTGACCCTTTGTCTGATTCTATTGTAAAGTGCAGTGCAGGTTAATGAATCCCCCGTGTTTGTGCATGTATGTGTTTAATATTTCATTCTCTATATCCCTGTCTGTGCACTTGTCATGATCTAACCCTCTGCTGCACCCGTCCTCACAGATGCGCTTCCTGCTACTCTTCAGTCGTCAGGGGAAGCTGCGTCTGCAGAAGTGGTTCACGCCTATTTCAGAGCGCGAGAAAAAGAAGATCATCAGGGACATGACCAACATGGTGTTGGCACGGCAACCGCGCTCATGTAACTTCTTGGACTGGAAAGACCTTAAGATTATTTACAAGCGGTGGGTGTTGGTTAACCTGCCGGAGGTCGAAAGACCACCACTGTTTCAGTCCCTGTGCGTTCATCATTCATCTCCCTCAGCCCCTGTTAAAAACTTCATGTTTGCTTTGTCCTCAGATATGCAAGCCTGTATTTCTGCTTGGCCATAGAGAACCAGGAGAATGAGCTGCTAGCATTGGAGATCATTCACCGCTATGTGGAGCTGTTGGACAAATACTTTGGCAATGTATTTCACAGTTTCTCCTTTGATCATGCAACTAAGGTTTTATATTTATTAAATGTTTATTATATCATGGTCACTGCAGCCTGTTAATATAAGATTTAACAGCAAGTAAAGCATGTAGGATATGAAGGTAGGTCAAAGTAGGAGTTCTACCACAGATGTTAAAACACAAAACATATTTGGTCAGATTTCTTATCCTTTCTTTCTGAAATTACACACACCAAATTCTCCACCAAACTTGAAGAGAAACCCCTTGAAATTATTCACGCTTTGGTCATAAATGTGGGTCTGCAGTCTTTCAATTCAGGCTAATTCTGGTAAGGCTTTGCCAAAGAGTTGATCGATGCAGTAAAAGGCCTATTGATTACTCGGATCCTAAGATTGTATTTATTTTTTGCCTCCTATTTTTTTATATCCATTTCTTTTGTCAGTCTCAAAGGGTGCAGGCAGGCTATTTTTTTATATCCATTTCCTTTGTCAGTCTCAAAGGGTGCAGGCAGGGCCAAAGATCAGTTTATTCTGCACACACACTTTCACATTGCCAATAAAACCAACATATTTACCATGGTATTTCCTCTAAGGTGTGTGAGCTGGACATAATCTTTAACTTCGAAAAGGCCTATTTTATCCTGGATGAGTTCATAATAGGAGGAGAGGTACAGGAAACCTCCAAACAGATTGTGAATCGCTCTATTGAAGCATCAGACATGTTACAGGAGGTGAGTCGCACCAACACACGTAAACACACATGCAAAACACGAGGTGTGACTTGAATCTTTGGTGTGTGCATGCAACATCTGCTGCGTGGTTCTGTTTAATTCTAGAAAGATTCTTGTTACAAATTAGGTGTTGGGTGATGCGGCACTAAAGGATGTGATCACGATATTAACTCAGACAAACTGCTGTCGACAACCGCTGAATTTGACACATTCTGAATACAAAAGTCAAAAAAACGCTCGTCAAGTTCATGTGTGGCTTCTTTATCAACCGTCATTTTATCATGATCACATTTGAGCCCTGTTTTATGGCTCAGCCCTATTGTTAATAGACTTCAGGTGTGTTCACATCATCCTTAATCTTGGATTTGGGTTACCTAGAGAGCTCTAATTGTTTGAGACCAATTTTAATTTTATTTTGCTACAAAACACTGAACATAAATGCTGTATCAAGCTCCGGTATGAGGGAACTTGTTTCAGTTTATTTGTGTGAGTGTGAATTTACCAGCCAGGCTCGCTCGTAGCCAGTGTCATAATGAGTTCAATTAACAGTGGTGCTGCTGAGTCCCTTGTGTGCTTTTTGTCTTCTGCGTAGCTAATAGGCTTTCAGATGATAGCTGATGGTACTTTTTCATGGATGTGTGTTCCTGCTGTGTTCTTACATGTACTCTGTGGTCTCTCTCTCTCCCCATCTCTCTCTCTCGCTCTGCCAGTGTTTATTGCCAGTGAGGGATCAATCTCCCCGCAATGTGACGTAGCTTTTAGTTGTTAGCTTTTCTTGTGTTTCTGGTTGTGCCTGCAGGTCCGTGGTTCTACGTGGTTCTGTGTGGTTCCGTAATTTGACTTGGGTGTTCTTGCTTGTCCTACTTAAGTAGCGCTGACTAACACTTTCACATTCAGAGTTGGATTATCTGCAGTTTAGCCTGCATTCATTTTGACCATTATCGCTTCAGGATGACAGCAGTGAATGGTATGAGGTGGAGCTGTTTGGATGACCTTGAATATGGACAGAAAGGTTAGATGTTGTGCTTGTGTTAGTCACCTATAGTGTGTTGGTGTGCTCAGCACTGTGATAACGGGGGAGGTTGGGTGTGTGCCAGAGAATATTTATTGTACCATGGTGTACAACGGGACACCGGGGACCTGATCTGTCTTTCTGCCTGTGTCTTCTTTCAGACCATGGAGGAGTATATGAGCAAACCTGCGTTTTAACTCCCTGGGAAAAGAGACAAAACTGGAAAAGGAAGGCAGCATACTGATGCACTGTAAATGACTAAACACTTAAAAAAAAACCACAATGTGTGAACATCTGCTAACATTCTGCCTTAAGCATTGCTGCAATGCAACTTTATTTGAGAGTTCATTTGTTTCTCTTTAATTTATGTGGGAAAAAAGTCTGAATTTTTTAAAAGTGAATATATTTAAAATAAAATGAAGTAGAGATAGGAGGCTGGGGTTCAGGAAAATGAAAGGATTTAACTGATCCAGGATCAGTGGTTTTGTTGCATTTTGTGATTCTGAAGATTCTTTTAATATGTTGGAAAGGTTTGCCACGAAACACTCCACTGTAAGTGGACTCTTTTGTCAATGTTTTGCAACATATTTGCAGGTAATTCTCAAATGATACTTGATATTTATAATAGTGAATAACTCTAACTACTGAATTAGATTATGAAGAATTGTGTGCTGTTTTCAGTCTGTTAAAGATGAAGTGTGGGATCCACTGTCTTTGAAGGAACATTTGCTTCCATGTGTTTTATAAATACTCAAGATGTTAAAATGTATGGATAAAATATGTATTTTGATAAATCTTCTTAATGGAGTAGTTTTTCCAACACAGTTTGATTAAATTCATGTTTAATTTGCTATATGAAATTTCATACAGCCACATTAGACAAGTCTAGTAAATAAAACTCTGATCATATAACTGCCGACTATAGTTGAATATATTTCAGTTTTAATAAGGCAACATGAGTCAGCAAGAAAAAAAATAATACAGCTGATGCTTTATTCATCTGTGAGTCATCACACAAGTTTCGAACATGTACAAAATGATTTAAAAATGAGCATACGTAACACAACCACTGGCAGGCCAACAATACAGTGCTTTGCAGTATGAAAGGGTTGGAAGGCAGGCGGCGGTCTGATACTTAGACTTTCAAATGATTATCATAGTAATAACATTAAATCCACTATTACCCTGAATATATAAGGAGTCACGAAAACACTTGTCCTGCAGCCCAGCTCGTTGTTCTATGGAAAAAACAGCTCTAAAATCTTCCTTCAGTGCTCCTGTCATTGTACTGTGTCTTTGTTGTTAAAGGCCCAGTCATTGTTATACTGTAGTTTACATGTATATTATCCACAGATGTTAGTCTGACATGAAAAATAAGCATTTTGTTTTACCATTAAGCAGCTGATTATAGTTGAAAATATAGACCTGCTTACAAACATCATTAATGTGAACAAATTTTTACTGACATCACAAAACGTAAGTAACTTCAATTGTTCATGTGGATTTAAATCAGTCTTTAATTAATTCATTAGCAACCAATTAAAGTGTTCTGAGGATCCTTTTCTATAGTTTGTGTACGGAATGCACCTATAATTAACCTATTATATCAATGTGACATTTCTGAAATGTTTTTGCAGCAATTAGGGACTATATATATATATATATATATATATATATATATATATATATATATTCAAAAACACAAAAATATTGAACCTTTATGGTTGATATTGTTCATTTTCATAAGGGTGACAGTATACCAGCTATATAGTTCATAATAGAAATTTGTAAACTAGATCACGTCCACCAGACTTTATTTTTAAGACAGTATAAATACTATATTCAGAATTTCGTGCGTTTTCCTGCAGGGTGTCAGGCTACATCCCGGCCGCTGTCATTTCACGGCGCTCCCCTTCGTCATTCACGGTCTGTGGAGCCGAGGTCTTGGCCGCAACCTCCTCTCTCCCCTGCATCTCCGTGGGAGTCACCCTCTCCTCCGTGGCCACCTCGGTGTCCCTCTTAGCCAGCGGCCGCTTGACACTGTCCACCTGCCCCAGGTAGTCCTTCATGGCCCGCTCGTACAGCTCGTAGGGAAACTGTTGCGCCTGGGTATCCCTCTTGGAGATGGTGTTTGGGTACTCTGTGAGAATTTTGGCCGCCAAGTAGGTGGTCACCTCGTCTTCCACGTCCCCATCGTCATCATCGTTCCCATCATCAGCACCAGCGGCCTGGCGTTTCAGGGGCATTTTATTGAGCTCGGATAAAAATAAGTTCTCCCTGCGGCCGGAGGGAGGAGGGATGTTAACGGGACCAGAATTTGCAACGGGGTTGGAAGCCACGATCCTGTCTGACGGTGGAGAGGTTTTCATGGGTCTCTGCACCACGGGATACTCGTTGCTGATGGTTTCCACTCCGATGATGTCCAAAAAGTCCTCTCTGTCCATGTCTTCAGCGGGAGGCTTGCTCTTCACAGGCAGCCTGCGGCTGAAGTACCTGATCTTGGGTGTTTGGCCGGTGGTGTAGCGCGTCGAGGCTTGTGGCTCACGGTGCAGCTTCCTGAGCTCATGTGTGAGCAGCATGTCAATGAGGTCCTGTGGAGGGACGTGGAGCTTCAGGGAGAGCTCCAGCAGCTCCTTCACTGTCCGAGGGTCAACGATGGAGGGACGGATCAGCCGTTTCCTCTGCTCCCCGGTCTGGTCTCTCTTCTGTGTCTGGTCGCTCATCTCCAGGACCTTCAACAGGTAGTAATCTACCAGCTTGGTGTCGTCATCAGCATCCCCCTGGTTCTGGCTGCCTCGGCGTTGCATCTCCTCCCTCTCCGCCTCCTCCTGGTCGCCGAGTGCCCTGGCCATTTCTTCATGACTACCGTTGACCAGCTCCTCCGTCTCCTCCCTCTCCTCCATGGGGACCCATTCTTCTCCTCCGACCACATCATCGTAAGCCTGGCTTCTTAGGCTGAAACCGTTCTCCTCCTCGTCATCATCCTCATCTTCATCCCCAAACACGTCTCTCTTTTGGCCGCCGACTGTGGGCATTCTTCCGAGCTCTTCAAAGATGGAACGCAGGTTGGCCAGACTCTGAGGTGTGTACTGTTCGTCCAGGTCCTCCGTGGCACGCTTTGACGCCTCTGCGTTCTCCTCGTCCTCAAACATGAGCGGGTACTTCTTGTGGGGTCTGGGGAAGTTCTCATAGTCTACCGGTGCGCTCGCGGGGGTTTCAGTGTCTTTGGTGCGGTGCCTGTGAGTGCGGCGGTCGTTCCTGGGCGCAGATACGGGGCTGATCTTCACGTCTCTCCCTCCCTGATCACTCAGAGTTTTGAGCAGTGCTTTTAAAAGCTGTTCAGCCGTAATTTCCGGCCTCTTCGCGCCGGGGGCAGGCTGGCGATCCCCCAGACCCTCGTCCTGCTGCGATGCCAACTGAAGCAGGAACTTGAATTTATCCACTTCATCGTAATCCAGAGGTTCGGGTCGACCTCCGTTCCTTTGTTTTAGGTTTTCGATGTACTCCAGGGCTTTCATCATGTCGGAGCCTGGTGGGTAGACCGCCGGCTGTCCATCACTTTCCCCGACTCGGAGCCTGTACTGACGGGGGAGAGACGCAGCCTGCACGGCGCATCCGTGGAGGAGGAAGGCGAGCAGTATCACAGCTCCCCCCTTGGGCAACTTGTGGTGAAAATGCAGCATTATAGGCTATGTATTACCTGTAAACCAAAAGAGCAAAACATTAATAAAGCAAAACTCCAATGTATATATACTGTAATTCAGTAATTCTAACCGTACCGCTCTCCAAAGCTTACGCAAGTGAGTCTGTTTTGATGAAGGATCTGAATGCCTATCAGGTTCTTACGCACTGCAAATGATGCTTGTGCGTAAAGAGATACATTCACATCCCTGGATGAGTCACTCCCCGCGTTGTTATGGGCAACCCTGACATCCGATTTTATCTAAACAACATCAACCTTCCAAATGTGTTCTTCTCGCGGTACTTTACAACAAAAGAAACAACATCGTAATCAACAACTGCTGACGACGCATTTAAACACGATAAACACACGAGCTGGAACAAAAGTGTCGAGATTTGCCAAAAAGAATCGACGAAAAAAAGCGTCGGTACGTAGTAATAGATAGGGAAGGGTTTACATTTGTATAAGAGAATGAAAAATAAAGCCGTTAGAAAAGCTGTGCCTTACCTTTGGAAAATAAACTCAGACAGTATTGAAAGTGTATGGCATCTCCTGTGGAGCGGTGCTCTTCTCTTCTGCTTTCAGCACTTGGACAGCTCCCCCCGTTATATGAGGCAACACCTGACCACCGCGTCATCGCACAACAAACGCAATAGCCGCTCCTAAAAAAAATCCATATAAATGATTCAGGTTCATGATATGGCATACTAAAGATCTGAGTGTATAAAAATAGCTCTGTTTACCGACTGTTGCACAGCGTCGCTCTGTTGAAGCTTTTGACTGAAGAGATGCTCGACAGTCTGCTTCACAAACAATGGTGATGTTTATTTGAAACCTCTTCGTCTTCATGATAATATGTAACGTAAAGGCTGATTCAACGGACTTTGTTTTATTAAAAATGTGAGGGGTTGAAACAAACAATAACAATAAGTGCATCTTATTTAAACATCAACAGCACTGAAGCCTGTTGTATTGGACCAAAACAATAAAAAACAAACATGTATATTCATTATTTATTCTGATTCACAAAAAAACATTTTTCCACTTCTTTCATCAAGTAGCAAAACAATCTTTTTCCATCACTGCTGTCGTCACTAATCGTCGCCATGGCACTCTAAGAGTTAAATCCTCCAGCGATGACTCACAGACCAAAACCACCGCGGAGTTGCTGTCGCAGTCTCTCTCTCTCTCTCTCTCTCTCTCTCTCTCTCTCTCTCTCTCTCTCTCTCTCTCTTCCTCTTCCTCCTCCTCTCTGCTGGCAGTGATGATGACAGACACCCCACTGCGGCTGGGGGGTCAAATCTCTGACATTCTGCAGGTTGACATCATACAGGGGCCTCAGTCTGTCCATCAACAGTCATGAGTTTATGAGGAGATCAGAAGCTTGTTTGGATTTTAACAGTGCAGTCAACATCTGTTTGTTTCTTATTGTTTGTTTTTTTCCAGCATTTATGTACCAGACATTGACATGTCCTGTATCTGCTGAGAGAAATCAATTTGATAATGGTAATAAAAAAGCCTGATAGTAACACAGACACACCTTCACACACCTTTTTGGTAGAAAAAAATACAGTTCCTGCTCAAAGTGTGACCAGTATCTTTGCTATAAATAAATAAGTGACAGAACATGTGATCCACCACAGCCACAGTTGTCGTCACGCTGATTTTTTAATGCAGTCCTGCAGGTAAATTAAACCTGATGATGCAAGTCCTTGGACTAGGCTCTTAATGATGGTGCTTGCTCAAATTGTTATTACAAGTGCAATGCAACAAGAACTGCTTAGTGGCAGGACTCTAATTTGTATATCTAGCTTAGAATAAATCTATGATTTTACATTGATACCTGATTGCAGAGTTCATACCATGTTTCATTTGCATTACAGGAGTGATGAATGATCAATGCATATTTTTGATTCTGATTATTGTGCATTTCTGGGCTGTATCTGAGCTCGCACAAAACTACTGCTGTGTTGGATGATGTCCTTTTTTACTAATTAACTCAAACAATAGTGTGAACCCAATAGATTTATATTAAATGCTGAATGTTGAAATATAATCTCTGCTGGTTACTAGCCCAAATAATCCTCAGGATAACTTTATTTTTTTTTACTAATGCTACAGCATCCTATCACAGCTCTCCCATACAATCTAAAGTGATTTAAGTGTTCCACTTAGTGCTATTCAGGCGTAAGTGCTGTTCCATTTCAGCCTTCCTCTGGGCTGCCCACCTGGTTTTCATTGAACAGCTATAACGGTATCCAACGTGCTTCTTATTTAGTCTACTTTCGTGCTCCTTTCACATCCATTAGAGTTCAGCAAAGTATGCAGTGTGTCATCGGCGCAGATAAGGCGGTGACTGTAGAGATGCTCTGCCAGCTGCAAGCTGTCTGTGGCTGAGGAGCTGCAGAGAGTCTCCTGACGGTAGAAGAAACATCCATCTGGCTGCTGCTGCTGCTGCTGCCTTGTGCTGACTGGATTAGCTCCCTGCGTGTGTGTGTCTGTGTGTGTGTGTGTGAAGAAAATAAAGACTTATATTGAAAATAAATCAATCACTCAGGAGATGAGCAAAACACTGTGCAGTTTGTGATGCTTCCTGCAGCACGGCTCCTGTGACATCACTGCTGCCCATTCAGAAATAGCTCCGCCCTGAGGAAGAACGACTGCTTAAGAGGTCACGACTGCCTGTGCACTGAAGTATCAATCTGTTAAAGGTTACATTTTCGTCCATGCATTAAGGTATTGGAGATTGATGTCCTCATGGAGGTTATTATCTACTGTCAGTTTCAGTGAAGACTGATCGCACACATACAGGGGAATCTTAAGCTGCTATGACATCCAGAAATACATTCACTCACTCATTCATCAGTAATGCTCAAACGTGCTTCCTTTCTGCCACGCTGGGCTAAAAATAGCCTCCACAGCTGCCACAAGGTGTGGGACTAAAAGTCAGTTCACAATAGAAAAAAACCCAGATTTCTAACCGCCTGGTTATGGTGGTACAACTATGAATTTTTAATAGTGCAATTTCTTCAATGAGTTAAAAGAGACTGGTAAACAAAGAAGCCCAACCCACACGCACAGAACTGCTGTGTGGGTCCTTGTTTGTCTGTAGATCCCCTCCTCAGGCACCGGGAGGATTCTGAGCGAGGGATCAGACGGTGTTTAAGTCACGAAACAGAAAGATTCAGTGACTGAGCCTGTCAGCCGCCCCCGAGGATTTTTAATGTGCTGTCTTTGTGCGTTGTTCCATACACGCCATGCAACTGCAGTTTAAAGACAGTATTCTTTAGTACTACTGCCTGGTCTATTTAATAAGTAGAATAATTACTTGTATGGAGAACCAAATACTTACAGCTCTCTTGTATCAAGCCATTTGGAATCTAATAGCTGTGTAATGGCAGAGTTGTTCACTTTGAATGTGATTTCTTACAACCTTTAAACACACATATCTTTATAAAAATGTATAAACATCTCTCCTGTGTGGTGGAAGCTAATAGGGGAGTATAAAAAAGTAGAGAACCACTGGTCTCATTTATCTCCAGTTCCTCACTAATTTCAGTTTTTCTTTGATTAACCACTCTTCAGTCTTCTGTCTGCTTCCTCTATGTCACCACTTTCCAAATCCATTTAATAAAACTGAAACGCCATCGCTCCATCTCTGTTTATCTCCCGGCTTTTCACTGCCTCCTTCTCCTCTCAGTGAAGTGACAAGATTCATCTGCGATGCTGCATCTGTTTACACACACGTCAATCAAAGCATGACTGGATTAGCTCCCTGCGTGTGTGTGTCTGTGTGTGTGTGTGTGTAGAAAATAAAGACTTATATTGAAAATAAATCAATCACTCAGGAGATGAGCAAAACACTGTGCAGTTTGTGATGCTTCCTGCAGCACGGCTCCTGTGACATCACTGCTGCCCATTCAGAAATAGCTCCGCCCTGAGGAAGAACGACTGCTTAAGAGGTCACGACTGCCTGTGCACTGAAGTATCAATCTGTTAAAGGTTACATTTTCGTCCATGCATTAAGGTATTGGAGATTGATGTCCTCATGGAGGTTATTATCTACTGTCAGTTTCAGTGAAGACTGATCGCACACATACAGGGGAATCTTAAGCTGCTATGACATCCAGAAATACATTCACTCACTCATTCATCAGTAATGCTCAAACGTGCTTCCTTTCTGCCACGCTGGGCTAAAAATAGCCTCCACAGCTGCCACAAGGTGTGGGACTAAAAGTCAGTTCACAATAGAAAAAAACCCAGATTTCTAACCGCCTGGTTATGGTGGTACAACTATGAATTTTTAATAGTGCAATTTCTTCAATGAGTTAAAAGAGACTGGTAAACAAAGAAGCCCAACCCACACGCACAGAACTGCTGTGTGGGTCCTTGTTTGTCTGTAGATCCCCTCCTCAGGCACCGGGAGGATTCTGAGCGAGGGATCAGACGGTGTTTAAGTCACGAAACAGAAAGATTCAGTGACTGAGCCTGTCAGCCGCCCCCGAGGATTTTTAATGTGCTGTCTTTGTGCGTTGTTCCATACACGCCATGCAACTGCAGTTTAAAGACAGTATTCTTTAGTACTACTGCCTGGTCTATTTAATAAGTAGAATAATTACTTGTATGGAGAACCAAATACTTACAGCTCTCTTGTATCAAGCCATTTGGAATCTAATAGCTGTGTAATGGCAGAGTTGTTCACTTTGAATGTGATTTCTTACAACCTTTAAACACACATATCTTTATAAAAATGTATAAACATCTCTCCTGTGTGGTGGAAGCTAATAGGGGAGTATAAAAAAGTAGAGAACCACTGGTCTCATTTATCTCCAGTTCCTCACTAATTTCAGTTTTTCTTTGATTAACCACTCTTCAGTCTTCTGTCTGCTTCCTCTATGTCACCACTTTCCAAATCCATTTAATAAAACTGAAACGCCATCGCTCCATCTCTGTTTATCTCCCGGCTTTTCACTGCCTCCTTCTCCTCTCAGTGAAGTGACAAGATTCATCTGCGATGCTGCATCTGTTTACACACACGTCAATCAAAGCAGATACAAAGAATGATATCAGCTCCACAGTGGCCTGTATCCAACACAATAGAAGGAACAACAACACAAACGTACAGTATGCTGGCACACGACTCGGATCTGGGCGTCAGTGAGTTTGGATCTTTTGTGTGTGTTGCTTTAGTTTCATCTCAAGGACTCGCTATTGAACTGAGAGCCAAATGAAATTGTTCAAACATGACGCTGTTACTCTGACTCATTCAAATAGAGAGAGAACTGTTAGAGGGATGTGTGTTTTCCTTTTATTTCCCCTCCCTGTTGCTTTGCTTGTCTGTTATCCGCCTCCTCTTTACCTTTTCACCCTTTCGGCCTTAATCACTCCTTCATGGGGAAGAGAGAAAATGGCATGCCCGTTGCCATGGCTCGTGTTGGTTTTTTTCCCCCCAACCATCTCTGTGATGACACTGCATCACCGTCTTTCATCTCCTACCCTTCCCTCCCTTCCTTCCTCCCTTCATCACTACCCACTGATTAGTCGCATTTCTGAGCCTTTCCTCCACGTCTCAAATTCATTACTTTTCCCCTCCGTCGTGAGCCAGTCACTTCATCCCTCCCTTTGTTCCAATTACTGTGGTAAAAGTGCAGTCCCTGTCTTCAGGAGGCAGGTGGTTTCAGCAAAGAACGGAGATGAGGCTGATTAGAGCCACAATATGCCGTCTAAGCCATTAGGACGGGAGGGAGGTAGGAAAGAAAACGTGAACAGTCTGAGAGAAAGGCAAAGTGAAGGGAGAGTATGACAGGAATGAAGGTGGAGATTCTGCAGACGGAGCCGTTTTGAAATGGTCAAATGTCCATGTAATGCCACAGGAATGCAGTCGCTCTGTTGAACTTGACCAAAGTTTTCCAGTGAACCCTGATTCACCCTGTACTGATACTCCTCATGTGGTTTTATCTGTGACATAAATGCAGAATAATTAGAGATGTTTCAGTTTGTTGTTTAATCCATAGGACAACTCATTATTAATGTGTTTTTCCCTACTTATTCACATTTAAGTGGTTTACTCAGGCATCAGTTTACTGGACTCAGTTCTAAAAGGAACCACTGTCTGTATTTTTATTGCATTTCAAGCATCTTTTTCTGACAATGCATAAGCAATTTGCAGCAGCAATTTCTGTCCTTCCTCTGCATCTTCACCTCAGTGTCAGCCCGCTCTGCTGCCGTTGTCAGTCTCTTTGTTGCTTCCTTTACTCTTTGTGACAGTACTGTCTATTTTGGTTTGTTTTTTTAGAAAAAAAAGGATTTGTATTATTTGCAGCAACGAATCCATAGCCGTGTGTGTCATGTGTTTGCATCTTTACATTTGCAGATGTGGATAAGAGCACACATGCACTGATTTTATGCCAGTGTTAAGTGATGCAGCGTGACGCACTGACTGACGTCAGCAGGGGAGGAGGCACAGGATGTGTTTTTTAATGAAGACGTCCTTAGAATGGAGACAGGCAGGAAGAAAAATAAATGTGAAAAAATGAGAAAGAAACCCACTAACAAGCAGCGTCGCCTAGAATAAGATTAGAAATATTAACATATGAAGTATTGTTCTTTCATTTGTCTTTTTGTCTTTACCTCGACTGACGTCCATCTGGTCAGTGTGTGAATGTGAGATTGCATGTTGAAGCCTGTACATTACTGTAGTAACCTACTACTACAGTACAGTACATCCCTGAGTATATTTTGGAGCATTAGCCCTGGTGTGGCTCTGCTATGCTAACATTCCTGATTGTTTTCAATGAGATTTTTAAATAAGTCCTGACACTGGAGAATGGAGCTATTCCTGTCACCACTCCCTCTTCTCCTCCCCTCATCTTCTCGTCACCCACAGTCACATCCATCCCTATACTTCCTCCTTTCTTCCCCCCTCCTCTTCCTCTGTCTCCACACGTCACCGTCTCTCCCTGGGCATACATCCCTTTAATATTCTCTCCTTCTTCTTCTTCTCCTTCTTCTCTGCCCATCATGAGGGTCTCTGCATCTTTGCATCCTGACCGCTCCCTGTTGACATTCTGATGATGCTGTTCTGGGCAACTCCCAAACAACTTGCCCCTTAGCTCCTCCACCCGCACACCCCCGCTCCCCCCTTCCCTCCTTGCCTATGCTATAAATATCAGGCAGGGGTGAGTCATCGCCTAGACGTATCAGTATCCCATTGCCTCTCTTCCCCCGCACCCTTCGCCTCACTGCTCAAGCTCATTAGCGAGAGACCTCACACATTTTCCCACTTTCACTTTGGCCCTCACACAGAAACAAAGAGAGAAAGAGAGAGGGACGAGATGAGACAGATGATCCAGCTGAGATTAGAGCGGGGACAGACACAGCTGGCGTGGCACGGCCGCCGTCACAGGCGTCACACTCAGCACATTATAACTGAGGAATGAAAAACTGGCAGGAATGTGAGCAGTGGTGATAAAAAAAGAACAACCAAATAGAATCATTTCACACTCACTCGATGTCTGTTTATGTGCTTTAGCCAGTGCTTTCCCTAATTATCTGAGAAGTGCAGCGAGAGTCCAGTAACACATTTGACTGAGCTTCAGAGGAAGAGATGAGGACCGAAAATAATAACAAAGACACAATAAAGGAATGGAAGAAAGGATGGGAGCAAAGGGAGAAGGAATGCGAAAATAAAACTGAGGGGAGGGACAAAAGAAAGAAGGGAAGTATTAAAGGATTGTAGGGATGGAAAAAGGATGGAAGGAAGGAAGGAAGGAGGGGAGGAAGGGAGGAATGGTGAAAGAAAGGAAGGCACGAAGGAAAGAAATTAAAGAGGAAGGAAGAAGAAGAATGATAGAATCCAAGGGAAGGCCCAAGGAAGTAAGGACAGTAAGCAGAGGAAACAAAGGAAGAAACAATAGAAAGAAAAATCACCTTTGATTGCCAAACACTTAGAGTAGATTGGTTGTTGCCATCTGTGTAGCAGTAGATGGAAAATAAAATTAAAAAATAAGAGCAATAATAATATTAATAATAATATGAATAATGATAATAATGTTTAGGCAAAGAAAGCCTATTGAGTTGTTGGAATTGAGCTATGAACAGAAAAGTAGCTCTCAGCCACTTTTATTTTGAAATACTAGCTCTTGGAGAACAAAAGGTTGGAGACCCCTGCTGTACACTATGTCAACAGTGCAGCAGAAGACTGAATGATGTCTCTGTTGGATGGATCCATGTCTCTGTGGTCCAGTCTCATCACTCTTTCTCCTGAGCCTTCTTCAGCCACCATTCTCCAGAGTGAGGAAGAACCTCCATTCATTTTTGTGTAAACTCCACTACGGCTTTTTCTCTCTCACTCCCTCTCTCTCTCTCTCTCTCTCTCACACACACACACACACTCTGGAGTGCGCACATGAATCACAAAGACAGGGCTTTTATGAGTCATAAGTCTAGAGGACGAGAGAGCTCAATGGAACTGGAGAGAACGCGACACGTGAACGCTAATAAAGACGCAGAGAGACAAACCTTATCTGTTCAATATACAGTGTCCTTCATCGTGTACTTCTGATTGGTGCTTTTGTTGCTGTGGTGAAGCCGCTCGTCTCTGTGTTTGTGTGTGTATGTCAGCACCAGTGGGCTAATGAAGGCAGTATTATGCCTCTGACTCACTCAGTCCCATAGGGTCGGTTGGATGGAGAGAGAAGAAGATAAGGGTCTGATAAAATCTCACATCTTCGTGGTCTTGCAGTAATATTTCTAATGAAAAACGCCAGGGCAGAATTAAAAAAACAAAAAAGTCATTTAGCCACACATAATCGGACAGGCTTTTTTCTATGAGAGGTTTAGTTGATGTACGTATGTGATCGGTGCTCACATTCTACTTATCAAATCCTACTAATTTGATGTTTTTGTCTAATCCTGGAGGTTAATCTGCGTGGGATTCTAAAGCTACTTGTGTATGAACTCATTTTTCCAGACGAGCTCAATCAGAAATATTCGAAGAACACATTTGTGATGTTCATCAAACGGCTTGTCAACCTGCTCCTGTGAAGAACCTGAAAGGTT
>NC_024326.1:2903540-2906076 GCF_000523025.1 Cynoglossus semilaevis
TGGACCACTCCATGTCCTCGATGAAGAGTTTAGTGAATTTATGTGATGCTGCAGCCTCCAGATGAATGAACGGTCGTGCAGTTGTTGGATGTAATGAGTAGGAGGTTTGTTAAAAGAAATGATTCACACTTTTGTGTTTAAACGCATTGAAGAATCCTGACACTGCCGGGGAGGAAAAATAGATCCTTTGTTTACTCAAGATGATTGGAGGTTGACTCCCAGGACTGCGTGTTCCTCTCTGGCATCACGGTCTTTCATAAACCACATTCACACAGACACATCGCTGGCCTTCGTTGCTATAGAAACTCTGGCTTCAGGATGATTCTAATCAAGTCGCTTATCACACCAGTCAAACACTGCGCCTTGGAAGATTGTGCTCAGGTGTTAGAACATTTTTTTTTAAGTACAGTATTTACAACACACACTTTTTTTTATTATTATTATTTCTTAACATAATTCCCAAGGCCAAATCCCAAATAAATAAAGGAAACACTTCCGTCACATTCCGGCTGGTGGACCCGATCACCACACAAAACAAGATGCAGACTCCAAACTCTGGTCAGTAACAAAGGCTATTAAATACGTAACAAGACTCTTTCACCCGTGTACAATTCTGGGTAGTAGTTGACTGTAGGTTTGATCATTGGTCCCTCTCACTCTCGATGTATTTACAAGGGAAAACAACAGGACAGGAAGGGCGGGATTCATCCTTTACACCACCTACTGGCTTGTTGTTAGATGTATTTAATTGGACGCAGCATGTGTGTGTTTCACATTCTTTAAAACCCCTAAAACAGCCTGTATGTGTGTGTGTGTCAAAAGGCAACCAGCTGCCTCAACCCAGGCACAGGAAAAAGCAGCAAACAGAGCGGCCGTCTGACATTCTACTGAAATGTCAGGAGACAGGTGTTTGAAAGGAAATCAAATGATTCTAGTGTCAAAATTTGTACGTGCTAAAATAACTCTTCTGTACAAGCTCTGTTTGATGTCGTACTGGAGAGTACCTGACTGTACCTGCAGCAGCGCTGTGCCCACGGTAAAAGCAAAGCAAGTGTTTTTGCATTTAGTTGAAGGGAAGATATTTGCCCTCGATGTGAAACCTTCTGTCTGTGAAGGGAAAGAAAGGGAAACGTTGATGTTGCTCAATCTGATCTCAATAATGCCAAAAAACGCTATGTACAAAGCACAGAAGAGCATCAAGTTCATTTCTCAGTACTGGTGATGGAGAAGCATTTTTCACACTCCTGGTATGAAGTCAATCAGTGTGAGTTCAGAATTAAATAAGGAGTGGATTCATGACAAAATTCCTTCAGTTGTCCCTCCTCTCTTTTAAATACATAGCAACGTTGCTTTGGTTCAGTTGCACACGTTTCTTCATGCACTTTCTACAACTCCAAATAATAAGAATAAAGAAAAAATCACTTTACAGTTCCATTACTGTAGCATAGCTTCAGGCTACATCTAGACTTCCTTATCAGTGGCTCTCTACCGTCTCACTTCTTTTTCCCGAGGCTTATTTTTTCTACAGAGCTTCAACTACTCAGGGGTACGGACAGGTCATGGGCCCAGATGTTGGTTCCATCTGTAATCCTGCTACCTTTCCTACACCATTGTCTATAAGCTTTTCTAGAAATATTGCACATTCATTATCGTTAAGCAAAACTGGACACTGAGAAAAGCCAAAGTAACTACTACCTATGTTGAAAAGAACCACGTTTGCTGTTAGCAAAGAAGGACTTCATAGTGTAACGACAGCATAAACGTCTATGGTACGCTTACTTTTCCTTGGAGACATTGGAAGCAATGGGGCAGAGGCTTATATATGCCAATAAGGGCAGTAAGCCAGAGGTCAGAGGTCAGAGAACTGTAAGCAGGTGTTCAAAAATAGACAACAGAAAAACAACCACAGGACATGAGCATAGAAAATGGTCCAAAGATAAAAAATAAAAAAGTAGCATGTAAACAAAGCAAGTGGAGGTAATAAAAAAGCATCAAACAAAATGTCAGTTCAAAATGGAAAAAAGTAATTGAATGATAAAGTAAAAATAAATGGTATAAAAATGTATTTTCTAAACACCTTAGCCCTAAGTCTCCCATGGCTTCAAATCACAGATGTATCACATAAAATAAAAAGGTTCAGGAAGAAGGATTTTAAAGCTAAAAAACAAACAAACAAACAAACAAACTAAGGAAACAGGTGTAAATATATGTCAATGAAAGACAAGATATCCCTGCATTTATTCCAACCTGAATATCATTAAAACCCCAGGTGGGATCCTTCAGCTGGGCTTATTTTGCTCGTCTGCACTGCAAGTCCAGAACCGCTGCTGAAATGGCTGAAGATTTCAGAGTGGAGAAGCAACAGAGAGGACGTTGGGGGGAAGGGGGTGCTGTGAGACTGCGATCTAACATTGATCCACACTGGTCTAATCTGACATTTGTTGCGCTCTGTATCATGCAGACATCTAACTTGGTGTGCCGTCTCTGTTGTCATAGCAACTCAAAGAGCTTTATATGGAAAAAAATCCATGAAAGA
>NC_024326.1:2906103-2918481 GCF_000523025.1 Cynoglossus semilaevis
TGTGTGTCAGGGACCTTTTTCCCTTTGGTCATGACAGAGAGCATTCTGAGAGATTCGACAGTCATTCACCCTCCTTTGTTCAAAGCTGTTGGAAGGGACACTAAGGAGGAGTAGGAGGACAATGAGGAGTAGTATGTGATGCGACTGTGTAGCTGTATTTACTCAGGTGTGTTACCTTGAGCCATAATTTCTCTATAAGTTGCCCTGATAGTAAATATGTAAATATTACTGTAGGTATGTTTGTGTTGTTTGGTTCCCTGGACGCTGCATCTGTTACTTTCCACCATACATCCTCTCAATGTCGTCTTGGTAGTGAGTTTTCAGCTCCTTGCGTTTCAGTTTGAAGGCGTCAGTGACCAGACCAGTCTCTGGGGTCCAGGGCTCAGAACTGAGACGGATCTTTTTTGGGATCTCGAACCGTTCCAGTTTCGCTGGTTGGAGCAGAAATAACGATTTTAGAGTCAGCACGAGAGACGCAGTGAGATATTCTATCTGGGAAGAGACTTTTTTGTTTTTATTTTCAACCAACCTGAGACAGCAGCTTCGGTAATGATGTGAAGAACTTCCTTCTCCATCTGGGGGTTGTTGCAGATTTCCTCCCACGTGCCGTATACACTCATCTGTTCTGCCAGCGCCATCAGCTGCTTGTGGTTAGGTACCACAAAGCTGATCACGTACGACTGGTCACTGGAAATTTAATTCATTTTGATCATGATTTATGTTAATTATCATCAATAAACACATTAATGTTCGTGAATTGCCGAGAAAACTTTGTCTATGTACAGCTGGAAAGGAATTACACTAATTAATTAATGTGATCAACACATAATTTTGACAGCCCTAGTTTGAACAGTTACCTGTTAGCATATGCACAGATGTTGTCAATGTAAGGACAGTTCTTTAGAGCAGCCTCCACTTTTCCTAAAGACACGTACTCTCCTGCCTGTAATTTCACCAGGTCCTTCTTACGATCTGTAGACGTAGGACAGGGAGAACATTCAGGTCTCACAATCAGTCTCACAAAAAATGAACAATCACCAACTCCAGTAATCTTACCAATGATCCTGAGGCACCCGTCGGGATCAAACTGTCCGATGTCTCCGGTGCAGAACCATCGCTGTCCGTTCTCGTCAACAAAAAAGTCCTCACGGTTTTTCGCTTCGTTTTTGTAGTAACCCATGGACACGTTGGGCCCACCAACCAGAATCTCTCCACGTGGGTTGGGCTTGTCCGTGCTGTGGTAGCCGCCTTCAGAGGGACACAAACGTGGTTAGAGAGGAACTCTCAGCACCTTCACCGCGTCTTTGTGTAGACAGATACAGCATGTCCTACCTTCTTCCCAGTCCTTCAATGTGATCTCTGAACAAACAAGTGGAGCACCGACACGTCCAGTACTGTAGTCACATGCTGAAAAAAGAAAAAACCAAGAATTGTTCCTGTGTTAATGATGTGAAAAAAACTGATTTACTTCAAAGTCTGAACTGTTTTCATCACTTCCTCACCACTACTGATGGCTCCGGCTCCACAGGTCTCTGTCAGGCCGTAGCCCTGCCCCACTGGGCAGCACATGCAGATGTTCATGAAGCGCTGTGTGGCAGCAGAGAGAGGAGCTCCGCCAGAAAGGAGCACCCGTGTATTTCCTCCCAAGAGAGCGCGCACACGTTTGAAGACCAGGCTGCAGAGGTGTAGAGGACAGGATGACAAAAAAATTACACAGATCATACGGACGGTGACTGAGTTTTCAGAGGCTCCAAAATCAACACGTTGAGTGAAAATGCATATTTCATGCCCAGATATTGACTTTCTCTGTGAACAAACAGATCAAGAGTATTATCCTGCAGTAAATCACATGTGATAAATTAGAATTCCTCCTGCCAGTTTTTTTGGGAGGAGCTTCTTATTAACAAGGACTTCATAATGAATTTGTCATGAAGCTGAGCAGGGGTAAATGTTTGCCCATGTATCGGTGGAAAGTAAATATGAGAAGGCTTTTCTGAGGACATGACAGTGTGGTGATAGTACAGTACAGTGGTGCTATCCAAGAGGCTTCAAACACGTGTGTTGTTTCCCATTGGTTTCGTTTTGACAGTTTGGAAGTTAATTGTTTTATTTCCCATTTTGTTTTTTCTCCATCTTTCCTTCGTATAAACATATATTAAATACTATATTTCATTTTTTTCAGAGATACTACATTTCCATTGTTTTCATCACATTTCTATCCAATGTCAGTTACCTGTCACAAAGTGGAGTGCTATAGCCCTTGGAGATTTGCTCCATCTTATAGTTATAAGCCAACACGAAGAGAGTCTTCTGGAACTTGCTCATCATCTCCACTTTGGTCATTACGTTCTTGTAAATGCGATCCATAATCTCCTACGTGGACGAAACGGGGAAAACAGCAGTTCAGACTTTAGCAGCAGGAAAATGCATGTGTGTGTGTGTGTGTGTTTGTACATGATGAGAACACTTACTGGTACAGCGGCCATGAGAGTAGGCTGCAGCACACTGGCATCACCTTTGCTGCCTTTCTTTATTTTGGTGGACTGTGAAAACAAATTCAGATGATTGGTCAGCCATTCACCCACTGACCACATGAAGTTCCAGCAGCTCACCTGAGTTTATTGTGACATTAACAAGGCACATCATCATCATAAGCCTACAATAAAAATAAAATAAGAGATGATGTCGACTCACCTGGTCAGACAGAGTATGAGGTGAGGAGTAACCAATGCGACAGCCGTGAGAGATGCACACCAGCTCAGCGCTGAGCTCCAAAACATGGGCCAATGGCAGGTAGCCGATGTAGGTGTCGGTCTCACTGTTCGGGCGTTCACATTAAAAGCATGTTAAAAATTTGTTTTATCAAACAATGATGTGGATGTGATTGGAAATAGATTTGACAGAGGAAAAGGTAAACGAATAGAGGAAGTGCGAAAGACGTAATATGAGATTTGATATTGTCATACTTGAGGTTAGGGATTCTCTCGGCCATGCCGGTGACGCCAGCAATAATGTTGCCATGGGAGATCATGACACCTTTGGGAATTCCTGTTGATCCACTGGTGTACATGATGACGGCGATGTCCGAGGGCCGCGGATGTTTACGCTCAACTAAGACTGAAGAGAGACACAAGAAAAACAGAAATGGAGAATACATAAAACACATACTTTTAACTTCTTTTTTTCTAAAGTATTATTTAGTCTGAAAATACAACTTACAACTACAATGTTAACTAGGTAACTAACTAACCTAGCTTTTGAGATTGCTTTGACTGCTGTTGTTTCAAATATGTGTTTTCTAATTTCTTGGTGTATTTTAATGCACTGATTTTTAATATGACACTTTGTCTGCATTCTAGATCTTTGCTTAACCTAAAATGCTTCTTTTGTATGGAAAACAAGTTTAAGATAATTTGAAAAGGAACAAAAACTAATTTCAATTTCACATAATTTCCATAAAAAGGTTGTAATCTATGAAAAGGCTTTTGACCCTAATCCTAGTCTGTTTTAGGAATCAGGACAATCTAATCAGAGTGATTCTATTGTATAACCATCCATCACATTACTTTAATTTTCCCCAGACAAAATTATAAACCTTTTCTTTCTCCATCAGATTACTCATATACTCACTGTTACTAGGTTTGGATCCCATCTCTCTCACGGTGTCCATGTTGTAGACCAGAATGCCTCTGGGCATGTCTGGCCAGCTCGTGGGTTTACTGTCCACTACGATGATAAATCGCAGCCTGGGCACATCACACAGAATGGCCTGAAGCATAGTGTGGCCGCATCAAAGAGGGGGAAGAAACAGAGAAACGTGAGCGGAGCTGCTCGGAGATACTATTGTTGAGTAAAGAACGAATGTCACATGATGATACCTTCAGTCTAGTGTTGAGCAGATCCTTGCTTGTAATGATGTGTGTGACCTCGGTCTCGTTCAGGCCGTGTGCGATAGCCATAGGTCCCAGTGTGGAGTACAGGGTCACAACTGTTAAAGGAGGAACCACGTACATTTAGGAACAGGCTTTAAAGAAACGCTGTTTGGCAGAATAAACATTAAATGTCATTGTGTGACTCACCGGGAAAGTTGTACATAAAGCAGGCCTGTGCTGCTATGACCCACTCCGCTCTGGTCTCACAGAAGATGGCGATGTTACACTGAGGCTTCTGGCCCAGACTTGCGAGGCCACTGCCGAAGCTTTTTGCTGCCTTGTAGGTTTTTTCATATGACAGCCAGTTGTAGTTTCCCAGAATCACCTGAAACGAATGTACAAGCAAGCCCAATAAACAGCAATGTAACACCATATAATTACGACTGGCTTTAGAGTTTATTTTGACCTGAAAAGGATTGAGCTGTAAAAGATGGATGCATGAACTGACTGATAAAAGCATGGGGTTGACGCCATGGCTGACTCATATGCAGTTGTCTAGCACCACCTACAGGTGTTTTGCAGCCAAGCAGGGATCATGAGGTGGTTTATGGGCATGTTATGTTATACCACTTGGCAAACTGTGTAGTAAATTAATTTGATTTTTGTTTTTGAATGTTTTGTATTGAAAACTTCATTCATTCAATCAACCATGAAGTGAAATTAAGTAAGCTATAGTATGTAAGACAAGCTTAAGTACGTAAGACAAAACGGTTTCTCACCTTCTTGAAGACCTTCCCATTAGGCTGAAGCTCGTCCTCCTCACTGAGCAGCTCCCTGGTACCCAGACAGTCTCTCTGTGGAAACTTCTGTGCCGCATGTTCAAACATTTTGTCTAGCGTGTCCACCCCAGGGTGCAGCCACGCTACCAACTTCTCTAAACTGTTCACGGCCCTGTAAGGTCCTGCGGGTTGATTGCTAATGGAGCGAGCCTTGATCCGGCGAGCCTGTTCCAAATTGCTGCCAGTACCAGAGAGGAAGTACCAGGGTATGAAGGTGATGACAGAGTAGACCCAGACAACAGAGCGAAAAACCTGCAGCAGCAGGGGGTTAATGTCCTCTTTCAACTTCATCTTTAAGGATGACGTCCGCCCTTGAAATTAATTAAACAGAGTTGAACACAGGACTTTGGTGGGCAGGCAGCACGTCGACCAGACCTGGAGAAAAGACACAAAATGAAATTTTAGTACATAGTTCATGTTTTAAATACTCTGCTATTAAGAATATTTTTTTTAAACCTAACCCAATAAACAAACCTCCCTAAACTAATATACACATTTTATGAAAGAAAAATAAACTTGTTAGAAGTAGCAGCAGTGACTCACTCTGCAGCTCAGTTGGAAAAATAGTTGCAAAGAAATCACACGGGAGCCTGGTATGAAACAGCCAACCTGCTGAAGTCACAGTGTAGAGAAGAATCTAACACTGAGGTGGGCTGTTCCAAGTGAGCAGCATTTACCTAGCATGTTATTACAGCCCATAGTAGCTGTTTCTATCAACTCAAGAGGATTGCAAAAATGCCATTCATCTCACAGAAATATTAAGTTAATATGACCCACTGCTGCTACTGTTTACATATGTTTAACTGTGCTTCTAGAGTTTCACCTGCACTGCAGCAAGCCTCTGTGATCCAGTGATGACTGTTAGAATATAGGATTACACCATGGGTGTCAATTTGCCTTAACACAATAACAGGTGATCACATCTTTTTGAATGAGTGAATAAGAATGTGTAAATATTTTGCAAACTTCCCCATATGGCACTGTAATAAATATCATTTCTTAGCCCACAACAAAAATGTCTTCGTAATAGAATGTGTACTCTGAAGTACACATTGGTTATTGTTTTTTGTCAATGAGGAACCTGTCTGCAGCAGATCACATGCCACAACTATATTAAACAATGTGGTTTCATTTGGGTAGAAACAATCAACCATTAAAGTCACAGAAGTATTCACACTGGTAATTCTGGTTCAGTCATGGCTTCCTTGCCCATGAGGCTGAGTTTGACACACCCGTTCCTGGTCCAACAAAAAATGTCAAGCAAATGACAGATGACCTAAAAATAAACATGACCAAAACAAAACAAAAAAAAAAAGACTAATTCATTTGTACCTAGTCGAAAGGGATTTATTGTTTTACTTTTTGTAAAGACACGAAATGTCACAAGCTAAGATCAAATTATATAAATGGTAAATGATTACTGTTATTTGGTGCTAACATGGACATTTCCTCCAGTGCAGAAGCTTCTAAAAATCATTGCTAACTGTAGTTTACGTAGCTGAATTAGAGTTTTGTTTGTACATAATAATGCCTACTAGTTTGTACAGTGTACACAGACCTCCAACTGACATCCATCCATTATACCTGTGAGGAACAATCAGGCATCTATAAATATAAGAGCACTATAAACATAACAGCATAAAAGAGAAACTATCTATTATATGATAAAAGATAACGAACATGATGATTTTGTCCTTATATATTGTAAAGGATCATAGACATTATGAACAACTAAATTCAGTTAAAAACATTTCCATAATATTTTATTAAAATGTAAGTTAAATATGTGAGTTAAATTCAGCTTAATAAAGTAGCGCAGGACTCATTTGTTTGAGAAACTATCACATGACCACGATTTAATATCTAATTTTAAGCTATTATTTCGTAGTTTATCTTAACTATATTAACTATAAAAAATATAATATCTCATTCTTATCAGTATCTTAATTTTTAGTATCTCGTCCATGCAAGCTAGTATTATTGTGGAATAGTAGTTTATTTTTAGATAAAATGAATGTTGAAGTGGAATTTCTCATACCATAAAAGTAAAAACAGCAAACTGCATACTGCAAAAAGAAGCTTAAAAGAGTGAAACAGGAATTAGCTGAAATGTAGTTAAGAATGACCACAAAATCCATTCAGGAATTATTGGAAATATTGTGGAATTTATAGAAAACTTTATTATATTTTCTGTAGAACAATGCTTTCTAAAAGGGACAGAAGAGACTAAGTAAGACTTCTACATATAGACTTCCCTTTGTTTGTCATAGTTTTTCCTGTCCTATTTTTTTTCTCTCTTTCAATTGATAATTATTTTTAAAAATCTGAAGTTACCATGTGCATCAAAAGGGCACAGATCCTTATTGTCTAACTCAATTCTGCTCATTCAGTTTTTTTTAACAATATGCTCATTAGTCCTACTGTTGAAAATCAATACAGCCTGGTCCCATGACTGTAAGTGGTGGTAAAAATATCCCATTAGGTATTTAGGTTGTTGTTTCCCTTGTTAGTACACAAGAAGATGTTAGTTCTAATGGAAATTCCCATGACTAAAAATGAAGCTGTGATGATTATTTATTCACTATATTTAGTGGTGTTATGAGAAATATCATTGAATGTAGCAAGGGTGTGGTTTGGCATCAAATTATGTAGGAATTAGCAACATCTTAATTTTTTGTTTCATAATTCAGCTGTAAGGCATTTTATGCAGGGACAAAATCATTCTTTCTTTTTAAAGTTATCCAGATAATGCTAACAGGAAACTCGTACAAGTGGAAGAAATCCGATAGGGAGCACTAATACTGTACAACTCAAAGGATGCTGAACTGGCTTTGCTTCAGTATTGCAAGTAACACATCTCCAACATACTCTTTTCGGGATGCAGAATGTGTTGTTATTTTATTACAATATTTTATGTGAATTGAATTTCAGATTTCTATTTCTCCTGTCTTTGACTGATCTGCTCAGAGATGTCTATTCTGAGGTTAATGTATTGCATGTAGATGACAAACACTCATCATGAGCACCAGCAGGCGAGAGAAGACTTTTTATAATGACATATGTCTTTAATTTTTATCGATACACAATGTGGGCTTTAAAAGGCCCTACATTCTTATGTAAAAAACATTTATGCACAATTTTTGCAGACTCAACCATGAAAAAATCAGGACAATTATTCGATTTTTTTCATTCTCTGTGTAACAACAATTTAATCATTTTGCTTTGCCACATTCAAATTAATGAAATAATATGCATGTGACTTGACCTCACCTCTACACCAGAGGGAGCCAGCGTTCACTTTCCTTAACACAAAAAAAGCATGTATGCATAGTGCTTCTCAGGGAGTGTTCAAGACCAAGTAGAGACCTCTTTGTGATAAAGGGGAAATGGCTAGGTAAGCTGTGTTTGGCCCTTTGACCCTGGTCACTGATCTTTTGCAGTGGCCTATGGAGTTCTTGCATGCTTGTTAGACCATATGTCTGTACAGACGATTTTCTGACAAATGCACACACACATATGCACAAATCGATGACTATTTTCTTCACGCCTGGTGCACACATACACATAAGCATGTCATCACATGACAGGACAGATGATAATGGCTGTCCTCTGGCCAAGTCTTTGAGGTCATCTTCGTGGAACCTAAACTATCAGGGGGCAGATGTTACCAGCAACAGGAACACTTTCATCTCCTCTGTGAAATACGTGTGTCCAATCTGATAATGGCTCAGAGACACACTTGGCACACACTTAAAGGCAGGACTCAGGAAGAAGAAAAGTGTCCTGGAACTGTTGTCTGTTCCTGGATGACCCTGACTTTTTTGACAGTGTCCACCACAGCTAATGGCTGCTCCCTTGGGATCCACCAATGTCATCTGCTGAATTGAGGCTTTGCACAGTCATTGGTTGAATGTCTTGTATTTAAAAAATAGTATTTAATAATTATTAATAATATTTTTAACAGACCGGTATTACTTTTTTATTTTGGTCTTCAAAACATTGAAACATAGGTTTACAAACTAGTAAAGTAAAGTCTTTGATGGATGATCCTTTATATCCCAACCTGCTAACCTGCTAACTGAGGGACTCATACATGTTGTATGATCTTTTCAGTCTCACGTAAAGCTAGCTGGTATGAATTTCAAAATGGTCCTTTTTTATATTTTCCTCATGCACGTATGAAAGTCTAAGTAAACTAAAATGAAGTAATGTCTTAGTTTTTACTTGGGTAATTCAGTGTCAGGTATTTCCCTTTCAACAAGACCAACACGGTCAAATTCTGGGCAATTGCTTTTTCAAAAAACTGTTATTATAGTCTTTGAAAGTAAAACAGGTAAACTAATAACTTTGGAGCCTCTGGCTGATTATGAAGCCTGTTGACGTCCAGTTGGACTTGCAGGGTGCAAGGGGGAGGGGGTGTGGGGTTGTGTGGGGATTAGGGAACAAAAGGATCCTTCTCTGTCATCAAAGAGGATCTGCTCCTAACTCATCTCCTGCTCTGTGGCGACAGCTCTTTATTTTTTGGGGAGTGATGGCTGCAGGGAGGAGGGAGGGGATATAGTGGGGAGAGTTTGACGGTAAGGGATGCAGATTTCAAAGTAATCTTTAACTTTAAGCCCTGCAGTCAGTGTGAAATGAAGCCCCTCTGCCCCAGACACAGTGTTGCCTATGGCTCCCAGTGGAGCCTGCTACCCCTCCTTTTTTTCCCAAAAGCTTTTGTCACGGTGGCATTTTAGTGGCATTACTCAACAACTGGATGACCGAATGAAGGAGTCCCTTTGACAGACCTGAAAGAGACGGATTTTAACTCCTGAGACCAGTGTCGCCTCTTAAAACAACACAGTACAGAGAAAAGCTTGCTGTGTTTTGGGGGTCTGGAAAATTCCAAATAGAACAATAACTGAGAATGATACCTATATCTGCTAATAATTCATCCAGAGACATCCCCTAGGTCAGTGTTTCCCAAACCTTTTTTTTCTGCGGACCCATAATTTAAACTTCACAAACCTTCACAACCCAAGTCAATAGACATTATTCATAAACTCCTGGGAAACATGATGCGAGACAACCCAAAAACAAAAGAAATCTCTTGCGACCCACCTGCGGGTTGTGACCCAGTCTTTGGGAAACAATGCCCGTAGTGATAGTGAGAGAACCACCAGTCTAAAATTTGGATTTAATTTAAATATTTTCTGCTAATATTTTTCTATTTTCTTTTTCATTCATACAGCGTAAAAAAGCTAAAATTATAACAAAAATAAACGTACTTTCTCCATATATTGTACTGTGTAAAAAGAAATGTCTATTTACATTAACGTAGCAAAGTATCAGGTATTCCTATATTTCACATTCATTGTAATTCAACACCGCTGAGATTAGTGTGGGCACAACCCATCGTTAGAGGTTTTTATATCTTCTTACATATTATATGACTTGGAAAAGCAAACCTAAGCCCATCAGATGGTTTAAGACCCTAGGAGGTCACCTGCACTTCTATTGTCTGACTCCTATAAAACACTACTTATTTTGGCCCCCTGCCCCAAAGTTATTTCTCTCATCTTGTCCCCTCGGGGTCCTTGGCCAGGGGTCCCCTGCTGACCCGCTGCACTGCAGGGATCCAGTGTAATAACAGAAAGGTGGGTATTGGGTAAAAAGGTTTTGTCATTGACTCAATAGGCCATTTTTTAGAGCTAGTAAAACAAGGAGATTATAATAAATCAATCACATATCAACAGCACGGCACATCTGACAACCACACCTGCTCAATGACGTGTTATTTTTAAAAGCTCAAAATCAAATTCACTTGAAAATCGGCCTAAAACAATTTATTACACTACAACCATATAAAGTCTGAAGCACTCTTACTGTATATGTGTATACATGTATATATATGTTTATACACAGTACATTAATGAAATAGTAGTCACCCCAAAGTCACAGAAAGTACATGTTAATGTGTTTTCCATAATGCAACACTATAGTCTCTTTATATAGTTAAATTATTGTTTTTGCTATTGCAAACACATTGACCAGTGTGTACTTAACAGTGGAAAATATTCCCAGTAGGTGGCAGTCATTCAATTCATGATCTATCTGGATCTCTCTCTCTCCAGTGTGGATTAAAGTTATAATTCCTTCAATTTTGACGTTCGTGTGTCATGTGAGGTAAAAATAAAGTTTTGTCCCATGTGTGCTCACCACTCTACATACCTAAGCAGAGATTAGTCAGATGTATCTTTCCTGTGTGCCATCCTCAATATATTACTGTAAAACAAACGAAAAACAAATAAAAACAACATTTTGCTTAAGTTACAGATTTAGATTTATATAAATTATCTACGTTGAGATTTAAACATCCTGTGAAGTTATAAACAATAGGAATACCTGCAGTTGTTGAACTGTTGGACTATGGGTAAAATTAAATGTGTAAATTTAAAAAAGACACCGTTTTATTTAGCTTAAATGTGACCAGGAGATTCCAACAATGACGAACAACCCATTAAACATTTTTGTCTGGTAAATGGTTTGTCCTTTGGTCCATAGTAAGTGCTGTACCGTCTTATTCTGCATTTTGTTCTTCCCAATAAACAATTATGAAATGTGTAGCTTAACTGTGTGCAGTGATACTGAAAGAATGCATTTTCTTAAAGTATTATGACCGACCAAACATTGTATGTTGGTGAGATTGTCCTGTTATAGCATGTTAATGTTGAGGGGAACTAATGTTGATGGTATCAGTTTCAGGTCGGTGCCTCAACAGACACGTCACCCATGTCAGAATGAGCGAAAACAAGGCAAAAGCGCTGCAAAGACTTAAACAGACAGCACCCAATGGCGAGCTGGTGTCGTTGTGGTTCTGGACCAGGATGAGGCCCACTAACAACAGCGCCAGCGTGCACAGGGCGGAGAGGACGGCGCACACGCACCCCGTCGTGAATGCAACTCGTTTGCAGGTCTGAGGACAGCACCTGTGGTCTATGTCCACTTCTGACCTGCACACAGAGTCGCCTGCACCTGCCTGACCATCCTGCGTGGGTTCCGAGTCCACGCAGTCCTGCTTTTCCAGCGGGAGAGTCTCAGTGAGTGTGGTGTTGTCTGGAAGGTTTTGAACCCGATATCCCGGAACCGGAGTTCGGTGGCGACACACAGGGCAACCGATTCTCCAGCCATGACCTTCCCGAGAGTGAAGAGTTGTGAGACACTGCTGACAGAAGGTGTGCGAGCAGACCAGCTCTTTGGGAATGTGTTGATCTAGGTCGAAGGAATTGTAGCATATTTTGCACTCGTAAACGTCGTCCGGAAATGACAGTGTCCTGTCAGGTGGAGCAGAGCCGCAGTCGTCCTGCGTGTCGATATGCTTCTCCATGTTCTATGTACATAATACTCCACAAACAACACCCCGTAAACGACTACATCTACGGTTAAAGACCGATTGCACTGTCATGTAAATATAAATAAGATGATTTTAACGCAGGATCGATTGCTTTCTGTGTCCGTCCCATGTCCGCCTCGTAGCTCCATCACAGCCGTGATGTGAAACCGCCTGAAGCAAAACCCGTGGACATCACGATCGTATTACCAGAACAGAATGTCGTTTGCCTGAAAAAAGACAAAAAAAAAAAAAAAAAATTTGTGGACTTCGTGTACAAATTGATTTTCCAATTTGG
>NC_024326.1:2919276-2943703 GCF_000523025.1 Cynoglossus semilaevis
GACACGTCACCCATGTCAGAATGAGCGAAAACAAGGCAAAAGCGCTGCAAAGACTTAAACAGACAGCACCCAATGGCGAGCTGGTGTCGTTGTGGTTCTGGACCAGGATGAGGCCCACTAACAACAGCGCCAGCGTGCACAGGGCGGAGAGGACGGCGCACACGCACCCCGTCGTGAATGCAACTCGTTTGCAGGTCTGAGGACAGCACCTGTGGTCTATGTCCACTTCTGACCTGCACACAGAGTCGCCTGCACCTGCCTGACCATCCTGCGTGGGTTCCGAGTCCACGCAGTCCTGCTTTTCCAGCGGGAGAGTCTCAGTGAGTGTGGTGTTGTCTGGAAGGTTTTGAACCCGATATCCCGGAACCGGAGTTCGGTGGCGACACACAGGGCAACCGATTCTCCAGCCATGACCTTCCCGAGAGTGAAGAGTTGTGAGACACTGCTGACAGAAGGTGTGCGAGCAGACCAGCTCTTTGGGAATGTGTTGATCTAGGTCGAAGGAATTGTAGCATATTTTGCACTCGTAAACGTCGTCCGGAAATGACAGTGTCCTGTCAGGTGGAGCAGAGCCGCAGTCGTCCTGCGTGTCGATATGCTTCTCCATGTTCTATGTACATAATACTCCACAAACAACACCCCGTAAACGACTACATCTACGGTTAAAGACCGATTGCACTGTCATGTAAATATAAATAAGATGATTTTAACGCAGGATCGATTGCTTTCTGTGTCCGTCCCATGTCCGCCTCGTAGCTCCATCACAGCCGTGATGTGAAACCGCCTGAAGCAAAACCCGTGGACATCACGATCGTATTACCAGAACAGAATGTCGTTTGCCTGAAAAAAGACAAAAAAAAAAAAAAAAAACTTTGTGGACTTCGTGTACAAATTGATTTTCCAATTTGGCGTCTGTCACCTGGTTGATTTGTCACAAGTGTGGGTCATGTGTATGCGGTTGATTTAATAGGCCTATTTGACCGTATAATTAGGATTTAGCGCCTGCAGGGCTGCAGTGTTCTTTTGTCTGCGCTTCAGCACCACGGACAGTGGACAGCGCCGATCAGCGGTGACGCCAACAGTCGACACGGTGGCGCCCTCGGTGTCTGACGTCTTTACAACACCTCTGTAAACCTTAAACATAAAACACTGTTCATTAAAGAATTTTAGTGAACTCTTTTTATTTTAATTTTTGTATAATTCCTTAAAGGAGTACATGTTCTAGAAACGTCACAGATGCACTTCACCGTAGAAGGAAAGCACTCTCAGCGACAGCGTTTGCCTGTGTCGACATGGGAAAATTCCCTTGAACACAGGCATAAAAAGGCAATTTTCTGTTGTGTTGTGTATGAACAACTCACAACAACAATCTTAAAGTTCTTAGTACTGAAATATAACTTTCAAAGTAAAGCAACTAAAAAGGAAAGACGATTCCTGAAATTAGTTTTTTTTTTTTTTTTTTTTACAACGTGATCTGCGCCTTAATATACTTAACTAAACTAATTGAGTGCCCCCCTGTGGCTGATTAATAACTAAAACTAATTGAGTGCCCCCCTGTGGCTGAAATGTAAACATACTGGCAGTGGGAGGTGTAGTTAGCAGAGCTCTGTCCGACTGCAGTGATATGCTCATAAATTGCAGTTGTTTTTCTTCTAAAAGGCAGGGGTAAATACCAAGTAGCAACTATATGTGTCTAATGCAGTACATCACATGTATCTATGAGTACTTTGTATCCATGTGAGCCGAAGTAAGACCACATAGGGCCCAAACGGATATGGGCCAAGTCCTAAAGTGTTATTTAACACATTTAAACCATACACATCAATATAGAATAACCATGTATGACAGTGCAGCATACTGTGGGTCTACAATTCTAATGTATTATGTAATGCTACTGTATGTACTGGAGAATCGGTGACAAACGTATTTCTAGATATGTGAGTATTCTTCCTGTAAATGCAAAAGAGTACACGTTTTAATAACAAATATAAACCATTAGTACAAGTGAAAGACCTGCAGTGTTTTTTTTATTTTTTATTCAGACAGACAGGATTTAATTCTTACAGTTTTGCTTAACCCTGCGATAGAATGAACCTAAGAGGCTGATGTTTAATCGTTAGTTACAGTTTGTCTGTCCATAATGTACCAAAGCATTTCCTTTAGACAAATACAGACCAGCTAAGATAAAGAAATAAGATAAGATGTTGTCGTACACTTTTAGCTGCAGTTTCTCTCCTGACTGCATAAAATAACTGTAGACGGAAAAACATCTGCAATCCTGTGTAGATACCCTTTTATACAAATACCTTTGTATATAAGGTTGGATTACATAAAAAAGTGTAAATTTTATTTTATCATGTGTTTTTTCCACTTTTATTCTTGGTCATTTATTTTCTTAAAATTTAACAGAGTGAAACATTATTGCCTATATATCTACAAACAAAAAAGTCTCAGTTTAAAATTTTTTTTTTAATCTGTTTCAATACTCGTTCACTTGCAGAACACATGATTTTATGGTTTCTCTGCACCTGATACAGGAAATTATGTTTTTATGACAGTCTGTCTTTTTACTTGACTTCCTAGAGTACTATCAACTATCAAATAACATGTCACACACCGTCTATCTAACCTGAGTCTTAACATTGATAAGAATCTCACTCCAGGTAATGCTACATGTCCATCATGGGACCAAACTTACCTGTATCATTGGTTCACTGATTCAGGTCCTAATTTACTGAACTGTTAAGGTGGTCCTGCATACCCAGGGGTTGTGTGGTTAACAAATGCTGTGTTTCTTTTTTTTCTTTCTCTCTCACACACACCTGAATGCCTCCCACAGGCCTTTGTTAGGGTAATTGCAGTCAGGCTTGGGTTTCTACTGAAATGTTGTGGGTCACATGTATTTGATAAGATCAAACACATTATAAAAACAGGGCATCTTTTGCAGGCACCTTGTAACGGTAACATCCCAAAGCATCTAATCACAGAGTAGATTTCCTTATTCTGGTCAGATGCCGATCTTACCTCTTGGCAATTCCTCTATATGTGACAGTGTCTGCTCTGAAGGCTTTGTGGTGCAATGTCTTTTACAGTACAAGGGTCAGGGAAGAGCTGCTGCCGTTGACAGCAGATAAAATGACAAATAATAATAATAATAATAAAAAACATAAATAACCATATTATAAAAGAAAAAAAGTCCTTTAAAAGGACATGCAGGCTCAAGCCTGAGTTTTGCATATAGACATCAGTTGTTTTCCACATTAATTAAATAGGACATATTTTTAAAGGAGGCATCTGAATAACATACAAGATGACGATTTCATTGTTAACCTGTTTATTCTCCAACAAAGAGGTTGTTGGCAGTCATCTCATTAGTTGAGGTGTGGAGTGCATTAAAAAATAACTGATATTACGCCACATTATTTAAACATTCCCTCACAGCAGTGGAATGATTCTCAACAGACTAATAGAGGTTAAGCACATGCTGTTTTACGGCCAACAGTTATTTTACCCATAGTAAAGCTAAAGAATAATGCAAATGAAGGCACAGAGCGGAGGAATCCATCATTGTGTCACCTGAAGGTGAAGATGCCACAGTTTGTTTGTTCTATTCATTTTTTTAATGATTCATGTATTTAGGTTTGTACCATTTTATAGAGGCACTTACAGCACGTATCATTAATAATATTCTCCATTGGTAATACATAACAACATTAGACTACTGCTGCTACCGCTACTATGTTTTAAATATGTTGTGTCATTGACGTTCTGGCCCGCTGCTGTGTGTCCAACCTTTTTGTACTTCTACTAAGAGCAAAAGTGTGTTGGACTAAGTCTAGGGGAAGCAGACCAAATCATCTCATCTCATATCAAATAGTTTCTTTTTAATGTTACTGTTGCAGAGCCTTGAAATCCCCCGGCTTACTTTAAATACACGAGACGGCCTCGTGCTGGAACTTTCCTTTTTTTCTTTTCTTTTTGGAGCCATTTTGTTCCATATATTTTGAGCACTTTGTCCAGCACCACAGCACAATTCTGACTCAGCTTACTGCTCTGTGCTAATTGATTGGCCATGGTAGCTCCAATATCCTTTTCATGATAGGCAAAGTTTAGTGTGATAACCCCCCACCATCACCACCGTGGCCATGCAACCCCCTTTTCTTCCATGGTCCTATAATGTTTCCACATGTTCTCTGTCCATTGCTTTCTTTATTTTAGACTAAAATAAAATAACATAAGAAAGATCACACACACAGAACTACAACAAAACAACGAGGAGAATGAGTTTCTTTTGCTTCTTTGGGGTACTCCACTCCATCAACGTCCAAGCTTGTGACAACAGCAGCCGCATCACAAAAACAGATGGCTCTGCTCTTTCTCATTTACACGCTTTTTTTTAATCATTATTTTCAAAAATGCAACCAGTGACGACAAATAACACCCTCAACTCAAAATTATCTGACAAACTGTCAGCTTCTCTTCTGATCAGTTTGTCTTCTGCAGGTCATGACCAACCAGTCATCCCTGGAATGCAGTTATGAGGAGGCCTCTGAACTGAATCGGCCAGTGTAGTGTCTGATTCCTGAGGGGAGAGAAGACAAAAACATGCGTCGGTCTATTAAACACGCCTAATTATCATAATTATCAAAACTTTACAAGCCTTCAGAAAAGTCCAATTATCCCTCATGTGGCTCTGTGTGTCCATAATCGACCATTTGCACGGATGTGTTACACTGCCGTGTGGCCCAACCACGCGTCCCAGCGGCACCTATTGTTGGATTAGAGCAACTATGGAACGACCATGCAGAGGTTTGTGAGTGGGGTGCGTCTTGTGGCAATCGTGAAAAAAAAAAATAAAATAAAAAAAATCGTTATTTCTACGTCATGAATCTCTGCATTGTCTGACAGGGAAATATTTAATTGTATTTTAATTTATCTTTTATAAATAATGCATTTAAAAAATTTAATTTTTTTAAAATATTTATGTTGTTAATGTTGCTGATTTTTTTAGTCAATACATACACACTTAAAGTTTTGAGGCTACATCAATTCTGGCCATATTTTAAGACTATTTTAAAAAGTTAATAGTAAGTAATAATAATAATAATAATAACCTGGATCATATGTAATATTTTTGTCCACTACTTTTTAAAAACGTTTTAATCGGTCTCTAGTTTAAAATATACGATGATGTACAAATGTAAAAATTAAAAAAAACAAAAACAAACTTTACTACCATATACGTAAATGTTTGCAGCGTAAGCTGCAGACCTGTCCTACACAGACTAAATACGCTCTCTGTGCCTACAATATTTTTTAATTTACCAGCAACAGCTAATTTAATCTGTACGCTATATTTTTAGCAGTAACAACATCGAATGTTCAGGAATAAAATGATCCAGTTGATACATGAATCACAGAGAGCACCAGCAAATATAATAATAATAATAATAATAATAATAATAATAATAATAATATACGAGATAATATATAATTAATTCGAATAAAGGCTACCGAGGTTACATTGATTTCACAAATAGATATATTTATGTGTGTGCGCGCGCGTGTGTGCTACCTGATAATTATCCCACCCCACATTTTTTCTATGCGTTTTAACGTTTTTTGTTATTGTTTTATTTTATTATGTATACTATTAAAAATCTGTAGCTTTCAAATCCGTCGTGCACCTACCGTAACCCGGTAGTTTTATAATAATAATAAAAAACCAAATTCGTCAACTAAGACAAAAAAACTGAGACAAATGCACTACATACATATTTTAAATGTATTAATTCTCCTTTATTTATTTATTTTCCCAAACTGTACACAAAAAAAAACTTGTGACACAACAAGTTGTACTCGTGAGGTAATTCCACAAAGAAGAGTTTCTCTTCTTGTCCAATCAGAGCTCACCTCCAGCCAACTAATGTCCGGGTCGTCGACCAATCAGAAGGCGCGGCGAGGAGTCAGAGGGGACAGCGTCCACAGATAAAATATCTGACTCTCGTTCATCCAACCAATGTGTCCTCTTCTGGTCTCGCTGGACTGTCAGTGACCCGTGTTCTCGTTCCTGTTCTCACCTGAGTTACAAGCACTACCGTTGGATGACAGTCTGCTGCACTCGTGCAGGGATTGAGTTCTCTTCTCGCCGGGACAACCTGTTACTCCACGTCCGGGGAGGCTGCGTCGCGTCTGGGGGAGAAGTGCTGACAAACATTGCACGACAAAGAGCCATCATCTTCATCTGGTCGGACTAAGGTCGACAGAGCAGCCGCTCCACTTCAGTCTACTCCAGGTCTAACCTGACACACCGTCAGGAACCATGACAGCTCTGGCAGGAGGTTTGACCAGGATGATGAGACCGACTCCTCATCAGAACTACCCGCGGGGAGGATACTCTCTGGAAGGTAGGACGCGAGCACCACCAGTTGCTGCACGGAAGTAGAAAAACAAAACATTTTAGTTCAGAAAAATCTGTACAAAAAGTTGTCAGTGTGAATTCAAACGCAGCAAACGTGGAGATTAATATGAACAGTCGATTAATCACTTTATTAAGTATAAGTATAGTATAATAAGTTTATTAGGTGTGTAAAGTTGACATTTCTCACCAAATACAGAAAGGTGAATATTTCAACTGCTATATTTGACATTTAAACCCATGTCTTGTTTATTAAAGTTACAGGTAGTTAAAAGTTTATCATAATCCTGTGTGTTTTGGTTAAATTTGAACTTAAAGTGATAGTTATTTACTTTAATATTCGTGTTTACATTCTGACTCTAACGGATTGGTAAAAATAAACAATAAAACATATAATAATAATAATAATAATAATAATAATAATAATAATAATAATAATAATAATAATAATAATCCTCCCTTGCTCCCTGCAGTGTCCACTCCGTTAGGACAGGGACGGGTCAACCAGCTCGGTGGTGTCTTCATAAACGGCAGACCTCTACCAAACCATATTCGCCACAAAATCGTGGAGATGGCACATCACGGAATCCGACCGTGCGTCATCTCACGTCAGCTGCGTGTTTCCCACGGATGCGTCTCCAAAATCCTGTGCCGCTACCAGGAGACAGGCTCCATCAGGCCGGGCGCCATCGGAGGCAGCAAACCAAAGGTGAGGGGATAAATAAACCTGAGTGTGTGTGGTGTGATTAGAGGACATGTTTAATTCATCTTCAATTAATCGTATATGGTTTATAAGTAATTATAATTGTTAATGCAAACCATGGGATATTTTATACATCCTGCACAGGTTAAAAAAAAGTTAATAAAGTTTTGGGTTCTAAAATACCACGACACATTCCTGTAGGCCTGCAGGTTATTCTTCCTAATTTATCTTTTTTTTTCTCAACAGCAAACTGCTTCTCCAGAAATTGACAAAAAAATCGAGGAGTACAAGACAGAAAACCCGGGTATGTTCAGCTGGGAAATCAGAGACAGACTGCTGAAAGATGGGATCTGCGACAGGAACAACGTCCCCTCAGGTACGTCACATTTTGGACTGGAAATCTCTGGGAAAAAATAGATAGACCAAAGATGCTGTTAAAATGTTTTGGTCACTATATTTTTTATTATGCACCTTAGAAAAAAAAAACAGTTGTTAAAACCCACACCGTTTCTCTTGCCCTGTTTTGCCTCAGTGAGCTCCATCAGTCGCGTCATGCGCTCCAAGTTCGGCGGAGTCGGTGAGGATGACGACGATGATGAACTGGTGAAAAGAGAGATGGAGGAAAATGAAACACGGACAAAACACAGCATCGACGGCATTCTGGGAGACAGATGTAAGTTGATGGGGTTTTTTTTTTACTTGTCTTCTTTTTTAACGATGTCTTGATGTTGTCCATGCGCTGAAAAATATTTTTTAAAAATGGCAGGGGGATATATATATATATATATATATATATATATATATATACACACACAATGTATGTGTATATATTCGATATAATTTTATTTATGTTTCACAATTGATCCGGTGGTTTTGGTGAACTGGTCACAATTTCACTCTGAGATAGTTCACCGATGAAAGGAGATTTTTAAGTGGATAATCAAACATTTGTCTAACTTTCAAGTCGGGGGACATTGTTTCCCCCTTTAGCCTCAATCACTGTGGAATGAACTTCAGGGGACAAAGCAGGGAGAGTCCATTGAGCCTCGCACCTCAGTTTGAGGCGCACAAAAGCCAAACTGCAGTGAGCGGCTCAGTGGTGTTTATAAAAAGACGCCAAGAGCCCTTTAAAACGGGGGGAAGAAAGGAAGAGAGAACCGCGCTGACAAAAGGCCGCGAGAAGACATTATGAACCCGCAATGAGCGATGAATTATTCAGGGACACCAATAGGCCCAGGGCGAGGTTCGTTCATGGAAAACTAAAAAAAAGTGATTTCTTTGCGCAGTGTTTACAGTTTGTATTCAGGGAAGAAAATGGGAGGAAAACTGCCCCGACTCAGGGCAAACACCTGTTGATTTATGATCTGGTGGTGTGTGGAGAGTATTGCCGTAAAGTGAAAGGTTGCTGCTAGAAACACAATGGAATTGTTGGTTAAATATTGATGGAAAGACGGCCATAAATAACTACAGTCTGGCAGTTTTTAGCATAATGACGCACAGCTTTTGGATCTCTTGGTTTTATTGGGACTTCCGCAGTTTTTATAGCTAAAAAATTATATATATTTGTGGTGTAAAAAACAAAACAAACAAAGATCAGTGTAAAGTTTTTTTGACAGAAAATAAAACTGTCGCAAACGTGTTGAAGTTGCACAAAGCCGTCGGACGGTGCCGTTACTTTTACGCACGCATCTTTTGACTCTTTTGACTGCGCACCGAGCATGACGCCTTCAGCCAGTGGGCGCAGGGAAATCCTTCTCTCCACTAGATTAAATCCAAACCTTTTATTTCTCTCCACTTTCATCTCAGACAAAGTCCGCCCCTTTCCTTTCCGCCCAGGGCGCACACATTCATCCAGTATCTGTGGGCATCCCTCTCCCTCTCCTCCACCTCCGCCACTCCTCATCCCAATATTAGACAGGAGACGCATACATAAATAGATAATTCAAGCAGAGAGCACAAAGTTTACTAAACCTGACTCAATGACCAGTAGTTTTCTAAACTTTATTGGAAATCTAAAAAGCTTTCAAATTCAAATGATTATTTTATCTATTTTTTATTTTACTTTTTAAACTTTAAAAAGTCTTGCATATATATATATATATATGTGTATATATATATATATATACACATACACATATATATAATTGTTTTCTTCTCTAAAGGAAACAAATACACTTTGCTTCTTTACCCTGCCCCTGACATAAACACCTCTGGGACACTTTCCCCCACTCTCTGATCAACACAGCACAGCACTATTTCATTCCTGTGTCTCTTTGTGGAAGTTGTTGTTGTTTTTCCCCTTTATAGCACTTCATTAGAATGTGAAAAGGTCGGTTTGGGTACTGAGAGAATGTCTTCTGGCCAAATATTGATTAAGTAGGTGTTTGCAGAGGCTATTGTTACGGCAGAGAGAGGCCTGTTGCTCTCTGCCCCTTTCTCCACCACCACTATTGTTGTCTTTCCTTGAGTGCTAAGATCAAAGCTGACTCATTTAGATTTATTTGTCTGGGAAAAGGGAACTGCTTAGGTTTGTGGGATAAAGTGAAGTGGGCAGCCTCAGGTCTGCACGGCATTATAAGTGGCTGGAGTATTGTGGGAAAGAGATGTTTGCGGGACGAACGTGGTTCTGATGTGTTACATCACTGAATGAACTCTTGTGCATTGAATCTTAACAACACACAGTTTTGTTTTGGAAGAGTTATTGATGTCACTTATGGTCCTGTTTGCTAATGTTGAACGAGAATCTCATCCTGTTGTTTAGAAATCCTATTGTCATTGCATTACTATTCATATTCATCGTTACCTCGTCTATTAATGTGGGCACTTTTCCCTCATTTGACTAATTCATGTACACAAATTCAGAAAGAGGAGCTCCTCTCACAGTCTCAGTCCATGGCAGCGAGGGTGAAGAAGAGGAGGAAGAAGAGGGGGGAAAAAAGTTAAACTCAGAAATACAAACAGTCAAAGGGATAAGTTTTCTTTGGAGGGAGCCCTGCGGTGCCAAATTGAATGAGCCCATTTCTTTCAAATCTGCCATGGTGAACGCAGTCAACATGTAATAATTGGTTTCATTGAGGTGCATTCCAACAATCTGCTGCCATTCTCCTGCTCCCATTGTCCGGAGGCAGGCGAATGGCCAGAGGGACAGAAGGAATCAAGTGCTGACAAAACATGAAAGATTTAGCTGCCTTTGTCAGAGGAGCTGAGAAGGACTTTGTTTGTGTAAATAAACTGGGTTAGTGGCTCCCCGTGACTTTGGCACGAACGCGGGGACGAGGAGTAGTCGGCCTGTGAGGAGAGCAGAAATATCATATTTGCGCGAACGGTGTCTTTAACGAAGTGAAAAATGAGCGTAATGTGGGCTAAACTTTCAGAGATAACAGCTGGTAGCAAATTTCAGTCTGCAGCTACCACGACTGATCCATCTAATCCAATTTGAAGATTTCATAACTTTGACTCTCAGGAGACAAGTGTGAATATATAAACAGATACACGGCGAGCAGCTCGGCTCCAAACTCACAGCTGTTTACACAGACAGAGAGACAGGGAGTTGGTGGATTTTCTACAACTTGCTTGTCAGGAGTCACTCCATTTCCACGGTGAATGAGTCAAAGATGAGAGGGTTAGAGGAGAATGTTTCCACTAGTCAAAGGAATGTCTGCTCCAGTCCCATTGACATTTTCTGCTCAGGCTGGATATTATATTTATAAAGCAAGTTTCACTCAGTGGCCAGCGATAAAAAATCATTCTCACTGAATGCACAAACAGATAGATAATAATAAAATTCTCCTTTTTTTTCTAAAGAAATCCAAACACACTGATCTGCAACTGAATACGCACTCTATGCTTCATTAAAGCCCCTTTCTCTGTTGCCATCCACATTGTGATCCCCCAATATTAATTCAAAGGACAATTAATGAATGCAAGCCAACTTTGAAGTAACGGACCGGGGTCCTGCCCTACGCCGGCCCCTTGGCGCTGATATACTCTCCGCATTCTCCCCACTAACCCTAAAGACACTGTGAAGTGACTGAAAGAGAAGCAGTGAGCAATAGAAGGTCAAGGAGAGGAGCCCCAGCTGAAAAAGAGCTCTCTATTTCCTTGCAAGTATTAGCCAAGCAAAACTCTGTGATGGGGAGGATAAAGGGGAGTGAGTAGAAAAGGGTCGGGGGCAAGGGGACTCTGCAAAGAGAAGCACAATGGGATAGTTAATTGAGTAAAGCCAGACAGTGTTGTCAATCATTTAACTTTGTTTGGCCTAAGTTTTTGTGGAGCTGTTTCATCCAGCACATTGCACATTATGGACATGCCAGCACAACTCTTTTGGCATTTGATTAATGTCCTTTTCCCTGAAAAAGGAAAAAAAAAAACCCGAAAAGTTTAGAACCTTAGCTTTAGAACAGAATATCTACACAGTTGTCCAAACAGATATTACTGCTGGAGTTGTCTTTAAAAAAAAAAAAAAGTCATAAAAGCAAAAATAAAACTCTACCTTTGTCTTCTTGGGGCAAGAACGCTGTGTGGAATGTGTTGATGGTTTCCCTCTGCCCTGGTGAGTGTCTGTGAAGTTTTGTTGTGGGGTCAGTGGTGAGGACGTTTTCACTGCCGTGCCGTGCCGTAGCTGTGAAAAGGTCAGAGGCTATCCTGGGGTCACTTCACTGTTAAAACCATCAGGCCCCAGTAAAAGCAGGTTATGATAATGTTGGTAAAGAGACGAGTGCCGACACACTTTAAATAACCAGACGTCACAGGAGGAAACCACCAAATGTACTTTTTTTTTCTAAAGAGAGGGTTTGTTATGATGTGTTTGGATTGGTCGTTAGCGGGACTGAAGGCTGGTTAGTGTGTCTGGAACGTGCGCCAGAGCGGCCGGTTGCTGCAGCCCTGCGTGATCCTGGTGCAGTCGCTTTTGTCCCTGCCCTAAGGGTGGAATTGCCACCGTGAAACTGTCACCTAACTGCACCAGAGTTGGACCACATAATAACCACCACACACTGGGCACGGATAATAGCCACACTGGACCATTTGCGGCTTTTTGTCACTTCGCCCCTATTGGCCGGAGATACATCGTTCAGCGTCATATCGCCAACTACGTCTTTGTCCTTTAAGTGCCAGCCTCCTGTGCTTATTCACTCCATCTTCATCTGTCCATCACATCATCATCATCTCCCTCTTTCATTCTCTTTCTACACCCCCAGTCCGTTCCCATGCAGCTGCAGGTTCCTGGGGCCTTTTTAGCAAGTCAAGTGAGCAGCCCACTCACTCCCATTTTTTTACCCCTCAACTGTTAACCCCAGCTGAGCCCAAAGGCTGTCAGTTAACTATTCTTTTCCTCCAGTGCATCTGCTTGCTTTGGCTCTACGTAGCGTGCTGCTATATTATTCAGGGGCCTTCTCGCGCCGTGCTCTGTGGCCTGAAAGGGCCAGATCTACTTCCCTGGGCAAATAAGCAGTTCATTTGTCTCTTCTGCCCTTTGTTTTGTGTTGCGAACACATGTCAGTGGTTCAATTACCTTCTCTATTAACAGCCTCTGGAGGAAGGGCCAGCCAACCCCTACCAAGACAAGACTATAAACTGCCCCATATGCTGCACTTCTCTTCCTCTCAGAACAGCTTCTCACTCTGGTTTTTCGTCTCATTTCCTTAATCATCAACTGGTGTTTAAGAGTTCATATTCTGTAATATGTCTATGTCTTATCGTATATTAGTCTTTAGGTGATTTTCACTTTTGGCTGCAGGTAAAGCTTATAAATCTTGATGTTTCCCAGGTTCACATCTCTAATTCTTTAGCCATGATTTCTGCTCATCAGTCTTCGCTTCATAAACAATTCAGTCTCTTTGCTTCAAGCACTTTTCGAGTTAGATCTGTGAAAGGAACCTGTTGCACTGACATATTGAGTCCATGTAGAGAATACACAGCGGTGTCGTTAAGAAATGTGGCGCTGCACATTTTCTAAACAGGCTTGAAATTAACGTTTTTAACCTACTTTAAATTCTCTATTTAAACTTTTGCTTTAATGGACAATTTAGGGGCATCGACAATTTCCACAAAGGACAATAATTTATCTTCAGTTAGGATTCTTGTCAGCACCGCGGCCAAACTGTGAGTGACTATGGAGGAGTTCAGGCTCCCCAGTGGTTTAGCATACAGCGTAAAATTTGATTTGGGTGTTTAAGTAAGGAGGTTGAGGCCTCCCTTTGTGTTTGGTGTCCTCTTCTGCAGATTGTGGCAGGGAATGTGTGGGAATAAGACGGCTTCTGCATCAGTGTGCACTCGGTGCTGGTTCATGTCAGAATACAGTCCTTGTTTGAAGATGTCAAAGATGTTAATGCTGCGACAGATTAGTACAAAAGGGAAGAAAGACAGCGATAGAGAGAGAGAAAGCGAGAGACAGAGAGCAAAATAGAGAGAGAGAATGAAAAGTGATCACAAAAATGGAAAGGACAGATCTCACTCGCTAAGAATGACAAACGGCCCATTCTCCTGTGCAGAGCACCACCCACACTTCCACACCATCTTCTCCAGGTACCTTCAGCTTTCAAACTCCTCTTCATGTCAGACCCTTCAACCCCACCATCCCCCAACATTGTGCCCCTCGGGCAATGGAAGGAGGGGGATGAAGGGGTGCTCCCCTGCTGTGCCTCTCCACAGCCCCCCAATAGCCCTTCTCTGGACCTTTTGTGCCCCCCTCCCTTCATTGCCCCATCTCATTCCCTGGCCCTCAGCCCCCATCTCACCCTATGCCCCCCCCCCCCCCTCTCCCCCGCCGGGCAGGGGACAGGCCCCTGAATGTGGTCCCGGGCGTCCCTGATGGCTCCTACAGATGGAGCGTGGTAATTCGTCCAATAGAGCCCTGGCCCGGCCACAGGCTTTCCCCTGCTAAGATACAAAGGCTCGGCCGTATCATTTTGGAAGAAAAAAAAAAGAACAACAAAGGGAGAGAGGAAGAGTGGCAAAGAGAAAATGCAAGCCAGCAGATGACAAAAGCAACACTGTCTTTTACCATCAAGGCAGAGTCTCTGACGGAATGTTTTTATGTAGTTACTAAAAATAATCAGAGGGTTAAAAGAATAAGATGGAGCAGAAGGAGAAGAGATCCGCCCCCACCCTGCAGTTAAAAAGAGTTACAGTGCCAATGGGGAGCTTTCTCCTCCAGGGAGTTTTATGAGCTCTCCTCCCTTCATTGGAGAATCTCTACTTTTCTGCTATCATGGTTTTGTCTTTGTCCCTTTCACTGCTCACTGGTGACACGCCTCCACCTGTTTCTCCAGTTTCGGTTCAGATGGAAGTGACTTTACTTTTCACTGGTAAATCTGGACATTATGATCTTTTGAGCCACTTGTCCAGAGCAATCTGTGTGTAATGCCTCGTCAAACACACACTGGCAACCAGCTCAGACATTTCCTGCTTCCCTCCAGAGGCAAGGGTAGATCCCCGGTAGTCCCTTCATGTCTGACTTGGCACTTTTTAATTAAATCTTTAAATCTGCAGGGGAGAAGCAGGATCAGCAGTGTGAGGAAACAGAAGCAACAGAACAGTCTTCTGCTGAATTATTTGGCTGTGGCACCTGCTTAGCTGTGTTTTCTCCTTCCTTATGTGTTTACTGCAGGGTCTAAGTATAAAAATGTGCAGTGAACATTTCCTCTTTAGTTTTAGGAGGTTCCACTGGGGTCTGATTCCGTTTAACTCCGTCCTGTGTCCATCTGTGTTGGACTCATTGTCATAGACTACGTTTTTGAAGTTAAAGCCCGCAGTCGGGACGCAGCAGATGCGTGTTTGGGAATATGTGTGTGACTGAGAAAGAGATGGGGGTATTTCAGACATGCACTGGTGAACAATAGCTGGCTGTCACGCTAGTTTGTGGAGCCTAATCATTATTTAATAGATGGGTAACCTTGGTCCTGAAATGCAGCAATAGTCCTCTGTTTCTAGTCTCACGCCTTCATTGATTTCCCTCTTCTGCTGAATTAGATCCCAAAAGCTGTCTCCAAGTTACCCATTCGCTCACGTCCACCCTCAGCAGAACAAACAGATTAGAGAGCACCTGCAAAAGGCTGCCCTACTCTTTACTATGGGACCCTACTGGCATATTGCACAGTTTGACTAAGACAGAGAGAGACTGAGAGTCCCGGGGAAGTCGATGCCCCAAAGGGATCTGGTCCTTTTTAATCCATGTTCAAGCAGCTTCTGGCTTTTGATCCCCTCGGGAACTAGTGAGAAGCAGGAGGACACGAACTAAAGTGGCTCTGTACCATGTGTTGGACTCAGTGTAATCTATTGTATTGGCTCTGGCTATTGTTTCATTCTGAGTCTCAGAGGCTCCTCTGAATGTCAGTGTAACACTGCGTCTTTTCTCTGCACCTTGTTATTGCAGCCAGTCACTCAGATGAGGGCTCCGACGTGGACTCAGAGCCAGGTCTGCCTCTGAAGAGAAAGCAGCGTCGTAGCCGGACCACCTTTACGGCAGAACAGCTGGAGGAGCTGGAGCGGGCCTTCGAACGCACACACTACCCTGACATCTACACACGGGAGGAGCTGGCTCAGCGTGCCAAACTGACAGAGGCTCGAGTTCAGGTTTGAAGACACACACAGATGCACTCTGAAACCTCAAACACCCCCCCACAACAGCAAAGCAGTGTGTCAGTTTTCACAGATTTGTCTTATGGATTAAAATTGCTCGAGGATATTGCCATGCACTGCTTACAACCATGAGCTATGTTGTCTGTCTGTCAAAAAATAAAAAAAGCCCATGACCCTGTGCCCGACCCCCTGCCCATACAAACACAGACACACTACACCCACTGTTTATGAAGACAGCAACTTATTTTCAACAGACTCTTCCAAAAATGTATGTGAAAAGATCTAAAAATAGCTGTCTCATTAGGATGGTGTGGTAATGTAGGCTTTAACAGCTGTATCTGCCCTCTGGCGCTATCTGAACTCACTGACACGGAGTAGCACAAAAAGCTGTAATGTCTGTGGTTTCACTGCACACTCCAGATGTGAAGAGCTCTGTCAGTGCAGCTCCCCATTATAGATCAACAGGAGCTCACACAGACATATTCATATATACATTCAAAAGAACCAAGCGTGTGTCCTAACAAGACCATGTTGTTCATACTTCAGTCAGGAAGGTCCTTAAAAATAAACTCTAAAGTCTTTGTTGTTCTTCTAGGTGTGGTTTAGCAACAGAAGAGCCCGATGGAGGAAACAGGCTGGAGCTAATCAGCTGATGGCTTTTAACCACCTCATTCCCAGTGGTTTCCCTCCAACAGCCATGTCAGGCCTGCAGCCCTATCAGCTGTCTGACAGCCCTTACCCTCCAACATCCATAGCTCAAGGTGAGTCAACTGAAATACATTTAATTATATTCTCAAATTAGGTTTCTGTAAGAATTCACATAGAAACTGAGGTTAGATATAGACAAAGCCAAACTTTTGTAATTTGTGCAGTAAAAGGCCTGACACCATTCCTGACATAAATAAATAAATGTACCAGTTTTTAATGCGTTCTGTTTGATTCCCGGCAGCACCAGAGCAGCACAGTACAGTCCACCGGCCACAGCCGCTGCCGCCCACCTCCGTACACCAGAGTGGGCTCAGCGCTTCTGCTGGATCTCAGGATGCCGGTTCTGCGTACTGCCTCTCTTCCGGACGCCATGGCTTCACAGGATACTCGGACGGCTTCGTAGCACCTACGGGACACAGCAACGCTGTCAACCCAACCATCGGCAACAGCCTCTCCCCACAGGTACGAACATACATCAGCTGTACACAAAAAAACAATCTGCATACACTGACATTACCACAGGGCACACAGCAGGAAACAGGAAGTGTTCGGTTACAAGTATATTATCACAATATGGAGGCCCAACACCAACACCTTCTACGATATGACAGAGGTGACATTGCGGTGACATTGATGAAATCTTGTTAGGTCAAAAAACACGGCAGCTTTTCATTTTTGTTTACTCTGATGGGCCATTTGATGAATTTGAAATGCGGTAGACGTCAGTCTCAGGCGAGGCAGCAGGGACCAAACAGGAGGACGGACGGGTGGATGTCGAATGATGACACAAATCAAAACTGAAAAGACAATTATGGACGATTACACAGTCATCAGTGTCCATCATTGGCTCCCTACCAACCCAGAAGATGAACTAATAGGCGTAAAACAGGCTTTTAACCGCCACAAAGGGTGGGCAGCACACATGCAATGCATGCTGGGTACTAATTCCCATGAGAGAGAATTTCAGTCTCCTGTCATGCACAGATAAAAAACTGCCTCAGGCAGGTTTGTTAGTGTGTGAGCGCCCCAGGATGTACTATAAGAGGAGAGCTTTGTAGTTGCTGCCGTGGCGAGCAGACAGGAAGTCAAAGGTGGACTGATCTTAGATAAAGCTGTAATTGACTTCTTCGATATAAAAACTGAACTAGACATCATTTGCCTTTTTTATTTTTATGGGCTAATAAAAAATCATAGAGCCACTGGAGAGCAGTAAAGACACTGAGCGAGTTGGTTGAACGCAGTGATTCAGTGTGTGTACAATAGTCAGTGATGCATCATAACAAGCCGGCTGGTGGCTGCCATGCTGTAAGTAAGTGGTTTACATACCGACGGGGTCACAGAGTGACTTTAACTCCAATAAAGAGGCCAAAGGTGGCTCGGCCCACATGGATGGTTTCAGCATTAACCTTAATGAGCAGCTCCTTACAGGACGGTCATCTCATCTTGCATAGGGTCGGCGAGCCTGGAATGTTCCCTCCGTCTGGAAATGCAATCACAGAATGTTCCAGCGTCTTAATTGATTGGAATGAAGTAATCTGGTCTCTCCTAACAACCTGTGTAATTTATGTAAATGACTCACTTTGTTGGCTAATTTGTTTTAATCCTCACAGTCTTCGCAGCTGTTTGGATGTATATTGCGGCACACTTTTCTCCAGGATTCAATTAATTCACAGATATCCAACATAATTAAGAGAAAAGAAAAAAACCCCGATGATACTCAGAGATCACTGACCCCGTTGCTTCTTAAACTTTGGGGTCTTTAGTTTTGCTGAGTAGCTACTGCCGTGTGTCTACATTATTTACTTTTCTACAGCATTTAGGAAATAGAAGTAGAAGTATTTTTTTACTCCAGTTTCTGTCAGTGCGTACTTCAGTGTCGGGCCAGGTAGATCTACTTCAACAACAGATCTGAGCTGCGGTTTTCTCTGGTGCCAAATGTCTCGGGCCTCTTGCTGCTGATCTGGTGCATACCAAAGCAATCCTTTCTCACCAAGGAAGCGAGCAGACGGGATTTGCACCCCCATGCGAGCTAATCCCCGGAACAACCTCAAAACAGACACACTATCGGGAAACTGCTGCTGTTTTGGTTCTGTACAGAAAATGGATGAATTTAAACCATGTACACATTCATGACTTTGTTAGAGAAGGGAATCCATCAAAACATGTCAATTTTAGGAATTGATTAAAAGTCTCTCCAACAGTAGGTTGTGAGACAGATTAAGGTTAATCTTTCTCACACAGGAAGGACTGTTACTGTTATTAGTTTAATACCATTTTTTATACCTTTTGTAGATTTAAATTTTTTTAATTTGTTCTTTCAGAACGTATAATATTTAATAGTACATATATCTTATCCAGCCAATATACTATTAATATTACATTGGATACATAATATACATACATAATTGCTTTTTTGATGTCTGTACACAGAACAAAATACTGTACTAGGATATTTTTCCATGACCGGTTTTTCTTTATTTATTTTTTACATTGTTATTTTTTAGACGTTTTTTCTTTTCTAGGCTCCAGCCATAATAGCTGCAGCTCTCTATAACATCATTTTTGAAGTATTTTCATGAGTTTTCCTGTCACGCGAACCTCCGTGCAGCTGTTCACGATGTATCATTGACACCCGTAGCGCTCTGACATCAGAGCAAAAATGCTTACTACATGTTTAGACGTACTGCTTCCCACATCAAGACTCTGAAATGTAGTGCTTTTGTCACACAGCCTTTGGCCTCTGTGACCTTTTTACCTCGGCCTCTTAGGGACTCAGTGATTTTAGTGAAACTACAGAAGTACGGGGGTCGGAATTTCAGATCAGTCTAAGAAAGAGAATATACACATGTTGTGTTTTGGTTCTGTTACACACACACACACACACACACGCACACAACTCATGCTTGATTATGTTTGCATTTCTTAAATGATACAACTGTAACAACAGCACATAAACAATGATGATTCATGATTATCAAAATGTGAAATAATGAAAAATGTATTTCTCACTTGAAACAAGAACACACGTACCTTAAACTTACCTCTCGCCATTTTTTCCCCTCCTCTCCTCTCTTCAGGTCATGGGCCTTTTGAACCCTGGTGGAGTTCCACATCAGACACAGGGTGACTTCACCCTCTCTCCTCTGACTGGAGGTCTGGAGCCTAACGGAAGCATGGCTTCCGCTTGTCATGGCTCCCAGCGCCTGGAGACTCTACCGGGCCTGACCAGTATGCCTGCCCTTCCCAGTACTCAGTCTTACTGCCCACCCTCCTACACCTCTCCCACCTACGCTGTGGACCACCATCCATCCTACCAGTATGGACAGTACAGTCAGAGCAAGGTATATTAAAAAGCATTTACGTTCATTCATTGATATTTTCTAGATTTTATTTTGTATTTTATAATTGAGTAGTGCTTTGTTTGGAAACCGCTGCTCCCTCTGAGCCACTTGGGTTGGATTCTTTTGTCGTCCATGTTAAACGCACAAACCAATCTCTGATGAGTCTGCTTCTCATATCCCCCAGTCCTAAGTATGCCGAAATTACCCATGTTAAAAAATACTAGCGGTGAGGTTAGCCACAGTTTACATTTCCATCACTGGGCTAACGAAGAGGTGCATCCAGGCCTTACCCCAACAACCACACACATGCCCTCTGTGTCCTTTCATGACCTCGTGTGATGAGCTCGCCCGTCAAACCCCTAGTGTACCTCACTTAGCCATGTAATGACCCCTGTGTAACAGAGATAGCCGCCCAAATGAACGAAGCCCACTCTCCAGTGCATGTTTGACAGGGGTTTGGAGGAGGTGGGGTGTGTTGGTGTTGTTGGGGTCTGATCTGAGCTACACTACCACATGTTGACCGGCCCATCAGTGGCAACATCTTGATGTCATTAATTTAGCTGGTCCGGCTAGAGAACTGCATATTGCTGTGGTGGGTTTAGTTAAATGTGTGCGCATGTGTAGATGCTAGTGTAGACATGTAGGTGTATGTATAAGGGAAGGGTAAGGGGGCTCTTTAACGGGGGGGTGATTATGGCCCTTGGCAGCCCAGAATTAGAACCATGTGTCCCACTGGAGGTCAGATTGAGAGATGTTATTAATCAGTGGAGCAGAGCTGAGTCCAGATTCAGACTAAGATTCAGTCTCCAAACTCATTGTAGTTTCATCAACCATACAAAGTTCACAGAATTTCCACGCAAACTCCTCTTGACATTGGAGTCAATATTTACTCCAAACTAAATGTTGTATTCCTCACCTGCTGCTCCGTTTTCTCCATTTATCCCTCAGAAGACTTTTGTACCTTTAATGCAACTCTAACTTGAATTCACACCAGGTTACAAGTATTTGAACCCATTCTCTTGGTCTTTTCTTCTCCTTCAGGTGCCTTTCATTATATGAAGTCCCCAGCTTTGCCTGAGCAGGAGGCTTTTCCTAACAAGTCTAACATTCATCCCCCCACTCGTTGCCTTTGCCAAACCCAACCAGCCCCGAGGAGAACGAGTGAGGTTGTGTGGGTAAAGACTCGGCGTTCTCCTTCAGCAAGGAAGGAAATCAATTGAGATGCACGTTAAGTGATGGCGAATGAAGGGCTGGACTGGAATAATTAGGACCAAAGGCGCAGCATCTCCTGTTACCTGGCACTCTCTCTGCTCCTGCGTCACGTCATGCTCCAAGTACCGAGTGTGGTGTGTTGTCCACGCTGAAAAGAAAAGAAGAAGGGGGAGCAGAGAGGGGAGTAAATACATTCAAGACTCTGTATTTGGTTATTGTAATAAGTGGCAGATATGCAGACTTTGTAAAGAGTCCCGTGCTCCTGGGTCCAGCTGGATATGGAGCTGAGGGCTGGATTCTTATGGCTGATGGTTATCAAAAGGCTTGATGCTGGAAATGCGTGGTGCTCAGCCACGGTGTTTTCATGAGGATCTCTTCACCACAGTGTATTAGAATAATGACATTAACTGTATGTCAGTGTGATTCCTGTAGATGTGCGACCACACTGAGAAGAAGGGTGAAACCCTGAGGAGTGACGGCGAAACCACTGCGACCCAAAGAACGTGCAATACATTCATACCTCATGTAGACAAACACAAATGGAATGCCACTGATCATGGCCTGGAACAAACATTCTTTCTTTTATGTCTTAAATTCTGGGTTGCACCATCAATCAGGGGAAATCATCAAGTGATGGAATTTATTATTTGAATATTTTGATGTCATCAAGCCAAAAAAAAAAAAATTCTTCCAGTTAAAAACGTTTTCTGTTTGACAGTATTTTTTTTATTGTTGCATGTCTTCATTTAGGTTAATCGGAATGTGTAAACATCACTTCCTTTTCTTATTTATTTAGTATTTCAGTGTTATGTCTCAGTAAGTCTTACAGTGTTCATTACTTTTTTTTTCCTTTTCATATCTTCCATTTACAGTGGCCTAAACTGAGTTTGTTGTAATACGTTTTGTGTACAGTACAGCACTATTTACTATTTATAATAAAGTATATAAAAATAACAAGGTCGTGTCTTTGACGTGTCATTTATGGAATCTTAAATAAATATCAATAGAACAATACGCAATTTATTTCTTTTATTAACTTGACAATGCGCTCTGTGCGGAAAGATCGGTGGCTCTGCATTCGACTACTCCACCTTAGGCTGCATTGTCGAGCGCAGATCCAACAGATCTAACAACAAACCAAGCTGCTACATGCAGAGGTAACTCGTTGCAACATGGCTAATCCCTTAAATATACCTGAAATCAAAGATCCTCCACTATCCTTCAGAAAGGAAAACCTTATGTCCAGCACGTCGTGGTATGTACGTCGTGTTAGTACAACGGTCGGTCGCAGACTTCACACAATGCTGAACTGCTAAAATGTGGACACGCTCATTTTTCTGACTGAAAAACATGAAAGTTGAGTAAAACACTGTTTTTCAGTGTGCCTTTTATGTAAGTTGTTTTTGTTTTATATGCAGATAAGTACTAGTAGCACTTAAGAAGATGGGAGTGAGGTGGAGTGTGAGTGTTTTATCACCTGTTTTTCTGCTATATGCTGCTGGGAAAATACCAACAAGACGAATATGGTGTTGATTTTGTAAGGAGCTATTTATTTTTAATTGTATATACTCTGTTCCTAAGAATGCATCTATTGTAAATATAGATCCGTGATCTGACCAACCATTGCATTACTGAAAACAAAGGGGAATTTGACTGATCTTTTAAGTTTATGAGAATGATTTATATTATTTTATTTCAGTTCCTTTTAAATATCCTAGTGATGCTTTACCTTTGTTCTCATGGTGACAATTTTATAAATACAGTATAGTTGAATACCCACAACATAACATGTACAATAGAGAAATTAAAAATTATTTCTTATGCAAAGAAAAAAAGTTGTACTCACATTAGCTCAACTCAGACTGCAGGACAAAAGTGAAATACTTTTACAAGTTGGAGAACTTTAATCTGAGCAAAAAGAATATAATAAAAAATAATAATATATGTGCAACAACATGAAGTTTTGCAGCTATATTTATAGTGTGTGTATATTTATGTATACATACATATATGTACATACAATGTAAAATTGTTTATTTTAAATAATTGTATATTATTGGTAATTTCTATGAAGGAATTAAAGGATAGACATTGTTGTATTTTTACACTTTTTACATAAAACGATTTTTGATAGTCGGCTGTACATGTCTTAGACCTGATGTGACACCAAGTATTGTTTAAAAAATCCTCTGCAGAAATACTCAAACATACACTCAGTATAGCGCAAAAGGAAATGCAGACAGATTGCAAAAAATATTTAAAAAAATAAGAAATTGGGGTTGGCAACATAAGCATGTTTTCTAACTGATAAAACAAATCATTTTTAGAGTTTGACTGTGTTTTGTGTATCGAACATCTACCTTTTGGAAAATAACAATAAGCTTAAAAAATAATCAGTGCTCAGGGAGCTCACATTTTATGTTCTTTTCTTCTACCTCAGGGAGCTCACATTTTATGTTCTTTTTTTGTTGTTCTTATTTCATCTCTTAAACTTGAGTATCATGGCCATATACCAACTCCTGTGGTGTGGTGTGTGCTGTACACCAAGCTCACACTCCTGGAACACTAAATCATAAATATACTCCCTTTTAAAAACACTGCCTTTGGACAAATTCCTGCTCCCCGGGGGCTTCTTCACACCCCTTAATGACTAAAGCAGAGCTGTTGTAAATTATATAAGCACTGCTACCAACACACACACACACGCTGGGACCTCGGTCACTGACATGACCGGACAGGGTTCAAAGGGTTTTTCCTTCTCAGTGCCAAACAGAAATGAAAACAGTGTTCACCCAGTTGGCAGACTCCTCAGAGGTTACACATATCAGCAGTATTTTTTACTGATCACTCGCTGCTTTTTATTTTCTCTGTAAGATTTATGGATTAGACATGTCCAGCTGTCCACCTCACTCATGATGTCTGTAAAGTATGCACAAAAGCAAACACAATCATTTCGTGTTCACGAGTGTGCTATTTATGCTGTAACCTGCATGTCTGACGGCGTTAGTTTGCGTGTTTGTGCTCAGTATGTGTTAACATGATAACACCAAAGCCAGCTCACATTTCACTATTTTCTTTGCCTTCAACAAACTTTTTTAAACAACTGCTCCACTTGTAGAACACAGGCAGTGAAAAGCCAAAGGGGGCTGCTTTGGAGCGGAGTGTCAGTCAAGCAGCAACACACTGGAGACAACTTAACCTTTGACCCCAGCACTCTTTGAAATGAGTAGACTACTTGACTGGAGCTGACAACAATCCATGTGTCTCTGCATCTTCAGGCTGGTGAATTGAGAGTGAAGGGAAAAGCACAAAGGGCACAGGAAGAGGGGGGAAAGTTAGCAATGGTAAAAAGAGTTTAAAGGGGAGATGGAGAGAAAACTTCTTGCTAAGATCAAAATGAAAATTAATTTGGCACAAATGTTCACTGTTGTTTGGAGTTTTTTTTTGTTTTTGTTTGGAGCTGCA
>NC_024326.1:2943802-2961378 GCF_000523025.1 Cynoglossus semilaevis
TGTTGGGAGCTGCCCCCTCCACGACCTAAAAGTAGTGCGCTCTACCCTGGAGTTGCCACCTTATCAACCCTCTTGAAGGGTGGGTGGTAACTCAGAGCATGCCTTTCCTAAAGTGGCGATCGCCTGCCTCTCATATTTTCCATCTAAAACCTTTTCTCAGTCACCTTCCCGTCGCTTTTTATCCCTTTTTTCTACAGATTTCTTGTTTCCTCTACTTTTAATTTTCTGTGTAACATGCACTCTATCCACGTGAAGCCCATGAACCGGACTCTACTTCTTTCTTTACTCTCCAGATGCCAGCAGATTCTGGAGAACCACACGGAGGACATCGGTGGACGGCCCACCAACACCACTGATTCCAACAGCACAGTGAGTCCTGACCTCAGCAGGAGTGGAGTGTCCACCAGCTCCAGGGAGACGTACGACAACGCTTACTTTTATATCATGGTCGTCATGTTCTTCTACACCTTCCTGGCTATGTCGCTTTTTAAATGCTTCGTAAGCAGCGACGAAGATAAAAAGGACCCCTATGAGGAGTTCATAAACACAGACCAGTCATCGAGACAGAAATTCAATGCAGAGAAGTTTGACTTTGAAGACGAGAGTAGCCTGTGAGCCACACACTCCCTGAAGAAGGAGGGAATGCATTGGTGGAGATGTTTTGACAGTCACCAAGCCAGAAAAAAAATCGAGACCTGTTAGTGATTTTGGACAAACCTGTAGTGAGTTCAATTTCCCCTCACCCTCCCAATCCAATCTGACGATCAGAAACCTCAAGCGAGCACGTCAGCTGGCCAGCAGCAGAAAACGGCTGCCTCTGATGAGCTGAGAGATGGGTGGAGAAATGTGGGTCAGTGGCAGGCCGGAATCTCCTCCTGTGCGGCCCAATCAGGATCAATAACAACAGGCCTTGGACATGCACACAAACCATGGGGAACCAGGGAAACCTCAACAAACTGACTGAGTAGACCATGGTGAGGACAAGACTGGAGAGAATAGGAGGCAGAGAGTGAGGGAGAGAGAAATTGAATTATAACAACACATTATCTCCAGAAAAGTTAGTACACTTACTAAATGTGTGAGTAAGACTGTAAAAATGGGTCGTATCAGATCCCTTTGTGATGAACTTCATAAGACATATGACAAATTAAACATACGCCGTTTTCAGATTAGTACTCATTTTATAATGTAACATTTATAATATGTAGCAAACATTGAATAAAAAAACTAGCAGTGTTATTATCATGTGTGAGTAATGCACTTATGCTCTTATTATGAAGTCATTAGGTTCATTCCGTATAAATCCTTTGTTTGTTAGACTTATAGTGTCCACAATTGAATCCTGTCTCCCACGATCTGACCTAGGAGAATCGGCCTATTTTCCCTTTTTTTCTTCTTCTGTGAAACGTGAGCGTCGCGACTGTAGTCTTAGCACAACTAAACATTTGCACTTCTAGAAATTGTAGCTTTTCTTGAATAATTTGCTTTGTACATCAATTAAAAAAAATTAACAGAAGCGGAATTTGATATGGCGTCATTTAAAATAATGTAAACATTTAAAGAATCATATTAATAATATAATATAATAATAATAATTAGCTGCAATGGAGCAAATGCGAATCCGCATGATGTTTCAGTAATAAAACAAATTTACATCCCACTCTCAAATTGGCTCCTAATTAGAGCCGAGGCTCCATGCAATAGCGACATTCCTTTGCCATTACACAGTAACTGATCTTCGGAGACGACGCTTCAACCTCGTTGTGACCCCGTATGATATAACTCTACAAAGCTGTGCAGAAACGTGAACCCTCGCTGTGTAGAATTAACTTCAATTGCGCAGCGGGATCGAGGAGACGAGCTCTCGGGGAACACACGCTTCTGATTTGCACCTCGCTCCTCCGCTGGAGTTACCTTTACGCACAACGCGCACAAGTGGAGACAGGACATGCAGTATATACATGACCCGCAGCAGATCTGGTACAGTACCTGGTCCAACACGTGGATGTCGCGCAAGCGCGCAGAATGCACAAAACAGAAACGTTACGTCTTTTGCTTTTAAGTATTTGTGCAATTAAATCTCCGGGGTTAAAGGTCGACCTGGACTGACAATGCTGCTCTAATTTGAACTATCCGCTCCTCGCGGTTATACCGGCCCCTCAGGCCACGCGTGGATCTGTTTCCTCTTCTTCTCTCATAATTAAATTTTTTGTCTCATCCTCCTCCATTGAAGTGCTGGGGTCACCACTTTTTGTGGAGCCGAAGCTGAATAAAACTGCACTGATGTTTTTTTTTGACCAGCCTGCCCTGCGGCACTGAAATATGTACAACTGACTGAGTAGATGAATAAATGCAGAAATACAGAAATAAAAACTCAAACACATAGAGATTAGCCCCACATTCAACAACAACAACAATAATAATAATACTAATACTAATAGGTTTGCTAAAATAAAATAGGAAATATTTAGTGAAAATATTTGTGTTGGCACGTTTTAAATTAAACAAGCATGACATTTAAGTAAAGAATGATTACACAGGTTAGTGAATATTTAACTTCACAGTAAATGTGTATGTGTAATTTTAAAAAACAAAGAAAAATAATTGTCATTTATTATTGTGATTACGTGTCACTGGTACAACTGAAGGCAGATTTAGAAGTCCATAAGCAGTGAATGACATACCATGCTTTATCTTTTTTTTGTAAATTAGCTATTTAAACATAAAGATACCTGTTGCTTTTATAACAGTGTACTTATGTGAGTTACTACTTAAGTTTTTGAGTTAGTGTTAATAACAATAATAATAGTTATATTTTATTGAGAATTCACCACAGTGAGTAGGCCCTCTCTGCCTGTTTTTATAGTTATATTACATACTTCTGCGGTTTAAGTATGTGTTGAGGTCTGTGATGTTCTTTTACAAGTAAGTTAAGGTGAGTGAGCTTTGACAACGGCAAGGAGGTTCACCACCATATGTTTCTTTATTCTAAACAGTCTGAACTTAATTTTATTTTTTAAACATGACTTAACTGAGGTACTCTGAGTAAATCAACAAAGTCAGTTTCATTATTCTGTCAGAATCTTTTTTTGCAAGGATATTTGAAGTCCAGCTATTATATTTCCACATTCGTATTATCTGCTTTCTGCCAAATGGCCGTTGGTCAAAATAAGAGGACCTTTACGTTTCACATCACATAAACTGTATAAAAACATAGTATGATGAACAATGATTAATATTTAAGGTTTTAGTTATTGTTGTCATCTCCTTGTTAGTATCCCCGCCTGTCACGCGACGGGGAGGGAATAAATGTAACTTTAAATAAATTAATCACCTATCTCATGTACAATATATGTGTTCGACTATAGTTGATGGTAATCATATAAGGTCAGACGTTGGCTCAACGTTGAATAAAAAACAAATTCAAATACAAAGAAGAAAAGCAAGTTTATAAGTTATAAAGGTAAAACAAAAGGTGGAGGTGTATATTATTCTGTGTATTATACTAGCGTGTACAACTCCCTTACCACCGGTGATTATGGCGAAGCTATTTAGAATTTGTAGATCTGCTACCCTCTACTGACGTCTTGCAGCATTACAGGAAAACAGACATTTGATTGACGTGTGCACTACTTGTGCAATACTTTTTTTGTCTGTCTGTCTGTCTCTTTAAATTATCAGATGGACCCTGTAGCAGTTTATTGTAATTAAAGCATCCCCACGCGGTGAAGCAAAGGCCCACATTAAATACCAACAGATATTAAAGTGAAATAAATGCGCTGTGTTATTGCTTCCGCCTGCACGGAGACGGATATTTAAATTGTTTGTAATTTGTTTTGTTGTTGAAACATTTATTGGGTTAGCGTTTTCAAAAGACTGCTGCAGAGCTGCATCCGAGAATTAATTTATCCTCATTTAGTTTCCAGCTGTGCAGCAGAATGAGTCATCAAATGTAATGGTTTTTATTGCAGCTGAGGCTTAAATGCGGATTGTTATTCTTTCTACCATAAACTCAGATAGATACACCATGATTTTTTTTTAAATTATAGACCAGAATTGGAGTGTGGTTACTTTCAACAGTAGAATATTCTATAATAAAACGAGAAAAAACCCGGAAGTGACGTCAACCACCCTGCGTTCGTTTTGTTTGGGCTCAGGAAAGCGTGCGGCATGGTGCACACAATTAATAAAAAAAGTTTGTCAAAATACTGTCCTGCACTTACTCTACGCGCAGAGGATCAAATGCCAAAGCCCAACTGGACAGTTGCTGTGGAGGAAGCGTTAGCATGCATGGTCATTTATGAGCGAATGTAAGTAATTCTTCATCAGCAGAAATTAACAGAAAAACAATGAGTTAACAAGTCAATCAACGTTCATGCACGGGACGTTTTTAAATGGCAAAGGAACCACGAAAGTTAACCAGAACTATTTAAAGTGAATTTAAATACATATAAATTAAATGACATAAACAATTCTTACTTATTTGTGCAGGTATTAAAATACAAAGTTAAAGACAGCTCTTTCTGGCTGTCATTTTTGTCATGTTGTCTTTTGTTATGTTTGTAATGTTTTAACATTATGTCAAATACTTGGTGAATAATTTAATCATAAAATGTCTTTTTATCTACCTGAAATGTTTTGCAGCAATTAGACATTTATCCTTCTGGATGATCTACAGTAAACAAAGAAGATACGAAGGTAAGAAAGCCATGGTTGTCTTTATTATTTTTATTTTCTGAGCTCCCTTCAATGGACTTAAGCCTGGTGACTTGTACCAAACATTAAAAAACACAGGAATAATGAAAATTTGTGGTCTGAAAGTTGCCGAAACACAACAAAAAGAAGCTTAACTTTACCATACAGTATTTCTATAAATATGATTAAAAAAGACATATATTCTGCATTTCATATATTTGACAAACAAAGACTATTTCCAAATAGTAATGCTTATTTTTTTTGTCATGTATACTTTGTACTGTGTAGCCCAAACAGTGAGGAACTGCCTGATGGTTGTTTTTAATGTTAAGTGCTGCTTTTACTCCACCTTGTGGTAAATGCATGATTATAATCATAATTAAAGTTAAGTTATAATTAGTAAAGGCCTTAAAAACATATACAGAATATACATATATGACATTATATGCTAAATATGCAATATGTGATAAATGAGACATCCCACTTCCTGTCCTTATTCCCTGACATTTCATTTGCTTACTAACACATTCTGTACATGGTAAGGAAATCTTTTTCAGTGTAAATAAAATGTGGATTGAATTCCATCCTTTGCAGCACAGCCTGTTAGTCCTGTTAGTAGAGATTATTGACGTCGTTCTGTCACCTGAGGACACCCACAGACAATTGAAGCATTTAAATGTGGTTCAGAAAGGCTTTGGAGGTTGTGTGGTCACAGTACACAGCTGTACTAATGTTCATGGTTTGTCAAGTTGCTGTGATGTCTTTGACTTTCACCGTGCAGTCTTCACAGTTCTGCTGGTGGAAGACCTGCGACAGGAGCTGGAATGAAACACACAGGTTACATTTGTTACACGTGTGGGGGTTATGACGACATTACAACATGATGTAAGATGTATTTTACAGATGTTTGTACTTACCCTGGACACCGCCTGTGAAATCAAATCTTCATTGTCGTCATTTGACAGCACAGAAGCTTTAAGATAAACTTTCCATGACGCGTAAACTGAAAGAAATAACAGAAGTACACATGCACATTATTATGTCTTTGTAATAAACAGTACTATGAGTACTACTAGTACTTTTCTGACTGTCGTAGCAAACTGGGACAGTGCACAAATGAGTATGAGAGTGTGTATACTCCCACCTGCTGGTGAGGAGGTGCCACTGCTCGTATGATCACTAGCGCCGATTTCAGACTGTGATGTTCCTCCTGTAAAAAGGACAGATAATTGGATAAAAACAATAAAACGTCATTCATTGGCCAGGCCTTGACTGGTTAGAGAACACAATGATTGAATGGCTGACCTGTTGATATGGAAGGAGTGAGTCCATAATCCTCTGTAGATGTGTAAATGTGACTGTCTGCAGTAGTTGTTAAAGCTGTCTGTGTTGTAGTCGAAGAGACTGTTGATGCTGAGGTGGTGATTGTTTGTGCTGGTGCAGGTGTTGTGTTAAAGTCTGGTGTGGTTGATGCTGGGAAAAATGTCTCTGAAGATGCAGTAGTGTTCGGTCGGTTTGTCGCTGTCGAAGCACTGACAGTGGATGATGAAGTTGTGTTCTCATCTGGAGATGTCGCTGTAGAGATGCTGCTACTTGTTGTAGTAGTTGCTGCTGTTGGAGTGTCTGTGGAAAAGGTTGGAGATGTGCTTCTGGCTGTACTGCCTCTGGTTGTGAGTGTAGTGGTTGCAATAGCTGTAATAGTCAAGACCTTTAGTCAATATCATATTTTAGTCAGAAAAATAAAACTCATAATTGTTTCAGTTAAATGTTGTATTCCTCAATTAGTGGACACCAGTGGTTCTCAACCTTTTTTTGGCATGTGGCATGCGATTATACTGTGTTGCAAATACAGTATAATCGCATCAAATACAAATAAGGTACAGTCTTAGTTTAGATCCCAGGGTTTTGAGCCAGAGTAACGGTCAAAGAAGCAGGATTAAGTCCAACTATAATACTTAATAAAATAAAGTTGTCAGGGAGTTAAGTTTGAGTTTTAGTCTCCAGTCGTGCACTTAAAGAAACACATCAACACCGTCCTCACATGTGCATGTTGATATGTAGTCGTCACAGCAGTCAAGGAACGACATGCAGAACTGGTCACAGAAACATCCTCTGTAACAGGTCAGGTTTTGACCTGAGCAGCACAGCGCTGGTGGTCCTGCACAGCCTGGATCACACATTACATTCACAACTCAATGAAAGATTTTGCACCTGCTAAAAATGCAAAAAAGTATGTAAACATGTATGTGTTTTCACTGACAGACGGTAAAAGTATGGTTTAGATGTGCAATAAAAATATAGGAAAATAGCTAAAAAATACACCTAAAAGCTGTGGATATTACCTGTTTTTGCAGTAGTCGAGGTTGTTGTCTGTGCTGAAGAGTTGATGAAAAGGTGACACATCCAAATTATTAGAACAACCATTTTAAGGATCATAAGATTTTGCCCAAAAAACAATGTCGTAAAGCAGTCTTTGGCACTGACGACTTGCAAAATGGGTCATAATGCAGTCTTTCTTTATCCTGAGAGGTTATCCTATACTAGGATATGTAAAAGGAGCTGAGTAACAGATGCAAATGTCTATTTCTGTATAGACGTTAACTGTTGAGTTTTAGCTCAGCTTGTATTCAACAATTTGTGTTATATTAAAGTGAACAGTATTTATTAACTTATGAAGTTTCATCTTATAAATAAATACTAAGCATTATCATGATTAAGGCACTGATCCTACTCTCCATGCCTTTTTATAAGTGATACACATGCAGACACTGGCAGCATTGGCCCTGATAAATGACACTCACTGAGGCGTAATTTGAAAACACGGAAGGTGGTTGTTGTTGTTTGCGCTTCGCACGGCATCTGTAATAAACAAGGTCTAAATATAAAACTAAGAGCCCATTGGCAATAACCTTAAAGTCACTGGCAGTACATTTTTGAATAGAGAGTGACATTAAAGTGATGGTCATTACTCTCTGGAACAATCCTATTATCTGAGTCATTTACTCAAGTTTAATAATTTAGCATGCACTGTTGAAAAGATAAACAAACAAAAATCAAATTCTCACATTTAAGCTACATTAAACTTTGCCACTGCATCTAAGGCCAAATCTTAGGGTTGGGAGTGTTGTACATTTTTACATGTTTAATCTAAAATGTATTCAAATGTAAAAACAAAAAAAAGTACAAATCATTTTCTTACCCTCACTAAGAGGCAGCAGCTCAGACAAGAGGAAGACGCAAAACACAAAGCAATCCATGACACTGAGTGACTTCCTGGAGTGGCTAAAGTTTACTTGTACTTGAGCTGTACTTGAGCACACACACACGCAAAAACTGAGCTCCTATTGTCTTTTGAACAGGGGAAATACCTTGCCATTACATTCCAGTATTAAATTACAGAACTCGTGTCTTTTTGTTCTTTCTTTTGTTTCTCCTGCTCTACTGGTTTGTGCCGTCAGATTGGAGATATGAGGTGTATGTGACTGACGAATAAGTGTCTAGACAGCAGGGGACCTCAATGTAACCACAATTTTGTCACAACATAATTGAAAACAATATCTACAATGTGAAGTATAAAACAATGACTAAGTACAAACAAACTTCCTGATATTCCTTTATTCCAGTCAATGTGTACAGAAGTGTTCTCATTACACACTATTGTACTGTTCAATAGACAGTCTCTGTATCACGGAGAGATTATCTTACACCTAATATAATCTCTTTGGGATAAATAGCATTGCTTAGCAAAGGCAAAATGGTAACACAGATTAGTGTATCTCTAGAATCTGTCATACAAACCCAAAATAGATAATTTGAAATAAAGCTTAACTTATGAGAAATTAGACTGAATTAAAAAGGACAGAGTATGAAAAGTGAATCTTATTTGTCCTGAAAAGGATGAGAAAGAAAGATGGAAACACCCCAATCTACACCTGCCAGCTTTCTCCAAACTCTTGTATGTTCCTGGCCCTGGAACCGTCCGGCTTTATCTGGTCGTTCCTCATTTGACCATCAAAGTTCCCGCAAAGACCTCCTACTCTCCGTTTATATATGTGTGGCAGGGTAATTTCTGTGGAAATACCATGAATACCATCAGATTACACCAACAGAAAAATAATTCACATTTCCATGCTTAGGTGTGAAAAAAATGCATTTATTTACACGCTACTACTTATTTTGATATAATATATTGAGCTAAGTGACCATCACTAAACCAGTGATTCCCAACCACTGTGCTGCAGCATATTAGTGGGCAGTGAAAGACCAATGTAAATTATGCAGATTCATTTATTTGGTTTGAATGCAATTATTTATTTACTGCTAATAATGTGTCTTTGTTTGGCTATGACAGTGACAGACTGACCAACTATGTACTCTTCCACTAGGTGGCAGCAGGAGTCTATAATAACTGAAGAAAGAGAGAGACTCAGGGCTGCTCAAGATCTTTGTATGTCTCCAATTCCTGTGAGAGAATCAACTCATTATAATTATATTTTATTACATGTCTGCCAGTTCCATGGGAATTTTTTTTTCTATGTGCCGTAGCTCAGAAATAGTTGGAAAACACCAGCTGAAACTACAGTAGTAACATGTATTTACCAGCTTTGTTGCGTCCGTCAAACTCCACTGTGAGTCCAAAGTCAGTCCTCAGGTACATCCGAGAGGAGCGCACACTGAGGCTCAGACCTGGACTTGGTGAGGCGGGCGTTTTAGTTTTTCTTCCATCCACCTGGAGGTTGATAAAGAAAGAGTTGAAGAAGAAATTACATCAATTTTTACATAGGAAATAGTATAGACTCGCATTTTAGAATTATTGTTGTCGTTGTGACAAGCTTCCTTTCAGCCAGTTATCAAAAGGCAACTTTCAGTTGAGCTCTCAGCTGTTAGCTAGGTGGCGGTCATTGTGAATCCTACATCTTTCCTGCTCTGTATGGTATTGTGCTGCAAATGATTTTTCTCTTACTTGTAGGAAGCAGGCATCTATTATTCTCAAAATCCTTCAACAGAAGCTATGCCATGCTGCGTCTGCTACTTCCTTATAGACCAGGTAAAACAATATGACAGGTGTGCAGAACTTTTGTTAAAGACGCCACTGATACTTACATACAGTTTACGATTCTTCTTTAACTCCACAGTGTGATTGTAAACGACGACCTTAAGCTCTTGGAGCTTGTAACGACTGCCTTCATTTTTACTGTCAGCATCACGTGTTTCATCACTGTTGTCTTCATCTTCATCATCTACATCTTCATTGTCAACTATGCGACTTTCTTCACTACTGTTGTTGTCATGATCCTCTTCACTATCTTCATCACTTTCTTCTGGCTCTGAGTTGACACCAACAATGTAGACATCTGGAAGGTTGTTTGGCAAGTTTTTGGTCCGGACCAGAACATACGAATGGTCTCCCCTGAAGTTGTGCTTCATTTTATCAAAGGTTCTGTACTCGGGGTCTGCTCTTACACTACATTCACTGAAGTCTGTTGATAAACAAATGTTAAGCAAATGAATGCATCTTGTTGAATACTGTACATAGAGTAGGTTCCAAAGTAAGAACAGAAGTGTTTGCTTCTGCAGTACCTGTAGACTTGCAGTAGTAGTCACCCATGTCATTTTGGAGGCATATTTCATCTCCTTCACAATTCTCGTCATCATCACATTCGATCTCACCTAAACCGTCATCTTTTTCACATTCGCATTTCTCCTTGCAGTGGTCAGTGTACCAAATGTCATTAAACTGATGAAGAGAGAAAGGTCAACAAGGTCATCAAGGTTAGCAAGTTCATCAACGTCAGGTGTCAGTTTTAATGCTGTACACATTTTGCATTTTTCATATTAACACCAATATTTAATCTATTTTAATACATTTTTTAATCAGCAGGCTCTCACCTGGTGTTTGTTGCCGTCATGATCAACACAACCACACTCTCTAATGGGTACACAACGCCAGAGTTTCTGCACAAACCCATTATTACAGACACATCCTGGTGCACAGCTGTCGTTGTTCTTGCAATTTGGAGGGCCGTTTAGGTTTGCACAGGTCGGACTGCAAGCAGGGACGCATGTGGTGTAGTGACTGTTCTTTGGACAAGAAGGTGCTGGAAGTTAGCAAATAAAATAAACGTATTATACAATTGCAGGAATAAGATCAAAGTAAGAAAGAAAAAAATTGAATATTTGTTGGATTCATTGATATTTAGAGATAATTTAAAATCTTGTACTTGGAAGAGCTGTAGTAGGTGGTCTGGCTGTAGTGGTTGGTGGACGTGGTCTGGCTGTAGTTGTTGGTGGACGTGGTCTGTCTGTTGTTGTTGGAGGACGTGGCCTGTCTGTCGTTGTTGGAGGATTTGGTCTGCCTGTTGTGGTTGGAGGACGAGGTCTGGCTGTAGTTGTTGGAGGACGTGGTCTGGCTGTAGTGGTTGGAGGACGTGGTCTGGCTGTTGTGGTTGGAGGACGAGGTCTGGCTGTAGTTGTTGGAGGACGTGGTCTGGCTGTTGTGGTTGGAGGACGTGGTCTGGCTGTTGTGGTTGGAGGACGTGGTCTGTCTGTTGTGGTTGGAGGGCGTGGTCTATCTGTTGTGGTTGGAGGACGTGGTCTGACTGTAGTTGTTGGTGGACGTGGTCTGTCTGTTGTTGTTGGAGGACGTGGCCTGTCTGTCGTTGTTGGAGGATGTGGTCTGCCTGTTGTGGTTGGAGGACGAGGTCTGGCTGTAGTTGTTGGAGGACGTGGTCTGTCTGTTGTGGTTGGAGGGCGTGGTCTATCTGTTGTGGTTGGAGGACGTGGTCTGGCTGTAGTGGTTGGTGGACGTGGTCTGGCTGTAGTTGTTGGTGGACGAGGTCTGGTTGTAGTTGTTGGAGGACGTGGTCTGGCTGTTGTGGTTGGAGGACGTGGTCTGGCTGTTGTGGTTGGAGGACGTGGTCTGGCTGTAGTGGTTGAAGGACGTGGTCCCAACTGTAGTTGTTGGAGGACGTGGCCTGTCTGTCGTTGTTGGAGGATTTGGTCTGCCTGTTGGGGTTGGAGGAGGTGGTCGGGCTGTTGTTGTTGGAGGACGGGGTCTGGCTGTAGTTGTTGGAAGGTGTGGTCTGTCTGTTGTGGTTGAAGGACGTGGACTGCCTGTTGTGGTCGGAGGATTTGGTCTGCCTGTTGGGGTTGGAGGAGGTGGTCGGGCTGTTGTTGTTGGAGGACGGGGTCTGGCTGTTGTTGTTGGAGGACGGGGTCTGGCTGTAGTTGTTGGAAGGTGTGGTCTGTCTGTTGTGGTTGGGGGACGTGGACTGCCTGTTGTGGTTGGGGGGCGAGGTCTGGCTGTAGTTGTTGGGGGGCGGGGTCTGGCTGTTGTTGTTGGTGGACGTGGTCTGTCTGTTGTTGTTGGGGGACGTGGCCTGTCTGTCGTTGTTGGAGGGTTTGGTCTGGCAGTTGTGGTTGGGGGGTTTGGTCTGCCTGCTGTAGTTGTTGGAGGGGGTGGTCTGTCTGTTGTGGTTGAAGGACATGGACTGCCCGTTGTGGTTGGAGGGTGTGGGCTTTCTGTTGTGGTTGGAGGGGGTGGGCTGGCTGTTGTGGTTGGAGGGGGTGGGCTGGCTGTTGTGGTTGGGGGACGGGGTCTGGCTGTAGTTGTTGGTGGACGTGGTCTGTCTGTTGTTGTTGGGGGACGTGGCCTGTCTGTCGTTGTTGGAGGATTTGGTCTGGCAGTTGTGGTTGGGGGGTTTGGTCTGCCTGCTGTAGTTGTTGGAGGGTGTGGTCTGGCTGTAGTGGTTGAAGGACGCGGTCTGGCTGTAGTGGTTGGAGGACGAGGTCTGTCAGTTGTGGTTGGAGGACGTGGGGTGGCTGTTGTGGTTGGAGGAGGTGGGCTGGCTGTTGTGGTTGGGGGACGTGGTCTGACTGTAGTTGTTAGAGGACGTGGTCTGTCTGTCGTTGTTGGAGGATTTGGTCTGCCTGCTGTAGTTGGTGGGGGGTGTGGTCTGGCTGTTGTGGTTGGAGGAGGTGGGCTGGCTGTTGTGGTTGGGGGGTTTGGTCTGCCTGCTGTAGTTGTTGGAGGGTGTGGTCTGGCTGTAGTTGTTGGAGGACGCGGTCTGGCTGTAGTGGTTGGAGGACGTGGTCGGTCTGTTGTTGTTGGGGGACGTGGCCTGTCTGTCGTTGTGGGAGGATTTGGTCTGCCTGTTGGGGTTGGAGGAGGTGGTCGGGCTGTTGTTGTTGGAGGACGGGGTCTGGCTGTTGTGGTTGAAGGACGTGGACTGCCTGTTGCGGTTGGAGGACGTGGTCTGACTGTAGTTGTTAGAGGACGTGGTCTGTCTGTCGTTGTTGGAGGATTTGGTCTGCCTGCTGTAGTTGTTGGAGGGGGTGGTCTGTCTGTTGTGGTTGAAGGACGTGGTCCAACTGTAGTTGTTGGAGGACGCGGTCTGGCTGTAGTGGTTGGAGGACGTGGTCTTTCTGTTGTGGTTGGGGGGCGGGGTCTGGCTGTTGTTGTTGGAGGACGTGGCCTGACTGTAGTTGTTGGCGGGTGTGGTCTGTCTGTTGTGGTTGGTGGATTTGGTCTGCCTGCTGTAGTTGGTGGGGGGTGTGGTCTGGCTGTTGTGGTTGAAGGACGTGGACTGCCTGTTGCGGTTGGAGGACGTGGTCTGCCTGTAGTGGTTGAAGGACGCGGTCTGGCTGTAGTGGTTGAAGGACGCGGTCTGGCTGTAGTGGTTGGAGGACGTGGTCGGTCTGTTGTTGTTGGGGGACGTGGCCTGTCTGTCGTTGTGGGAGGATTTGGTCTGCCTGTTGGGGTTGGAGGAGGTGGTCGGGCTGTTGTTGTTGGAGGACGGGGTCTGGCTGTAGTTGTTGGGGGGCGGGGTCTGGCTGTTGTTGTTGGTGGACGTGGTCTGTCTGTTGTTGTTGGAGGACGGGGTCTGGCTGTTGTGGTTGGGGGACGTGGTCTGGCTGTTGTTGTTGGAGGACGTGGCCTGTCTGTCGTTGTGGGAGGATTTGGTCTGCCTGTTGGGGTTGGAGGAGGTGGTCGGGCTGTTGTTGTTGGAGGACGGGGTCTGGCTGTAGTTGTTGGTGGACGTGGTCTGTCTGTTGTTGTTGGAGGACGGGGTCTGGCTGTTGTGGTTGGAGGGGGTGGGCTGGCTGTTGTGGTTGGAGGATGTGGGGTGGCTGTAGTTGTTGGAGGAGGTGGTCTGACTGTAGTGGTTGGAGGGTGTGGTCTGTCTGTTGTGGTTGGAGGATTCGGTCTAGCTGATGTGGTTGAATGTAGTTCATCTGTGGTAGTTGACTGATTTGGTTTAGGGGTAGTTGATGAAGGTTGCGTTCTTGCTGTTGTTTCCATGTCTGTTACATCTGTAGTTGCAGTGTTTGGTGATACTGTAGTTTCAGGGTATGGTAGTTCTGAGGTTTCAGGTGTCTCCTGGTCAGTGGTTATTGATAGTCCTGGTGTTGTTGATAGTTTATCAGGTGTCACTGATGGATTGCTTGCTGATGGGACGTTTGTAACAGGTGTAGTTCTTTCAGACAGTTCTGTAAGAACATTTCACATTATTGTCTGGCACAAAACGGCTCACATTTCTAACCTGTTCAATCTGCTCATTTCAAAACTACCTTCACAGTGTCCACGACGAAGAGATATATCATCTATGGCCACATCAGACTGTTCATTGGAACCTCTGCGCCCTTCAAAAATGATCTATTAAACAACACAGAAGTTAATCTTAAAGCACAGAATGTTACAAGATTGCAGTAATGTGGGCCTTGTCTGTAAGTACTTTCATCGATTTCTGTGATAACTTGCCTGGAAAGCTCCAGATGTACTGAAGTCCACCTGAGCTAAGTTCCACACATTTCCCTGGTCATTCCTTTTCAGCCAAACAGCATTTGCCGTTCTGTTCTGGACCAGGTAAACCTGAAGGCCCATTGTATCCCCTGAGCCGTGCATATGGTACCAGAACTGCAGACACTGAGGACCTGGGTCATAACACTCAGGGCTGATGAGACGAGCAGTGTCTCCGTGGGTTGCACCACTGGCCTCGATGTACAGGTAATGACCACCTTATCCAGAGAAGTGAACCATTATGTTGTGACTAAATTCTTTTTTAGCTGTATATCTGAGTATTTGGATTGTCAAGAGCATATTACCACCAGTGTGGTCAGCAGAGGGCCCAGTCATCTGGGTAGGTGTGGAACCAAGGTGCCATTTCCAGTCAATTACATCAGTCATCATCTGATTCCAGTTACAAAGGTCTCTGTCGAAGCTACAGTCAAAATTACAGCCTGAAGGAAAAGATGATTCCATTAGGTTTCATAAAATTAGAAATCTTCCGGTGACACTGGAAACTACATTCTGCAGAAATATGACTAAGCTTAGATGTTAATCAGTAACAAAGTATCAGTTTTTTTATATAAAGCCATAAAATGTCTAATGTAAACTTACTTGAGTGGAAGCCTGCATTTCTGGGTGGAACCACCATATCACCAGGTACTCCAGGAAATCCTTCTGAAGGAGACAAGTATGTTTTTTTTTAAAAAAAACAAGCACATTGTTTAAGGAGCATTCATTAATGACAATTAATTAACAGTTAATTTACATACGGCAGATTGTGGAGTTCCTCCACTTGGGTACAGTGACTCCAGCCTCCTCGCAGACAATACTGTAGGCCTGTAATGTCTCACACAGCACTGCAGGGTCACCATGGGTGGAACACATACTGAGCAAACAGCCCCTAAAATAACTCTCTGATCCTAAGGCTAACTGGCAATCTGCAAAAGGTCCAGTCCTGGATAGAAGGAGCCCACAGCGGGCCTGACTGGTATACTCAGCCTTCTCCTGTGGGTCACAGTCATGAGGAACCTGAATAGTTTCACAGAAGGAGGTGCTTGGCCCAGTCTGCCAGCTCTCAGCTAAAGCTGTAGCATCAGGAGCCAATATCCCACCAGGCATTTGAAGGTCATCTCCTCCAAAGTGGTTGAAGTTTCCACACAACCCACAGACCTTGTCAGAATATTTGGATGGCAGTTCAACATGTACAGCACCGGCGTTGTCAAATGAGACTTTCAGACCAAATGCAGTCACCAGTACAACAGAGGCTGGATTGCTGTTGATCCTGATCTGGCCACCATTGAGGTTCAGTGGAAGGTTTCTCCATACTCCATTAACCTGAAGAAGAGTAGATGTTTACACATTTGTTGACAGCAGCATTTGATTAGGTCTTAACAGATTGTATGAATTGCAGCCTAGAGATAGTGTGGAGGTACTTTATCTTTAAGAACTGATAAAAATGATAGATTAGACATATTGACATATGGAATGTAAAATATAATATAGTATATGATATAGTTAGTTATTTATTATTTGTTAGTTATTATAGTTTTTGACTTGTACTAAAGGTTCAACAGCAAACTTTGACGTCGACTGTACTGTTGTTATTAGTGAAGTCGGCGCTTTGATTTAACACTTCATCTCAGGGATCATTTTATGACCTAATACAATAAATTTCTTACATAATGCACTGCACCTTTAAAGGCTGCATTTCATGATAAAATTTGTTTATCAGGGCTACAGATGACCTTCCTGATGCTGGCAGAACTGAAATCCAGGCTCCTTAACAATAGAGAAATATTCTGAAGGTTTAGAGTAGAAGTTTGAATGTATATTCACTGTTGGATAAAAATGTATTTGGTTATTGTTGTCTTTATTACAAAAAACTTTGACTTTGGTGATTAGTTCGTAAAAGATAATGGCAGCAAACTAATTGCATCCGGTCAATCTCAGTTTGTAATACTGCTTGGTATTTGATGTTTTTATTTGGTAAAAAGTGACTCACCACCACCCGTTGTGTCTGCCATTTCAAAAAGGACACTCTGAAGTTCTGTGTCTCCACATTAACCTGCTGGATGGATGACTGTGATGAGATCCCTTCCGGTGCATTCACCACCTCCACGCTAAACTCGGACAGAGCATCGCTGCGTGAGCAGGTCGTGGCCAGCAAGTAGGTGCAGGCGGAGATGAAGCGAAAGAACACTCCATCAAAGGTACTGAACTCTGTGTGACTGTGTATCGTACACATCCCAGTGGCGGTGGTCTCAGTGGAGACTTTGCTTTGAGAACCACAGATTTGTCCCTGTGGGCATCGAGAGGGGAAACAGGAGAACTGGCCCCCAGAACAGGTGCAGAGCGTGAACTCATCTGTCCACAACTCTGTGTTAGATTCACACTGAGGTCCTGTGGGGAAAATGACCACGTAAACATTTGCTCTATAACCAAAAGTCAGCTAACCATGATTAGTTAATACTAAAATTCAACACCTCTTTATTTTTATACATCAGTGATGTTGAGACTAAAATTATGAATGATTTGTAGAGAACATCATAATTTGACAAGATGATGAAACCGAGGACACAAGTCAAGGTCACATTGTCCTCAAACACGTTCTGATCCAGCATACACTGAATGTGGCATTTCACCTCAACATTGAAAATTCAATAAGATTAAATATGAGATTGTGTTTTTTTAGTTTTACTATTGAACAGAGAACATTAAATAAGTGCAGTATCATTATATAGTCCTATGGAAGCTAAATTCTAAGGAGAAGAAATGCTGTTAATGGTTGAGTAACTTACTTTCAGCACATTTTGCAATTCATCAGCTGACTGTATTCTTAAAAAGTGATCATTCAGCCTTATTATTAGTACAGCAAAAGAAGAGTCAGTGCATTCTCACCACACAAGCCTCTTCTTACGCCAATGCGGTCGAATGAAATCTGACCCTCAGGTGATGTGGCTTCGAGCACAACCTAAAAAATGTAGGATATTGTTTTAAAAAAAAGACTTTCATGCAACTTTGCATTGTGAGTCTGTGATATTTAACCTGTGTCTGTGGTGTGATTGTAAGAGGGACGAACACTTGTCTCCATGAG
>NC_024326.1:2961463-2973708 GCF_000523025.1 Cynoglossus semilaevis
AGCGCTTGTCGCCATTGGTTTCTCGGAGGAGCAGGAGAGTTCCAGACTTCTGTCAGACCAGCGCCGCTTTTGAGGTTAGCTCGTAGCTCAGACCCATGAAGTCCAGTAGGAACCAGGTACCAAAACTCCAGACAGGCATCTCCCTCAAGCCCCAGTGGAGCACTTTCTAAAATATTTACTGCAATGTGCAGTTACAAAGGTATGTGTTATAGAGCTGAGATACTGTTTTTTATTGTTATTTATAAATGCACCTTGGAAAATAAGCTCAGTTATTGAGAGAAAGGAAAGAACAGCCACGGTCATTGTCTGACTGCACTGTAAAACAGGAACTGAAGACCAACTTTCTTTCATCTCAGGAGTCAAATAAGTTAAATGATATCAAATTACATTTGGACCTCTATTTTTAGCTCTCAGTTTTTACATTACATTCAATTGATATAAGTATTAGGTTCAGTACTTTACCTTCTCCTTGTTGGCTCCTCGTCCAGTCACACACTGGGCCACTTTGCTGATTGAAGAAACAGTGTGTAACATAGTCTAGACACGGCATAAAGGGCTGAAGTTATTTTTTAATTTCATACATTTTTCACATTTGATGATCTGCACGTGCAAAAAATATATTGTCACAAATGTGGTTTTTAAAATAATTACTGTACAAACACCTGAGTTTGGCCTCAACTCTGGTAAAGAAACTGAGGACAATCCATGTTCAGCTCTTAAAAAAAACAACAACAAAAAAAACACACCAACAGACTTTAGTGCGTGTCGTTGTGTCAAATACAATCACATATATGAATCATTTGCAATTTAAAGGACCCACCTGCACTGGGTGTCTGTGTCAGAGAGGAAAAGTACAACCACTGCCACCAGCAGACTTGTGTGTTGGCTGCGAGGCATCGTCGGCTCTGTAACCCTCAGCCTTCCAACTGATCATCTGCTGCTTCTCCTTCTCCTGTCTCTGAGCTGAAAAACAGTGACTGTAAGTTTTTATACACCTCCACCTCCTCACCCCACCTGACCAAGGTAACTCAGCAGTGGGTGGAGAAAGACAAGTGCAGGACAATGAAACAGCACAGGGTTTAAACTGTTTCTTTTGATTAAGAATACTCCAATGTAGCAGCTGCAAACAGAGCTGTCAGTGATAAGTTTGTTTTTGTTATATTTTTACCTAAATAATCCATAGTTTAAAGCAAAAGGACGACTTCTTCAACATGATATATTTGAATTTAGTACTTTTATCTTCATTTTGATATGAAAAAAATAAAGTATGCAGAAATTTTACAAATTCATAGAGAAGTATATTATCTTCAGCATCATACCAGCTATGTGTTTATAGAGGAGGTGGAAAAACCTTGTTAATGGAGCATGCAGTAGAAGGACAACGTCACATGTTCCATTGCCTTACAGTCTTTAATGATCAACAAAAAGTAATAGCACTTATATCTTGATGTGCTTATATTGTGCACTAACACAACTGCCCTGCTGTAACTTCTGCCGTGTTACAGTGGGAAAAACAGCCGGGTGACAACTGGACACACTGTGAAAACAGGCAGCAAGAGGACAGACAAAAAAACACCTTTTGAGGTGAGGTATTAGCTACTCACATTCCTGAATCTGTTTGTTGGAGTTAACTTGGCCTTAAGCAAATATGAAACTATTACATAACGATCCGGCCCCGAAAGGGTTCTTTGTTAGGAACAGCAACAGCCACAAAGATGTCTGTACATTCACATGCACTAATTGAGGAAGAGGAAACCATACATGTACAGGAAATTCATAAAAAATATGTACCCCCCTCCAAAGATTTCACAAAAGTGTGTGTTTAACAGTACAGGAAGCAAGTTACCTATAAACCTGGTTGTCGTGATGTGTAAACACTGAACATTTGAGAGTGTTTAACATCAGATACAGCAGATTCATGGCTCCACAGTGACTACTCAAAGAGGAAGGTTTAAACTTTTGGGCAGCACCTTGCAAAGCATGGAATTAAATGTGGTCAACATTAAGTTAATGTTTATCTCACTCAGTTACTCATTGTTCATTGCTTGGAATGAAGCTGCACAAGTAATGGAGAGAAATTGTGTTATTAGATGAATATTTATGACCAAGTTGTATATTTATAATATTTTGGTTGAGCGCAAACATGTCAAATTATTCATTTCCAAATGTTTACAAATTGTACATAAATGTGGTTTAGCACAGCAGTATTTGAAGTCACAAACCTTTACAATTGGTCTTTGTTTGTTCCTCTAGGTGGCAGAAGATGGTTATAAACCTTAAAAAAGAAAGACACTGTTTAAGAAGGTCTTTGTGTGCGTCTTTCTTCAATTCCTGAGAGTATATCAGCATTGTGGTCAACTAAACTGGCTGGGGTGAGTAAACCGTAGGTAGATTGAAACTAGAACATCATTTATTTCATTACATGTACTTTATATAATGTATTTTGATTTAGATTGAGGTGTTTGTGTTTTTAATTGCATCACATCAGTCAAGTCTGACCTTGTCATTGACCTTTGCTTGACTCATGGACATACAATGAGTTTGGTCCCAGGTCTGACTTCTAACGAGATAGCAATCTGAATGCTGCTTAGATAATAAAATAATTAGCATCTTATTGCCACCATATACAGTTGTAGCTCTGACAGCCTCATTGACCCCGCTGAGATACGCTTCATAGAAGTGCCTTTGATACACTGTACGATTATGTTAATTATTAGGTAAAATGAGATGCTATCATAAACTGCTGCTGAATTATACTCCAATAAATGTATTAAATCATCCCTGTCCTCACTCACCTCCTGCGTCAGACTTACACTACAGGGTTGAGAACAAGAGCAGAGCTTCAGCAGGGGCAGTGGTCCATGACTAACCTTTAGCATGCCTGTGTTTACTGTTTGGATCATCTCTTAATTTTGTGTTGCTGTTAAAAATAGAAATTCCTAATAAGTAAAGGAAGTACAGGAAGAAACCATGTAGTCACCATGTTTTTAGGACAACCTGTCCTAAAAACATGGTGAGTACATGGTTACAGTTCATGGTTTCAGTTCAGGTACAGTGGTGACTAAATATGGAAACTTCCTGAAAATTGAACTGTTGATAACAACAGTGATATTGATTAGGTAATGACAATTAGTGCCGTTAATAAGTAAGTATAAGGAGATCAAAGTCATGATGTGTTATGACAAAATTAAATTGTCATTCTGTGCTATTATCCACCATTTGACTTGTACTAAGACTCTAAGAATGTAGTGAGTGGAAAAACAATTCAACAAACAGCCTGACCTTATGTCTGCTTGTCATTGATGGGAGATGCTCCTCATTATCTTTTCTCCGTTTTCTCTAAGACTGAGTTTCTGTTAGGCCAAGTATCCAACTCACTATAAATGTAACTTGTACTCATTTACATCTTGATTAAAACTAGTGCTGTCAAGATTGATCTAAATATAACAATTTTACACAGTGTATGAAGTAGGAAGTCTGTTCTTTTCTCCCATCAGTTTGTGGAACATTCTGTCAGGGTTCAGTCTAATACCAAGTTCACCTCGTCTAAAAAAAGAAAATCAATCCACTGTGCAGCACACTCATCATGATTAGGTCACCCAATGGCGTAAAAAAAAACCCAACAACTTCTCCACCTTCTTCACACTTTACTTGCGTCCTTTCAGTCAGTTCTCCCTGGAGGGTTTGCATAGCTGCAGCTGTAGCAACAGGTCAAGGTCGGGGTTGACAGATAGCATTAGGTGAGACAGGGCAGACACTCACACTCTGGCTCATGTCTTTAGTCCTCAGTCTTTTTTTTTTCAGCTTCTTTTTGTAAACTTCTGAGACATGAGGATTGAAGGAAGTCGGCGATGAAGATGGTTTCTCTTTGATGTCTGGCGATTCAGTGTACGGTTAACAAAGATGGACAATGTTGAGTAAGTGAGTCAGCTAACAGGATACGTATGATTTCTACAGGTCTCATCTGGTGTCTGTGATTTGATGCTTCTAATCTGTATGAAGTATCATTTTCTGCATCTTTGGGTTTCTGTTTTTGACTTTTCTCAGCTTTGATGTTTTATAGCGGCTGCTGTCGGTGTCACAGACCAGTAGTGTCGTCCTGATGGTTAAAGGATTAATGTCAAGGATCAGTACATTTTCAAAATCATCTCAAAAACATCTTTTAGACTTTAACCTGTTAGTATAATTTTCTTCAGACATTAATTTGAAAAATTAAGAAATTAAATGAAAATTATTCTTTTTAAATGACGTAAATAATTTATTGATTATTTCACTGCAGCCCAGTACTGGTCCATGGACCGGGGATTGAAGACCCCTGATTTATAGAACATAATACTACAGAGAACTTAGTGTGCACGTACCACGTCGCAGATTATAATAGTAAATTAAACCGATACGTAAGTATCTACTAATGTTTTTATTTTAAGAGGGAACCTTTCAAACCAGCTGACTGTTTTTGGATGTGTTTTTACAGGGGCTGCCATTAATGGTGTGTCTGCCGCAACATGAACTGTTCTGAGTGAGGTTTTTAAGAAAAGAGTCACAGCTTAAAGGTGAAACAAAGCAGTGAGTGCAGTCTCTGAGTGGAATGCAAATGCGGTGAAGTGGGTTAGAGCGAAACCCCTAATTCCTCCAAAATAAAACAAATCAATCAGAGTAAATTGAACCTCAATTTGCCCCATCTGCTGAATATTCATGGAGTCTTTGAACGCACCAAAGCATTTCTTCACTTCACTATAAAGTCAGACTTGTTCACATTATACCCTTGGTCTCAACAGGGGGACAATAAATAACCTCCGTCTTAATTTATTACCAAACACATCTACCTTTATATTTGTTCATTTTCCTGAGACTTTCCCTCTGTTGAACTCTGGAATCCTTCATTCATTTTCTCCCAAAGCCAAGGGCATGTTGTTCTTGTCATTTCCCCCCTTCTCTCCTTCTGTGCTACTTTCTCCCCTAAAGTTCTAGTGAGAAGTTCCCTCTTCATTCATTCAAGTGTTTCTTCACCTGTGACACTTTGTTTCACAAACAGCCTGACTTCTGCTCCTGCCACATGCTTCTTCAACCGGTTGTTTAATGAATACAGGTGCTGTGGTTCTGCTCTGTCTGTCAGGGAGACATGATCAATACTGTAGGCATGCTGCGTTTAATTGTCTGTCGTCAGCAGACGATACAGGTGCTTTTCGTAAGTTCATCCAGCAGGTGGATTTTCTCTCTGTCTGGTAGCTCAATCACAAATATCTACATAATACATTCATGTTTTTTTGAGTGGTTGAAGCAGAGTGGAGGGAGAACTAATTAGGTTTTAGATGATGGAGGAAATTAAATGAAATTTTCCACCTTCATTTGTTCTAGTGTGTTCTGTCAGAGTTTGTTCTACTTGAACTCCAGGCTAGTTCAGTGGTTGTCATTCATCTGGATGTTTTTTTAATTTAGTTTAGTTTAGCACAAAAAACATGCTGAAATGAATGTTTTAAAAACGATATGTTTTGTTGCCTGAAGGTTTGAAAAATGATACTGGGTTGTCAGAATGTTGGGAATTAAATTATTTTTCTTATTAACTTTAATCTCATCAGCCTTGTTCAGAAATGTCTTGGTGCACAAATGTTTGTCTTAGCCACAAAAAGTGATATCTTCAACAAGGCTCAGCCAACTAACACTTAAGGTTATGTTGAAAGATTAAGAATTAAATTTGGTGACAGAAAAATTTAATAATGAACATTTTCTAAACTAAAAAAATCATAAAATTCTAATCAAAATATTTTAAGCATCAAACTAAAAATGTTTTTCTCATGTGTCGTGACTATTTTTTTAAAACAGCATTTATTCTCAGTAAGCACTCGCTTGTTTTCAGTGGTGATGCTGACACTAAACCAGGTTTAGGTTAAATAGTGTCCGCTTAATGTTTTTGGACTGAGGGAAGAAGTCAGGTCACCTGGGGAAAACACACACACACACACACACACACAGGGAGAACATATCAACTCCTGTGTTGTAGTTGCAATTTATGAGGAGAACATATCATTCCCCAGAAGGTGGCACTCTATCTCCTTCTTAAAACCACCTGTCTCATGACTGAGAATAACGAAGGTTTACACCAGCCAGACCACATTATGAGGTTCACCTTAAAGACTACACTCATGGTAGAATAATTTGAAATTAAATTCTAGTTAAACTTGGATCAGCTGTAAAAAATAAAAAAAAAAATACTTTGGCCTCTGCCACAAATTTAAGGTTTGTGATTCAGAAATAAATGATAAGATATGGATGTAATTACAATAACAAGTCATCTCTCTCTGCATCCATTAATCCAGGATAATTGTCATTTTCCTGGGACTGACGGAGGATATTTCTGTCCAGGTTCAGTGAACGTCTCTCAGATAAACCCAGCACCCGACTACAATACGGCAGGCAGCAGAGGCACAGTGTCCTATGTCCCCTCAATTAACTTCAAACTGCTCTCCATTACACGCTACAATGAGACATGCAATTTCATTACCTCACACCAGCCCATCAGTACTACTAATTGTTTTCGTTTCTTTTTTAGCACCCGTTGGTCTCACAGGAAGTGCGGTCGGATGATATCCTGTGTCGCAAGGCCAGAGGGAAACAGGAGGTGAGAAGGGTGGGGTGGGGTGGGGTGGGCTGGGGTAAACACACATTGAAGCAGCAGTAGAGTCCAGTTGTTGTAGGTAGTTGCTGTTTATTGGTCCAGTGGTGTACCGAGTTGAAAAGGGTAGTTTGTATTTCCTTCAAAGGCCAGAAACCTGCAGCACTCACTAACACTTCATCCCCAATCAGCAAAAGGTCAGATCCACAGAGAGGCACTGCAGTTTACTGAGCCAACTGGACAGTGTCAGTGTGACCCCACCTTCTGTCCTCCACGCACAACAAACCATGTGTCATGCACTGGTGGAAATTAGGAGCATCTTTATTGAGCTCCAGTCGATGCAATGGAAGACAGAAGACAGATTTGGTGACCCTGCTGGATGGAATCTGAATAACATGACATAGCTTTTACTTTTATGTATGTGTGGAATCTCTGGTCTTAGAGTAGTTGACGAAATTAACACTGCACTGTAACACTGTAAGAGTAGAATGTATGAATGAAAAAAGAAGCTAACTTAGCACACACTGTTCCCATTGACACCTCTGTTTGAGTTGAATTAAATCAAAGAACTTTCCCTCATTGACTCTGGTCTGAGCCACGGTCTGTAATCTCACTGCTGAAATCGTTTTGGTCTTCCTCCTCAGGATTTGATTCTCTCGCTCGACCAGGCGAGACCACTCCGTGATGAGGTGCTGATGTCCAACAGAGCTGTAGAAGTCACATCCACATTTTTCATCTCACCTGGAGGATACTATTACCACACTGACAGAAGGTAAAAAACAACTGACACACAGACAGTGAGAGGAAGCGAGGGTGAAAAGGTAATAAGGTTGCCAATCCAAACTCCTGTGCAGTCGTGCATGAGAAAACTATCATGCTGCAAAGCACATATATGGTCCTTTGTCACATACAGATGCTAATGCTATGTTCACACCAAAAGCATCAGAGGCAAAACAAAAGGTTTATAAGGCCTATGGTTTCATATTTGCATTCAGCTCCAATATTGCTGCTGTCTTATTGTTGTGCTGCTCCGACTGTTTCGCTCTCTGACGGTTTTGTTTCGCAATAGATAACATAATACTTTGATACTTCATTCACCGAGCGGTTATCAAAGCAACAATCTAAGTTCTGACAGGAGAGACGACACCAGGCTCAGAGACGACCTAACGAACCCTCATTATGTTTGGAGGATGTGTCTTTGCCCGACGCGTCCCACCTCTGCCCCCTTTTTCTTTTGCTCGACCTTGCTGAAAAAGATTAGTGGGCAACCGCGGCCGGCCGGAAAAGACCTTGAATGTCAAACGTCAAATCAGTGCAGACACAACAAATGGTTCAGGAGTGTTTTTGTTAGAGTCGTAACGACACACATTATCTCCTATCATGTTAATCAAGATATTTGGGATTAGAACTGAATGGCATTAATATTAAGTTGCCTAACACAGCCCTGAATGCAAACTGAACTCGAGGCCAAAGACATGCATAAAGAGTAGACATGGTAGAAGGTACGTTCTAATAATACATACACTACGTTATCTGAAGGGTTTCATAGTTTCCACAGCCATAAAGGTACCTTAAAATATAAACCCTCCTTCAAGAATAGTTGATTAAATGTTAATTAAAAAATAAATTACATTAGTTACTGTTGCACTTGAACAACACTAATCTGGAAACTAAAATATGAAATATTACAATTTTGCAAGTACAATTTTTGCCCCACCACTGGGGGGGGTGTTGCAGTGGTTTCAAGGTGCTTGCATCAGCATGATCACATGGTATGTTTCCTCCTTGGAGGTGCTATTAACTATTTTTAACGCAAAGGTATGTGTGTGTGCGTGCGTGCGTGCACAGGTGCCACGGGCTAAGTCATGGTTTGCCTCTACTCTTACTTCACTAATGCAATGGCTGTGTTGATGCTCTGATGAACAAGAGTTCATCCTGTTTGGATCCCGGTATTAATCATGAGTAATCGTGATTAATCCACAGCTACATTGTTATTTATCAGAGTAAAAATGTTAATCGTTTGACAGCCTTTGTTGAGAAACAAAGAAAATCCTTCCTGTAATAGAGTCAAGCCTGATTGGCCTTTGGTCTTGTTCCAACCGGTCCACGCACCATTTCTCTCGTCGTCTCTATTCTCCTCCTCTGTGACACTTCATCCTTTTGCCCTTTCTTCCATTCCGTTGACTTCACATGCATCTGCACTCAGGAGAACCCACCTGCACTACGGAGGCACAACCTAACGGATCAGCATTTACTGTATGGCATCACATTGTAAATCCAAAGACAAAGACATTGAAGTGTCCCTCTTCGCAGGTTTAACAGCTTCATTTTCTCTAGGAGAGTTAAGCCTGTTTGTGAGAGAGGCGAGGTGAGAGGGGAGACAATGAGTTCAACAGCAGTACTTTTAATCTTCAGCCACGTACGCTAACTTTTTGACAATAATGTGAAGCAAATCTAATTGGAATTTTGATTATCTTGGTGAAATTAATGAAATTCTGGGTTCTATGATTCGATTCCCAGTAATACTGCGTAGAGTCTGCGTATTTGACATGCAGGACTAGGCTAAATGTTTGCTCTGAATTGATCGGTATAAATCCAAGTGATTGGTTGTTTATTTGTAGATGTGGTGCTGTATCATCAAGGGTGACACGCCATCACTGATGGCTGCTGTGATTGGCTTCAGATACACCTGTGACTCTAAAAAAGAAGTAAATAATGGAAGATTAACGAACAATTAAAACCTAATTAGAAGTACACTTACCTGAGGACTATATTTATAAAAAATATAAATGTTGTTCTTAACTGTATAGTACTGACTACTTTTCAAGTTTTTTCTGTCTCTCAGTGTGATCAAAGTACTATCTTAAAGTACTTTTCCATGGCAAATACTTTGTGTGTCAGACATTATAAAACCTGGCAGGGAGGGTACAGCCTTGTACTTGTTAGCAGTAGTGAAGCACTGTTGTCGTCCCCATCATTTAATAAAATCAGCAGCATGTGCAGATGCACTGAATTACATTACGGCCATTGTCCTGCAATAGTAATCCCATCTGCAGAGTCCGCTATTGGAAGATTGAAGGGCGGTTTCACCGAGCTTTTAGCCTGGGTGGATATGGTTTCTGATGAAGAGGCAGTTGGAAGATGTTGCCATGGCAGGGCAGACGTATAAAAACATTTATGTTCAGGTAAATACCGTCTCACCCTCAGCTTTTAAGATGGTGGGCGGCAGTTGGACGTTATTGATCATGAGCTGTGGCTCATTAATGCATAGATTACCAGCCTAGTATAAATATATTTTTATATGAGGGAGACTAAACATTTGAATACCAGAGAAAGTGACAATTTTGATCTCAGTTACAATATGCTCTAACCAAGGTTTCCTTGGGAAAAAATAACTTTTTAGACCTAATTTTCATTGATGTTCTGTGCACCTTTAAATGCAGTAACCTTTAAATGTAGTAACCTTTAAATGCAGTAACCTTAAAAGCTTGAAACGGCTCTCGTTGCTCCTCTCTCTCGATGTTCTCATGTGTCTCGCTGTCCTATGTTGTGTGTTCTTCAGGCCTCAGTGGCTCTGTGATGAATCCTTACGACCCAGCAGGCATCTGCCTGTATTACAGCTGGGCCAGGCTAATGAACTGGACCTGGCCTAATTAGATTAATGACTGTGTTCAGGTATAAAATGACCAGAATCAATTGTGAGAATGTGGGATATGAGGAGGGTGAAGCTAATCCATAGCTAAAGGATGATTAGACACAGGCACGAGGCCAAGGTCATGGACCGAGAAGACATTCTGGGTTAGAAAAAGGCGGTGAAGATTAGTGAGGCGGCAAAATATTGGAAAACAACTGTAAATGAATACAGATTAGCAGTATTTGTCTAAGGCACAGAGGAACAAAGGGCCATTTGGGGCCACTCTGCCAGGTTTACGTATGTCTCCAAGAACAGTGACTTTAGTCGTACTATAAAAAGTTGTTAAAATGTGATTCACACCACAGCTACTCATGCATATGTATAGATTATTATGTAAATTATTCTTCCAAGCAATGCCACACAACGCCCGTGAGAAGATAATAGAGTATACGTCACAAAAATGTTGTAATTCTTCAGTCACTCCTCCGCACCACCGACGCTGATTACCAATTGTTTACGAGCAATACCTACCAAAAGAGGAAAAGAAACACAGTGAATTTATTTGATAAAACAAAGTGACACACATAAGGCGGCGTGATAAAGCTCTGGTGGCACGTACATAGATTTTCCTTTCCATTCTTTGAAGCTGTGCTTAGCATTTTTATTGCCATCACTGAGGTTGTGTGAGGACAAGTTCAGGTGAGGATAGCTGCGGACATTTTTTGATTATTTATTGTAAAGTTGATTGGTTTAATCATCGATATGAAGCTGCATCCTCATAAGTAGTATTTGATGCAAAAACACATTTTGTCTTTCAGCTGTTACAGATCAAAAACATGGGTGTAAACTTGTCATTTTTGAGTATCCATCTGCCGCACGTCAAGTCAAATTTCATGCATCCTGTCAGTCAACAGAAAATGTCACCGGCGTCATTTCTTATCTCGCAAAAAAAAAGATGCATATGGACGTGCAGACAGAGAGGGCAGGTGACTCTCTGCATTGAGACAAGGTTTAGAAGTCTGAACTGACAAACTTCACATAACTTCTTTAGATGAAGAAGTAAATTGTTATTAGTCTTTGCATATCTAAATAAACACCTTTGGTAACACTGAAAGGGAAAATCCAGAACCAAGAAAAGATGCAGCTGGTGTGTACCAAATTATTCAGACACAAATACAGTCTCAGGACGCAGAGTCACAGAAGGTTAATTGTCTCCCTGCTGTTGTAATCAACATGCTAAACGTGTTCAGCAATAAACATTACTTAGAGTAAGTCCTTGGAATGTCTGTCCATATGGAGAAATTCAAAGTAAAATACATTTGGATGGAGATACACTTGACTGAATGATCATCAGATACGGCCCACTGTACTTTCTAATCTGTCCTGCCAAACACTGGTATGAAGTATGTACACGTGGGTCCAACATTCTGCTTATTCTTTACAGAACTGATTAGATTTATGACAAACTTTTATGGATTTATTGTTTCTGATGAAGCGCTTTAGCTTAAAATAACACGTCAGCAGTGGAGATATGGATAGTTTAACTCCAAAATGCTGCTGCTGCGGTCGTCAAATATTTAGACGCAGTAATTTGCCTCCATTGAATGTCAGTCAAAAGTGGAAAAAAAAGTCTCCCTAATGATCCCATCTCCGCAGTGAGACTTATGAATAAAATACATGAAGGTCAATAAATTATTGACTTTGTGTCATCAAACAGGGAAAGCCCCCTAATGAAAAAGTGATATCAATCCAGCCGGTAATGCAATGTCTGCAAACAATGTCCAAACAGAAACTCAAAATAACAGCAGCTAAATGGAAATGCAAGTTCTGTGTAACAACATTAAAAATATAAAAGTCATAAATACACACGTACACATATATATAATGATATACTACATAGAATGAATACATATATGTTCATATATACACATTGTGCATTTACATTTCGTTTTTGCATGTATAAAACTACATATGTATATGTATATATGTGTAAATATA
>NC_024326.1:2973793-2982162 GCF_000523025.1 Cynoglossus semilaevis
TATATATATATATATATATGTGTGTGTGTGTATATATATATATATGCAGATTCCAGCAGCTGAGTCAGTCCATAATTGACTGAGCTTTTTAATAACAACGAGGCTTTTTTCCCTCTACCTCTCCAATGTATAACACCCAAGTGCACATTACATGCAAATGGACTCGGATTGCATCACGAAATGTTTAAAATACTCACATCATCAGCCTGTGCTTGTCTCTGCTTGTCTCTGCTTCAAAGCTGGCTTGTGAAGTGTTTGTGACTGTGTGTGAAGAGAAGCTGTGGCCCATTTTCTGTCGTTCCCTGACAGGCCTGTGATGTGCACAAAGCTGGCATTTGTCAGACGGCAAATTAGCCGTACTCTGGCTTCGTCACAAACAATCAGCACTTATTACCTAATACACAGCTCTACATTTTACCCTATTTTTCTGGAAAATCGAGGGTGTGTGCTAATGGTTGTGTGCAGTCTCTCCCTCTCCCTCTGTGTTCTGTGCAGCTCATGATTGTTTTGTTGGTGAGCAATGAATTGCAAGCACTCTTAGCTAAAAGTGCTGTTAGCCGCACAGCTTTCAGCACTTAACTTGGCCACTGAGCACTATCTTCAGACAGCATGTTGGTGTTACCCACCGCTAACCTTGTATTTGGGTAATGCAACATTGTCAAATTCGGGGAGATGCTTTTATCTGCTGTGTCCCATCATCGAATCATCCCCCAATTACCTCCCTTTCAGCCTTAAACATACATAAGCTGTTGCTTCTCCCCGTCGCTCCTCTTTGAAGGACACGGCGATCACAGCCATCAGCCAGCCTTGTGTCAGACTGAGGTCCTTTCCTGGAATTGAGGGTAATTGGCGGGAAGAGCTGTGAGCTGGTGGCTGTGTGTAGGGCTGCAGTGTTCCAGGCCCCCTTTAGGGTGGCACAACATGGCTCTGGTACGTGTTGTGAGGAACAAGCGTGTCGTTCATGAATTAAACATGGAGATATGCTCAGCCATGAAATTGGTGGAGGGAAAGAAACAAAAGATAATTTTAAATAAGTGTTGGTGTTAGGGTTAGCCCATTGAACCATCCAATACGGCCCGTGTCTTCTCACTCACCATAAAAAAAAAAAAAAAAAAATGGCTTAAACACTGCAGGGTCTGGAACGGGTGGCACATCAGTCCACGGAGAGTGTCACAGTTGATAATCATGCTCATTTTAAGACCTGGGACAAAACAAAACAAAATCAGCATGAAGAATACTGCCTCCGATCCAGGCTGCCCAGTGCAGGGTGTGGGTTGGAAGTGGAGTTCTAGTTATTCAAATCACCTCTTTGCCGTGCGTTGCATTAGGATGCAGCAGAGAGAAAACCCTGATAATGGTTTTCATTTACCCCCCAGCTAGACTAATAACAGCGGCATTGGTTCCACTCACTGCTCTGGCTGACATGTTGAAAAATATTGCTGCTCAACAGTGATTGTTGGTGACGGAGCAGCAGGTCGAGTTTCCCTGATACGGCCCCGTGTGTCGGTGCCAGCTCCTGGTACCAAAACCTCGCCAATCTGAGCCCATTAGTCACAGAAAACAATCATACATTAGTGTGCAACCGCACATTCACTGGTGTAGAGTCATCACAATGTTTGAACATTGTACACATGCAATGCATATAAAATACGTGAAGAAAGGGCGGTGTGTGTATGTGTGTGTGAACAACCTGTATGCAGAGATTAATCAGACATAAACAGCTAAAGGGAAAGATAATAAATTATGAATGTAGGAAGAATCTAAATTTGATCTAATATTTTCTATGAACGCTAGTGTTTGTCTGGTGGACTCAGCATCAGGTGATGATGTCTTCAACAAGGGATTTTTTTTTCTTTTGACCAAGTGAAATATGTTTCAAGGGAACATTGGATCATTTCCAGGACAATTTCTTCAAATGGAAAAGGGAAATGTCAGGGCACTGCCAAGGTTCTCTAAATCAAATTGAAGTATTTTCAAGACCTTTTCAATTCCAGTAAGACTTAATTTAATGCCAACACTTGAAAGTATATCACGCTGGATTTGTATGGATTGCATGTCCTTACAATGTCCTTACTCGGCGTGACTGGCTGATTTTTGAAGTTTTCTATTATATTATACTTAGTTTCCAGATTATTCCAACTCGGTTACAAACTATGGTCTCTTTTATATAGATTTAAATTTGGGGCAGTCAAAATGAATGTCTTAACCACACTAATTATTTTGTTATCAATCAAATTACATTTTTGAACCCATATTTAATAATTCCATTGACTTGTACACTGTCCATCGACAGGTTGTCATTTGCTTACACTGCAGGAAGTAGTTTTTGTAAGACGAATGTGGTGTAGATCATCCTTTTTTTTTTTTTTACCAGTTAACAGCGAATCACTTACTTTTTTGTTGAAGTCTATATAATAAAGTTAATAACAGTTAACCCAAGATATTGTGGGATTACGTTTGCTTAGCATTTCAGGTTTTAATGTAGAGCTGTTTGAAAATATTTCACATGAGGTGAAGCATTTCAGTCAACCAAATATTATTTTATATATGTATATATATATTTGAAGCACTCACTGGTCTACGCCTCTGAATGGAACGCAGAAAGCCAAGAGCCCTTGGAGCTAGAGATCTCCAGCAGCCATTTTGACAATTAATCATTCAGAGCTGAAGGTTCCATTTGCAGAGGACGAGTCCATTTGCTTCATGGTCGAATAAGTGAATGAGTCAACAGCAAAAAGATGGGAGGGAATTTTGCTGTTTGCATAGCCATTTCTCAAAATAACCCTCCCGAGACTGAAATTGAGAAGATGGGAACGGGAGTGAAAAATAGAAAAAGCCAAATGCGTGTTGACACTGTGCGCCACCACATTTGCTTTTTCTGCCTATGAAATAATAAAGAAGTAACTGTGAAGTCGTTCTTTATTCATCGCTAGAGCGTCCAGTGGTTTGGTCATGTTAAAAGACTAATAATAACCCTGTCAATGTCTGTTTCAGTCTTTACTCACAATTTTTACAAGCCTTTTGGCTGCTGGAAAAAATATCAGAGGATTGTACTGATGTAGCCCAAAATAAGCCACAGTTCAATAACATGTAGGATTAGGTCAGTGTTTCTCAACCTTGGGGTCACACAAATTGTGTTTAGGAGATAGTTTTCCAGTAGAAATGCTGCTAAACAACAATTTTATCAACTCAAAGTTTAAGTCAAATCAGAGAGCAACCTGTGCCATTTTTACATCCCTAATATTAACTTGAATAAGTGCAGCAGTGCCATAAATTAATGTCATAAAAATGAACGGTCACCAAGAGAAGGTTCAGCTGGAGAGCAGTCCTGGTTTGGTAATGGCTGCACACATTTCATATCCTGCAAATGTGTCTGTTGTTTGGCTCGGTGTTTTTCTGAGTTCATGCTTCATCTGCTCCAGTGCTATTTCATCCCACTGTCGCTGATGTGGTCTGTCAGGGAGCAGCAACAAGGGTCTCCAACCTGTCACAGCCTGGCCTGGCATTGTTTGATGATAAGAGTTTGCTGGAAACACACAGCAGCCTCAGGGGTGATAACTGCTGTTGTGGTTCAGCAACACTGACTCAGATTCATTTGGGCTGCGGTTGTTGTGTTCTTCTATTTGAGCTCATTTTCACCGTCTTGGTTTTTTCGTAGGTATCACTTCTCTCTGTTTCAGTTAAGATATTTGTGGCTGATATTAGGGTACAAATTTAAAAGATTTCTGCTAAAAAAAACTCCTATTAGCTAAAAAAAAAAATCTAACCGAGAATCAGAAATACTTTATTGACCTTGAGCTGGAAATAGTTTTAAAGGTCAAAAATGCAACACAATTATCCCAAGACAATCTTCAGTCTGCTTATTATTATTGGTGGTAGTGACAGGGTTCATCTGTTGTTGTTATATACATAGGTTTCTTGACTGTTTCAGGTTAAGATATCATGGCAGTTAATTGCAGTGATGTTAATCAGCTAGTCCAGTGGTTACTTGTTGTTTTGAAGTTGTAGCTGATGATAATGTTTCAGGGTCCTGTGATACCAAGGAACATTTGCTCTTGGATGTGTTGAGGTTCCTGGGGGTCTGTCTGACCTTTTATATCTGCAGAGAAGCCCTCAGACGTGACACTTATTTACAGGTATAATAATCGGCATTGGGTTTTATTTGAATGACAGCGCTGAAGAGAAAATGTTTATATTTGCTGTAATTTCCCACAGTGGAGTTTGATGATTACTCTGCATTAATCATGCTTCTTGTGTCAATGTGTCGTTTGCAGCCAGAATGACAGTATTTTAAACTGACAGTGCGTCTGTCACTGTACCTAAAAAACGTCTTTACTGACGTCCAGATCTCCAGCTGTCACCTCACTCCTCTGAATAGAACATTTCCTTCATCCCCTCATGTTTTCTCTCCCCTCTCTCCTGCTGATATGCTGTGTGACATCTAAACACTGTTGCTGCACCCCACTGATTCTCATCAAAATTGCCTGCACCCCCCCAGTCTCTCCTTCGTTTTACTTTCTTTTTCTCCGTGGCTACCTGAAAGGCAGTGGCTAGGATGGGTGGGATTAAACCAGTGTGCTGATAATATCTGGTCTTATCTGGTGGTGTGGAGTACAGATATATTCTCAGACACACAGGCGCATTATAATGATAATAATCAGATGAAAACGTTTCAAACCGGATGCAAAAATATTTAGCTGGTTGTGAAAAATCTAAAGGTAAAATGTCAGAAATATAATAAAAATAAACAATAAAAATAAGTCTGTATAAAATGTTATCAGTTTCAGTGTTAGAATTGACTATAGTTTCTGAGCTGTAATATTCACACAATGTATGTGCAGTTATGCACAATTATTTTAAAAACATTTCTAAAGAAAAACATGACGATTAACTTTAATATCATCTGGGTAACGGAGAGCTCTTGTTTTCCCTGTGCCTCTCTGCTTTTTTTTATAGTACAGTACATGAATGTTTTCTTCCTTCAATTTCGCAAACTATGCAGCAGCTAAAGTGGCCTCGTGCAGATGTAAACAAACACGAATGTTGCTGCCGCGCTGTTTCCCTGACTTACCTCAGCACACGGCTGAATCAGTCGGCTCGATACTCAAACAGCAGACGTGGGTTAGTTACTGGGCATAAATAGATAATGAGCTACAGAAAATGTATCCGCCTTAAACTGTGCTGCATCTCAGGGTACAGTAAACGTTAAAGATGCCTTTGAGCGTCTCTAAACCAATGTGCGTGGTGTCAGAAACGTGTTGCTCTGTCGTCCAACACTGAGCTGTGTGTGTGTTGAGTGCAGCCCAGGATCCTTTGTTTCTCTGTTCCTTATTCCAAGGAAACATTTTGGTCACACTTGGATATGGATCTCAGAGGAAAAGAACAACACGATGAGCAAACGTGTTTCCAGTCCCTTGTCAATATACAGCTCGAAGCTCAGTACACAGAGTATTGATCCTGTGTCTTGCATGTGGCATTTCTAACGTCCTAAAACTCAATGTTCAGAGTGTCTTCCTTTTAGACAAGCAAACTTAATTAGCACTGATTGTTTCCAATCCCTGTGACCATAATGGTTAGGGACTGGCCTTAATCACATCACACCAGTGATGTGAGCGGGTGAATGAATGAATGAATGAATGAATAGATGAATGGTCCATTTGGAGATCTATCAGGAGGACAACATTAACCACAAGCCACTATCTCAGCTTCTCTCCTGACATTTCCACTCCTGCCAACAAGCTCTGCTCCTGTGGTACTTTTGGCTCAGAGTCTGGATTACGGAATGCCACCTACCTTTGAAATCAGGCTTTGGGTCTATAAGCTACAGGCAGTGTTTGTGTCCATCTGAAATAAGGTCAACAGAAGTGTGGGCTGAATTCTGTTGGGTTCTGGTGGCCATGTGTAAGATCACAGGTTTTAGAAAAAAAAAAAGAAAGGAAAAAAGAAAGGCACTCCTTTTCAACTGATTACTGATTTCTGCCCTGTAGTGTTTTCTTGTTTCGACAGAAGGTTCCTTAACAGGTGCTCTGACCCCTGGAAACCTGTGACTACACAAAAAAGAGCCCCAGCAGAAGGTCAGGTGGTCTGCTGGCGTGATCTTGGACTTGGTCCAGACACCTGAAAATGAGGGGAAAAAAGAAAAAAAGCCCCAAAACCTTCTGCTGTTGAGGACACTTCTATGTCTCAGAAACCTTTGCATTGGAAAAAAAAGTTTCTCAAACAGAACTGTCTCAAACCAGGACTTTTCAAAGTCTTACATTATGGTACTTCCTCCATCCCCCTAAACTTATACATGTTGTATTACTTCTCATCCAAGTTAGTTAGTTTAGACATCATGCACCACCTTGTTTTTTCTTCATTTTGTTTCTCCCACAGTGCCCTGATGCCCCCAGGTGGAGACCCACCTTGAAACACACTGTCTAACATACCAATGATCTAAAGCACGGACACTGTTTATATTCATTAGCTGATGGTAGTTGAATGTGTGTACGATTTAGATGAATTCCAACTGGAACATTCTGTTAAGCCACATTAGCCAAGATGAGGTTCAGATTTATTTCAAGGCTTTTGTAGGAGTGCGTTAGAAAAAGACGAGCTGTCTTAGCGAGGCTGCGGGAAATGGGCTTTATCAGTCTCCCAAACTGAGTCAGAAGTTTTCTAACTCCCACCATTAGTCAGACCTTTATCTCTGCAGCTGAGAGTTGGAAAAGAAGTGAACCAACCAGAAGCAGGCATTTACATTACTGCTGGAGGAGAGTAGGAGCGTGTTTCGAAACTCTTTCTGACGGTAAATGCTGACGTCTAAGGTGGACATCTTGTCCTTCTTGGTATGCCGGAGCCCCCACCCTAAGTTGCAGGCTCAGCATATATCACACAAACGGTCCAAAGAGAGATCAGCTCAGAAGACAAACAGGTTCTTTCTTTCTTTTCCAGGCGGCTGATATTTAGCTGAGCCTTTCTGCTCTGCGCAGAGATCAAAGTTAAGACCTGGCCCGTGGTGGTGGTGGTGGAGGTGATGCTGCTTGACTGACAATGCAGCGACCATACGTTTGATATGGCTTCTCTACAGGAAGTCTAGAGGAGGTAGGCAATACTTGAGAATTATTCCACGTATATTAAAAAAAAACATGTCTGGGAAATATTTTAACAGTAAATTGGACTGATTGGGTGGTTGTTTTATATATATATATATATATATATATATATATATATAGCTACATATATATAATAAAGCTAGTATAATGAACACAAATGAATGACAAATGAACCTTGTTAAAGAAGTGGTCATGAGTGCATATATATATATATATATATATTTCATAGCACTCAATAAAATATAGGATACAATTAGGAAATGATGAAAATTACATGTGATAAAAAACAATACAGGGATAAAGCCAGCTGAAACAATACATTCGCATTCAGGTGAGATCCAGGATGGACACTTTATGCTCTGTGGATGTTTTTGTGTCCCTGACCTTTTATGTTAATGTAACAAAAGTAATTATGTAAATGTCCTCCTCTTCCTCTGCATCCCTCTGTCCTTTGGCTTTTATTTTATTTTAATCAAAAGCAAGGGCACACAGTGCATTTACTGGACATGTCAGGCGGCACACATGCTGCTCAGGCATAATCTGCAGTGATTTGGTGTCAGTGTTCCAGGTCCAGTGAAATGGCTTTAAACACATGCAGATTCATGCTGAAAGTCACCTAAAGCGTCGCTGCAGCTGAGCTCACATATTTATGAGCACCAAAACAAGCTCACGCCACACGACTTTATTGGAATAAAGAAGTGTTGTTTTTTTCTGAAACTGTTTTCAGTAATGAGTAAAGCCTTGTTATGCACCCCCCCACTCTAATAAAGGACACTAATGAAAAATGAAAAATCTGATGAGAAAGTCACTTCTGTAAACCCAGTTAATCAATCAGACCACAGACCGACTGCGTTCATTCAGTTCTCAGGCCGCGCACTGCAGCTTGATTAGAGCTGCTGATTTTAAAGGGAAAGTGCTTGAAATTCGAGGAGAGACAGGTGTCCAGATAAACATTTAACAGTATACACATTATTACACTCATTATTTATATGGTTTGAATATCATACCTTTTTTAAAATTCGTATTCTGTGAGCAGTCAGAACTTTCTAAACCTTTTTAATTGCTACTTATGCTGTTTCAGGTTTTGTCATGCGTTTGTTTGTGTGTTTGATCAAAATGAGTCCTTTAATGTCTGTCATGCAGCGGTGGTCCATAAATGTTTGGTGCGATGTTCATGCTGACTCTGACTCTCAGTTACCCACGCTTTTTTGTGCTTTGATGCTGCTAAAAGGCACATATGAAATATAAAACACTGCTTTAAACATAGCCGCGAGA
>NC_024326.1:2982233-2984438 GCF_000523025.1 Cynoglossus semilaevis
GAGGTTGACGCGGGGACAAACGGAGAGCTGGAAGAATACGGTGGAGCTTGTTTTGAGCTGTACATGTATATTTTTACCTGTAGAAATACAATGGCTAAAGATTTCAGATAACAGCTGTATCAAGAATGGGCCTGACTTGTAGGATTGTTTTGCCCAATTTCATTTCATTGCCAAAAATGTAATTGGTGAAAGTGGGGGGCTGTTGGTTGAGGGGTTGTCTAATCCCTGTCCCCATCTCGCCTTCCTCTTTCTTTGACTCCTGTTTTCTTGTCTCTGGATGGCAATCAATAGTTATTATCTGCCGAGTGTCGCGATAGACACGCAGGCCCCATTCTGACTTGATGGTGCTTTTTCATTATAGCTGACACTAGTCTAAACAAAGGAGGCCTATTTCCCTGCACCAGACAAACACAGTCCCCATAATGGCACCAGATAAAAGAGAAGCAGGAGGGAAAATTGAGTTTCACATAATGGGAAATCACTAACTCAGGATCGTGTCTTTTGCCACTCTATTTTTTCACCTTCTCTCTTTGTCATATTCACTGGATGGTAAATGAATTTCTTGCGTTTTAACCCTGATATGTCTAATCTATTACTTCATTCATGCTATTCACTGCCATAATGGGTCTCTGTCCATCCATCCATTTAAGCATCCAGCCACCCATGCATCCAACCATCCATCCATCAGTTTTTGCATTAGTCTATTCATCCATCCATTAAGACATTAATCCTTCCATCCATCCTTCCACTCATGCGTTCATCCGCAGATAGCTAGAGGTGGGCCTGTGTTGTTTTGACGGTGCTGTTGTTTCATAAAATAAATAAATGATATCTGTGCAGCGGAGTGGAAAGCATAACGAATGGCAGTTGGAGGAAAGGCAATTTAGGGAAAAGTGCAGCGGCTGGCGAAGGAGGAGAATAGGGTTTTTACTGTGAAGTATAACCAATGCATTACAAAACACATCACCAGAGGTTTATTGAAAAAGCCAAGTGCCCCCCTGCCCCGCTCCCTCCATTGAAAATGGCCAACATTATCATGGCCTACATGGTTAGGCACTGAAAGTCACTTTCAGAAATTCAGGAGAGACATTTTTATTGTAGTGGCACAAAGTAATACAGTGAGCCCCAGGTGAACAGCAGAGCAGGAGGTTGCTGTTTCCCAGTCCACTTACATACAGTACATTCCGTGGGTGTAAAAGTCTGTAAAGTTTTTGCCACACAAATAAGCTACAGTGTGGACAAAACAGACTTATTCACTGAATGGTCTCACAATACATGCAATTAAACCCAGAAAGACCCTGAATTGTTGAGGTTGTTTCTGATAAAAATGGACCAGTGTAATGTTAGCATCTTTGCTCAAAATGAATGAAGATGTTCGACCACACCCTACATCTTCATATGTAGCTTCATTGGCTTCTGTGTCTTTTGCAAATAACCAATAAATTTCCTTTTACTTTTGCGCCACAGGTGGTGATATTGCAGTACGGAGTCTGACAGCTACTGTTACAACTCAAAGAAAAGGACAGTTGAGCATGACTTTTTTAGCCAAGCTGTACGGAGGTCGCCATGATGTAAGTAATATAAAAACTTTTTGTGTAACGTGTTGCAAATTTAATGTGCCGTCCCACTCGTCTCACTGACCAGGGTAATAGCACCCTCTGCAGGGGAGGAAAACATAGCTATGCCAACAAACCCTTTCTGTAGATTTAACATTTTAAATATATGTTACACTTACAGTTCGGTTTATATCAGGGATCACCAACTATATTCATCACAGGGTCAGAATATTTCTGGACAGACACCCTGGGGATCTGGACACTTAAATAAAATAAAATAAAGAAAAACATTATTAGTTGATGTTTCTTTTGGAGAAAGACATTTTTGTCCAACATTATTAGTTGATGTTTCTTTTGGACTCCAGTCGTGGGCCCGATCGGACGCTTCGGTGGGTCGTATTTGGCCCTCAGGGCACCAGTTGGTGATCACTGCTTTATAGCTCCATATACAACACTACTGCAGTCTTTAAATAAGTTCTAATAAATGCAGAGAAATGTGAGCTGAGCAAACAGTTTGCACCAACTTGAACATATTAACACCCACAGCTAAAGCAGAAGCTCACAGCCCATTAGGACAAACATAAAGTGTTCCTCCACAGGCTTCTATCGACATATTGGCAATTTAAAAAGCCTAAAGTACAGAGTGGAC
>NC_024326.1:2984470-2989423 GCF_000523025.1 Cynoglossus semilaevis
TTTCTGAAACAAGAGCCTTTTTTCATGCATGGTTAATATTGTAGGAGCACAGAGAGACAGAGAGAGTCCACTATCGCCTCCTCCTGGTTTGGTCTGACTTCCATCTTTTTTCCCACTGCTCTGTCACTATGTTGGTTTAGTTGCGGATTAATGAGGAAACATGTAACATATTGATGTGATGGTAAATAATCAAAAGTGATCTTCCATTTAAAAAAAAGTTTTTGCTTTATCAAACTCTGATCATCTTGAATTCAAAGTCAAATGTCATTGGACCGCTATAATAAATGTACCAAAAACATGGCCTAGTTATTTTAGTCAAAACTGCTCTAAACTGAGGAAAGAGTACTTGGGGGGCTTTGCAGGCTCAGAGCTTATAACTGACAGGAGGAGGACAGGGAGAAGTCTAGGATTGATATGAGGCTCCAACAAGCATTGCCATAATGACCTGCTCTGCATATCTGACAGAGTCAATTCCCACAGGCTTAGTCCTCTGCCGGAGCAATGTACTGTCTGTGTATGAAACTAATTTGCAGTCATAATAACTGCAACATTCCCCTTTTTGTGTCCCTTAGGCCAGTAATGGAGTGGAGTCAGATGTATGAATGCACTCTGAGTAGCCCTGCTCCAAAATGGCCCTGCTTTAAATTCTGACTTTCCTGAAACTAGCCCTCATTCGGTTAAAAAACAAAACCCAAATGGTCTAAGAATTTGGTAAAGTCCGAAAAATCTATCTATCTATCTACCTACCTATCTATCTGTCTGTCCCTTTTGTTTTATATATATATATATATATTTTTAATATTATTTACTACCATCTTGTCTCCCAGAGACATGAAAAAATATATTTTTGGATTTAACATCAGCAGCCCACAATCTGGGCAACGCAAGTTGCTAAATGACCATCGCTTACGCACCGGCCTTTCTGCAGTACATTGTGTTCGTGGTTGCTGTTCTGGCTCAGTTGAGTCCATCTGCTGTTGCCATTGTTTGAAAAACCAGGTAGGCTGCTAAATAAAGTTGTAACGTAGGACGGCAGGGCAGCCTGCAATTTTTCCCTGTGCGATGTGACGGCCTGGCAGTGTGAGTCTTTTGTGGAGGCAGCATTATGATGGGCACAATGCAGCCTTGTCAGAACCGTGCTCTGTGTCCGAGAGGAATGACTGACAGACACTGGGGCATTATCACATCACAGAGCTCACAGCCAGAGAAAATCTGCCCTTCACCATAAAACCTAATGGTGCAGCAATATTAAAATTTAACTGTGTCACTTTGTTAAGTTGGTTTGTATGATATTTATTAGATATTTTATAATCCACAGCATGTCACTCACTGGGATGTAGCTCACTGGATAATGACAAAAGATTGATTCTAATTGTTTGAAACTTGTGCATCATGTTATGGTGATATGTCATTTCTAGTGTTTTCTAGTGCATAAGGTCTACTCTGAATATGGCTTGTATTCTGTTTTTTTTGACTTGGCAGTAAACTGTGACTCCAGTAAACTGTAGTAGAATGAATGAGTGTTTATTGCATTTTGCTCCAAACATGGCCTCTGTATAAGGAAAGTGATATGAATGTAAAGAATTCCTCAGACACTCAAAAGTCTGTCAAGACCTTGCAGCGTAAAAAAGCCCTCAGTTTGAGTGTGTGTAATTATACAATGTATTCATGCTCACAGAAAGAATTAGACCCTGTGTATCTATGCAGCTTTATGTGCATACATGCAGTATTTGCCTCTCTAAATACACAGATTTATATCTCTCAGAAGTGTACGCTTCAGTCAGAGATATCCTCCAGGAGCTACATAATCTCCGCTGCACAAATAAATGATGTAATGATGATAAGATTAGCTGGTACACCCATGTTTGCTGACTGGCTAAAGACAAGGATGGCAAACGGCTGTAGAGAGTAATAAATAGTTCCACTATCAGCTGCACAAGCACTGATAAATGTGCGATGGGGGGTGTTGTATATATATTACAAATTAAACAGGTAGCATCAGAAGTCGACCTCCTGGATTAGGATCTCTCAAAGACACTGACAGTAAACACGTCTATGCCAAGGGATGTTTTGCTGGAAACGTTATTCTGGCAGTGCTTGCTGGCCACCCATAGAGAGCACAGAATTATTATTATTGTGGAAATAATAATAATTAAAAATGATACATATGGTTTGATAGGGTTAACACACAGATTCTGTTGTAAACATCCCTATCATAGCACATATTATTCACCTTTTTTCATATTTTTTTCTATTGCTGTCCAGCTTTGGAAAATGAAAGGGCTCCTCTCTATTTGTCTTTGTTGTATTTGTCACAGTGCTGCACAAAATTGATCTTTTTAAATTCAAAAGCTTTGACGGCCTAACACATGGTTATAACCTGTTATTGATTACCTTTCAAGCGAGTTTGACACGGGCTCTCTGGAGAAATCTGCAGCAGAATTAGAAACAAGCAGATAGAAGATCAGTGTTGTTACAGTACACCTGGAATCTGTCATAAACGCTCCCTCCTACTGAATTGGAAAAAAGAACTGCTTCAACACCAGCCCTCTGAACAGCTACTCACTGTACAACAGTAGTGCTGTATTACGGATGGATTCCTGCAGGGCTCCTTGTTAATGTCAGACTGGTGTTAGGGGGATATTATATGCGATAGGGATTTAATATCAACAGTGTAGAGAAAGAGTGGCGATAACCTCAGAAAGGCCACGGCAAACTCCTGATGTTCAGTTAATCCACTTTAAACCTGCATATGATTGTTTTATCACTTTTTAAAATCTCCGGGTGTTCAAGTCTTTATTCAGCCTCAGATGTAATTGCACACGGCAAACACTACAATCCTTTTTTCATAAAAACTCACACACTAAATCAGCTCAAACACACACACACACACGCATCACGCAGACAGGGGAGATGGTCACCTTCTCGCTCTAAAAAAAAACCATAGTGAAATATTGGCATCCAGAGAGGAGAGAGAAGCCAAAGGCTGAGGAGAGGAGACACAGGCACAGACTGAGGTGTAAAATTAAATGATCTGTTGTTGAAGGGCAAACAAGACACAGGAGAGAGAGACACAATGTTGGTCTTCATAGCTAATGTTTTTATTGCACTTTCAAGTTATTTGAGGGGAAATTTGTGTAAATGTGGGGTGGATAATAATGGGCTGATGCGTCACAGTAGATTAGATTGTTAGATTACAAGCAGTGATGGACAATGATGTAAAGTTTACAGTTTACAATAGGAATATGTCACATGATCACATGTAGAGATGTGTGTGCAAAAGCCTCCAACAACAGATACATCGTCTTCATTCAGACTGGATTACTTCTACCAAAAGAGAGCTAAGCTTAAAACCTGTTTTTGTTGTGAACCGTTTTTACTTGATATTTTATTTATTTTAAAAAAGCTGGAGGACAAAAATCGCAATTCAACTTAACTTATATATTTTTTTAATTAATTCAACCTTTAATATGCAAGAAATGGCACCAGAGATGATTTGAACTCTTTTCACTGACAAACCAAATGTATTTAAGGCCAGAGTAATCAGACTGTGAGTCATTTGAATCAAACAGATCATTGCTTTATTAAATACCATATCCATTTGTTGAGGTTTTCATTTTGGTGTGGTGGCTCAGAAAAGGCTGGGAAACACCACTAACACTGTACTGACCTTAGAGACAAAACTAAACTATATTAGCACAATATATGCAAGGTACATATGACTGCAAAGTGCAACATTTGAAAAATTACTGTTGGGATTCTGCAGTTACTGTGATATACTTTTTAATTTGGTGGATTGGTGAATATGTATCAGCTAGCAGTGAGAGTCATCTTTCACCTGGAAGGATGCAGGTTCAATTCCGCGCTCTGCTGGTCTGTGCGCGGATGTGTCCCCAGGTTGCCCCCCATACCCAGCCACGGAGGGGCAACAATCTGTGTTCTCCTACTGCCAGTCGATGGCTTGTACAATGGGGAGGAGTGTGTCAAGAACGGCATCTGGTGTAAATATCAGTGCCAGGTCATACATGCAGATTATCCACTGTGTTGACCCCTGAAGGAAGGAGTGAGCCAAATGACCGAAAAAAGGTCAGAGTGTTTGAGAGAAATATGTTCGCATCTGCGTTAGAGAAGGATATTTAGCCTTAAATAACTGAAGGTTAATTTAGAAAAATACAGAGAGAAAATCTGTTAATGTTGGTGGTGTTCTAAAGAGATTTCCATAGTCATAAAAATATTTCATTTTTATTATGAGAACCTGCTGCTTATTGACCATGAACGTAGTTGTTTAACTGCAACGATCAATGCACGCGTCTCCATTAAAACAATTATTTTAATTGAGTTAGTCTTGGAACGCCTGTTGCACTGCTAATTGTTTTGTTTTGTTTTTCATTTAAAATGCAATGCCCTGTCCTAACGTATTTATATAAGTCTTTCTGCTCTAAGTTAACACTGAATGTGCCTTAACTTTCCGACAGAAAGGCAAAAGTTTGGAAGGCTTTCGTTGCTCAAGAGCAGCGGAGCGTTGGGCTTTTAAATTGGCATTTTAAAGGTGACAGGTGTGTGTGGTCCTGCATTGTATTTGTATTCAACTCACATTATTTAAAAGTAGGTGTGAGCGTGGAGGTGAGGAGGATAACGACAGGGAAATCAATTAGGCTTTCAAGGTCTCGCCTCTGGTTCTTACTCTAATCAGATGCAGCTCTAATTTACTGCCAAAAACCATAAGGGGACGATCCTACTGACGAGTATGGTGTCGTGGACCAGCGGGCCGACAGAAAGGTCCAGTGTTGGAGATGTTCAGGTGCCACACTCACATGCTGTTCAGTGGCGATGAGGCGGCTGTTTTGGCAGCGATGTAAACCTGCACCTAATCCTCTGATGTAAGGATCTGACAGCTGCGACCTTCATGCTAACCCGTCCAGGGGCCGTGCAGGTGGGAAGCTGCTGAATTTG
>NC_024326.1:2989480-3014683 GCF_000523025.1 Cynoglossus semilaevis
GGGAAGGAAATAAGATGAAATGTTTGGCACAGTGAAGGAAGCGGTGTGGAGACACAGTCATTTGTCTGGGTCTGAGCAAAAGGTTGCACAGGGTTAAGGGCAGGGTGTTTACTCACAGTACACGGTGAGTGTGTACTGCTGGTGGATTGAGGTACAGAACTGAAAGCTTTTTGCTGTTTTTCAGGAAGGTATTTTTTTTGTCCAAAACAAGGATTCAGAGGAAGCTACTGGCGACAAGATCTGTTTATTTCAAATCATTCACCAGTAAAAAAACGATCTGCACAATCGGCAGCTGGAGAGTTTACAAAAGTACTTTGCTGCAAGGAACAAGTACTGCTCTGGAGCTTTAGAGTAAAGACTGTTCTGGTGAAGGCCAGGTTTCCTCTCACAGGAAGCGTCAGTAATGGTTTTGGTATATTTTTGTAGTTTTGTTAACAAAATAATAAACCTTTTGTTAAAGTTTTATTCATTAAAACCACCAGTACATTTAAGCCGGTGATATCTTCAGTGTAAATATAACACAAAAATAAAAATAAAATCCACTTTTTTTTTGTCCTCAACACGCAGTAGTCACAGAATTGTAACTTCAATCTCAGAGTAACCTCGGTTTCAACTCGTGCTCAACTTTTTACAACTCCGTCTACAGCGCTCTCAAAACAAAGTCAGTAAATGTTTTGGCCGTGCAGCACAGGTTTGTATTGTGGCGCTTGTAGCAGCATTCGGTTTACCATACTGTGAATGTAATTAATTCCAAGAGCTGCCAGTGTTTACTGGCACGGGGAGGCCGTCCCTCTCCCTGCTCCACAAACAGCCCCTCCATCTGTCTGGATTGGATTGTGGACCCAGGCAGTAGCAGACATGACATGGGCACCAAAGGAGGCAGTAAATGAGTGCCAACGCCCTCCAAACAGCCTCATGCTGATTTTTAATAGAATGTGCCTTAGCTGGAGGGATTCAGCAGCAGACCATTAAAAAAATAAAGTGTTACTTTACTTATATAAGTGGGATGAGAAGAATTACGGCCCCTCTAGGTGAGCACAAGTAATTAGTGTTTTCACTTTGATGTTTCCCCCGACTGAGAGGTGGAACGTTGACAGATAGCACAGTGTGGACCCTAAAATGTCCTGTGGATTATTAGGATGAGACAATGGCTCCTGGATTTACTGCTGACTTTAATGACATACGGGTGCAAAATGTGTCACAGGAAAAAAGAAGAAGAGGAGATTAAAGACTGATCATATTTGACTGATCCTCCTGACAGTAAAGTTCATGCCTGAGGGTTTTTCACACCCAGGTGGGAGAGTAACTTCATGGAACTACAAGTTTAGTCTACAAGTTTATACTAACATATATATGTGTATATATGAGGGCTGAAAATGTACAATAGTAGTGTCATGATCAAAAATGTACTGTGATGATAATCTTTGCCAAGGTTTCAACAGAACAAAGATATATAACAACTTTATAAATTATAGCTTTTAATAGATTTCTCCTGCAACCTTATTTACCCCTCTGTGTGCTGTACATGAATGTATAGTAAAACACAGGTGAGGTGTTGTGTGTTAATCCTCCAACCATATGTCCAAAGCGATTGTCTTCCATAAATTATTCACACACCGTCTTTACCTGCTGCTTTGCACACAATCATTGGTTTCCTTACCTTCTCAGAGCCGTGATAAATCAAGATCCCTGAATACGTATATAAATGATCCTTCCCTTTAACACGCTGTGCCTCAGCGAACAGAGATAATGAAAATCGTTTTACGTCGCACCACAGCAATGGAACGCCGACGTAAGTCGGTGACGTTCTGTGTAATATGTAAAATAAAATGAAAGTGAAGCTCACAGGGAGCTGCCTGCTGCTGGAGTTTGTTGTGTGTGGGTTTAATGATTGAAGAAGAGGCATTTCTTTTGAAGTCAGAGCCAGATATAAGAGGAAACAATGACACATCACGAGGTCCCTGTGTTGGGGGGCATCTCTGCTGAGCCAGTGGGGCAAATGCTGGAGATGGGGAAGAAGGGATAGAAGGCTCCCGTAGAGACACTGATCCAAAACAGTGTTCGTCTGTGATCTGGTGTTCACAGGCTGACGGCAAAGAGATACTTTTTGCTAAATAAAAAACGAAGAAATGCATTAACTATTTAATAAAGGGTTTAGTGTGAGGTTTATGGGTTGCATTTTCCTTTAAAGCACTGAGGAAAAAAGCAAGATGGGCTAAAAATATAACTCTGCCATTATTTTTTTTGAAATTCTCTCTTTTCACACTGTGTTCCTCCCAAGATAACAATGCAATATTTTTTTCCCTCTCAGTCTTCTGCTTCACATTAAGTCTTTGAGAATCATTTTTTTTCCAGGCAATTCACCAAGGTGAAGCTAGGGCAACCTCACAACATGTCTATCTGTTTTTGGGGTTTTTTTTTTGTCTTCCTTTTTCCCCTTTACTCATGCCAGCAAAGTCTTTGAAATTTACAGCCGTATGCCTGGTTGTCCTCGACCGTCGGTTTTGTGCCGTTTTATTGCACTCACAGTTGACCACAAGGTCCAGACAAACCCCAGACCCTGAATAATTAATGATGTGTATTCTTTACTGCCTCCTTCTAATCACATTTTAACAACATGGCACTGGATATTCTGTCCACCTTTTCAGGAGCATGCTATGTCATCAACCCAAAGGCTTTTTATATTTTTGCCTCTTTTATCGCTGCTTTATTTCGCTGTGATACCTGACAACCACTCAGGTCTCACACTGTAGTTTAACACTGACGTTGACCTGTTTTTATTTTTCCTCAGCCTTTTTCTCTGCCTTCCCTTCATCATTCCAATATTATGAATGAATTTCTTGTTGGCAGTCATCCCAACTTTTAAGGACGACACAGGATTTCCACAAAGCTGTAAATTAAAAAGAAATAACTGTATAATAGATGACAAACATAAATGAGCTTTTCAGATACCAAACACAGTCTTTTATCATTTCCTTAGCAAATATCAAGTTATATTCTATTTTAATCCATGTGTGGCTCAATTGCTGCATCTTTTAGTGTTTGTTTTTTACGCCCATTTTAGTTGCGAGTTTCATTTAAATGTAAAATAAATCAATTCAACAACTGATTTTTCATCAAACTGACAGAAAGAAGATGACTAAAGTTAATTATTTTGACGTTTTTAATTCCTCTGCACTCATCATCGTTGAACACAGCATACATACTGTCTCTGCTCCATATTGTCCAGCTCCCTGTAAGCACAACAGCAGTGAGATGAAGCAGTGCTTACCTGCTATGGGTGGTCAATAAAACGCCCCAGGAATGGTAACCGTTCACTGACACATGTTCTATTTTACCACTACACACAGCTCTTGTTTTGTCTTTCTTTTGCTGTGATAAAGATTAGAGTGACTGTTGGGAAAGCCTTTGAGGCACAGTGTAAACCTGGCTCTGCGTGCTTCAGGGGGCTCGGATGAGACAAAGTTTAAACAGGAAACTGCGTGAGACGTGACGTGGGACAGCACTGCCTGCTGGAAACCGCCTCATTACCTGTGGAAAAATAATTCTAAGATAACAGATGAACTGAGGAAACAGATGCGTACGCATGAAGATGTGCAGGAAGGACAGAGCTTCTGAGGAACTGCTGGTTCTACTGGGCTTGGAGCTAATTTGGAACAGGCCAGAGGACGTGCCTGGAGCTCTTTATTAGGCTTACATTTGCTGATAGAACACTCAGTAAAGCAGGTTCTCCTAATTAGGTGTGGTATGTTCAAAGAGCATGTCACATGACATCCCTGCTCTGCCTGAACCAGTGTAATCTCTATGTGTGCAGGTCGGGTGTTTGTGAATGAACACAGAAATTCTTGATGTATTTTTATTTACCTCACATTATTTCTCCCTCTCTCTCTCTCTCACACACACACACATACTCACTCTCTCTCTCTCTCCTTTCCCTCTCTGTGGGAGAAACAAAAACAGAGCGAAACAGTAATTGTTTATTTAAAACAGATGCAATTCTGTTTGCATTTCTGTTACTGTTTATAAACAAGGTGTGTCCTTCATTTTCACCTCTAGGGGGTGCCATGGCTGCAGTCTGACCTGGTGCTACCCCTCGCCTTTTACCCATGGGGCTGTCATGGTACCTTTGCGGTTGATGGATTTTCTTCCACTGGTAAGTACCAGAATTCTTTGATTACATGCGAAAGAAAAGAATGAATGAAACAACAAGAAGAAATCACAGGCAGGGGGCAGTGTCACTGGAGATGTGCACAGTACTATCAACTGTTATTGTCAACTGAAAATGGTCAACATTATTCTGATTGTTTCAAGTAAATCTACTATCAGCTGTTATTGTCAACTGAAAATGGTCATTATTATAACATTATTCTGATTGTTTCAAGTAAATTCCAATGCACTACAGCCCTAACATGTTTGGTCAGCAGGGGGCGCATGACTGTGACTTCAATGTCAACTTGACAGGACGCTTTCCTGGTAGTTTATCCAACAAACCCTCAGTCACACTGACCACAGCATTGTTTTCCTTCCGTGTTTGTCCTAAGTAGCGTAGGAAGTCGGTGTGATTAACAGAGGAACATTAGGCTAATGATTCCTCTCGCTAAAGCTCGAGTGAGAAATTAGGGCTGCCTGGCTCCGAAGTGTGCTTGAAGTTCATCTTCACAAAGGTGGTGGGGGAGTTTATCGATTATCTCCTGCTGTGTCTGTGGAGCCTGAGAGCGCCCTGCTGAGGAAGTACTGAGCGCACGCCTGCTCTACTTACTGAAGGTTTCAACAACTTGCTTTGAAGACACCACAGCATTGCATTTCAAGGACAATCGGGGCAGTAAAATAAAAAAAAAAAAAACCACAAAATAGATAGAAAATATAAAAATGTTAAATATAAAATCTAATGTTTGATATTCTTTTTGGAATTTTAAAACAAACTCATCATCAAATTCCACTTACTCTCTGGTTCCTTGAGAAAAAGGACGAGCATTGACTAGAAGACAGTCCTAATATGTCAGGTAATTGTCAGTTAGTTGGACCATAAATCACTGTAGAAATGGCACTGACACACTTGGCTCGGCTTTTTATCAGGCTTCATTGTCAGAATTAAACTCTATGAACAATGATGTCACAGCAGACCAAAAAAAAAAAAACAATAACAGCATATATATATATAAATATATATATATTTATATATATATAGATATAAATATCTATATATATATACATATAAGTGTATGTATATACACATATATATATATATATAAAGGTGTGTGTGTGTATATATATATAAATCTGAGCATTTGTTGATGTATCCTTTGTAAGTTCACCTCCTCCTCTGCACCAGGCATTGGTATTCAGTTTGCGTCCACATGCCGACAGTGACAGCTATTTAGCATTATATTTGAAAGCCTTATAAAAGGACCTCTTCAAAGCACGCTAACAGGGAGTATAACAAATAGCAGATGGTGTTGAAACTCTGTGTTCGCGGCAGGAGGTGATGCAAATGTTCATCATTCATTAATGCTGCGGACAAGCATTTTCATAATAGAATGCATTTCCTTTCACTTTTTCCGCCGTGCGTGGTGAGCCACGTTACGAAGGAGTTCAGTGAACACTCCTGCGCGCGGAGTCCTTTCGCTGTTTCTGTCTCCATAATAGCCTCGCTGTCCTGATATACATCCCACCTGAAGGGTGGCATCAAATGATCTTTGAAATGCACGTGTGAATTGTTGAAATTGTGAAGTGGATTACACTGAGCTGTGAATGAAAAATATTAATGCAATGCAGGATGTAGCTGCTTTAACATTCAGTGAGCTGCTCAAGGTACGAAGGTAGTGGTCTCTAATGAGCAGTGACTGTCCACTGACATTAAAGTACTAATCATAGTTGACAACCACAGGTGAGACTCGTCTTACTAATGTGACGTCCTTCTTAAATATCTATATATTGATTATGATAACAGAAACCACAGAAGTGCATTTGTTTACTTAACGATAACCCAGAGATCCAGACAGATCTAAGACTGAACTTTTGTCCCACTTGCTGTGGGGACAATTTATCCAGTGTCCACATCGAGGTCAGTTTTTGAGACACCTCGCGTCTCTCTTCTTTGTGTCTGATAACTAATCAATAAATAATCTAAGAGTGGATCAGCACCACCAATCCCCCATCTTTCACTCAACCGTCTCACTTTACTCAAATGTCATTCTATGATTTTATAGGTCAACGGCTGCAGCTATACTGGAGAGAAGTTCTTTTTATCTTATTATTTTAAACAGTTCCAGTTGTCATCGGCTTGACAGCAACATCAGCCTTCTTAAAATCTAAATACAAACCCACACATTAAATGAAACGTTTAAATATATAAAAGTTGCCCATTCCCCAGCAACTGATCCATAATATCAGAGAAGTGTAAATGCAACAAACTTGGTTTTTGTTGGACCCTACCAACATTACAGATCCTTTCATACTGTAGTCCATCACCATCACCCTCTGGTTACTGGTCTCTGATGTCGACCTACAGCCCAAACATTTGTAGGTTACTTGATTCAATATGCCCTACATTTTTGCAGCGCTGGTTGTCGTGTTGCTGCGTTGGCAACACACAGCCGCTGATTTCTTATCTGATTGTCTCTTTAGAAATCTTTTTGCTCTGCATTATTCTCTCCTATTTGACCTTATCTCTGTTCTTGCTAAATGAACAAAGCAACAGCCGACTCATGCATCCTTTTACAAAGAGCGGCTCCTAATTGGTCTGTTAGAGTCCTTGTTTCAGTTTATCTGATGCTTCTTTTTCTGTCACCCCCCCACACACACCCTCCCACCCCGTATTTTTAAACTAATCTACCCCCGTCCTCTTTTATTGCCCTTATTGTTTAATTCTCTGTCTCTCGCTCGCTCTGATCCACTTTCTGTTTATAGACCTGTGTCACTGAGCTACAGAGGCAGGATTGGGACTCAGAGGTCACTCTGTGAGTGGAGCTGCTAATTAACAGAAATGGAATGAATCACTTCAAAGGCAGATGATGTGGACACACAATTCAGCCTTTCATCTCATCTTGCCGCGTGTTTTCTCCCTCTTGCCTACGCTCTCGTGGCTACTCCAAAAACACTTGATTGCTTTTATTCCCATGGAGAAAGACACCTCTCCCTGCTTGGTTTAGCTCATTTCAATGAGTGACTGCCACTTGGACAAATGTAGTCTATTTTATTATTCGAGAGATGACATTTAATTTTACACCTACGACTATTCATCGTCACTGTCCTTTCAGGGTAACTGTACTGTATAACAGAGGGAACGTCGGGATTTTAATACGACCGCTTTAAGGTGTGATATTGAAAATATGTGGCTGTCAACACAGATCTTTTTTATTTATTCTATTAATATACAATGGTTTTTTTTATTGTAAAACTTTTATAAAAGAACTGAGACTTAAATGACCATCAGTATCATAGATATCAAATATCTATACATACAGAAACATAATCCTGAGGTTGAACCTGCGAATCACTGATCTCCTAAACATTTTGCCTCCACATAAAACATTTAAAACATTTCAAGCCCTAGCTCACCATTGGTCCCTGCTCTATTGTGTTTTACAGCCATTTTTTCAACAGCAGCACACATAACAAAAGGCTCGTTCTGGTTGTCATTTCCACACAGCCAGAAAATTATTGAATGTCATCTGAATGTCATTTATTGTGCCTCCAGAAAGTGGCAGAAACTGCCTGGGCCGTGAGCTCGTCGTAAATTGGCAGAAGTCCACAAACAAAAGGATTTTCTGAAGTCACTTAAACTGATGGCAGTTTGAATTTCTTCAGTGTTGTTGTCAATAATAACTGAGGTCAATTTGTCAAGTTATTATGAACAATACGAGTCATATATTACCTCATATCAATATAAACTATTAACATTTTTATGTAACAGATTAAGGTACAGATTTACAGAAGTAGGTCAGACCCCAGACAAAACTTCTGTTTTCATCCTTAATTCATTCGGGCGATTTCCCCATCCTCGTCATATGACTTTCAATGCAGATGCTTCTGAATGACAGGCGAGCGTTAGCACGTATAGTGTGTGTTATAGAAATCGTAAAAGGTGACGATACTTCAGCCCAGACTGATGCTGAGCTTTGCTCTGCAGAGGAATCAATGTCATGGCTGCTGGTACCAATCAGACTCACTGCTGCCCCAACGACTGAAGTGTAGATGAAACGTATGTATAAACAAAGGGATGGAAATGTTTGTTTTGTGATTGAGCAAGAGACAATAACGGAATGAAGCTTTCACGAGTTTCTGACAAATGTAGCCGAGGAATACAGTGATAAACCAAAAGACTCTGATTTGTCTGATTTACCTATGTGTATATCAAAATAAATTTAAATCTTTTGTAAAAAATAAATTAGTTTTAGGATATTTTTATCCTCTAATTTTCCTCTAAATTTGAACCAGTATCCATGACTTTCTCTTAGACTAAAACAGGCTGTGTTACCTTGTCTTCTACACCTACCTTTTCTCAGTAATCTCAAAAAGGGCAGAAGGCGTTAATGCCTCCTAGAAATTGAAAAAAAAATAGTCTGCAGTTATTCCATGGAATCCATCTCTCATTTAAATTTGCAATACAGCACAATTCATTAGTCCCATCAGTGAGGTAAATCAGAATAAAGTATGAAGGATAAATTGCAGTGCGTGAGAAGCCTGGTAATCTCTGTGCACACGTCGGTGTGTGCACGGTGTGTGCTTCACTTGAGCAGCGCTGAAGGAACAATAAAACATTGTCACTGTTAAATATCAAGAGTGAACCCAGCCGAAGGGGTAGCGTCGAGCTAAGCTACTGTCATCACAAACAATCAATTTCACTCTGACATTTTCAACACATATACAGGGGATACCTCACACATGAGAGTATTACAGTACACCACACATCAGGGTATTAGTTCATTCATCTCTTTAACAACAGGGAAAAAACAAGGGTCCAGAGGTCATCAGTCCATTTAATTCAGTTTATAAATGCAAACAAATAGTTCTAGCAGTCTCCAGTTAACTTTATCCTCAGTCCGTGTGCCTTTGGACTGTGGACAGAAGCTCCATCATCCAACGACAATCCTCGTACGCATGGGGAAAATATACAACCATTGCAGGGCTTATCTGGTCAAGCGTGACCTTTTTGCTGAGAAGCGGACTTCTGACCGCTAGAATACTGTTGGGCCTTAAGGCTCCATTAATTCCTCGTGATATTCATACTGTAAATATTTGTAATTGTCCTATGTTACCTGGAGCAGCAGCAGCGACAGGGAAATGTTTTTCACAGTGCGATGCTAATGCTCGCCTCAGACTTCAGGAAGCGCCGCGCAGACTTGCAATATGTTAATGAAAAACAAAGTCTTTGATATTGATCCCCACGGATGGCATCAACTCAGATTTTACACTGAGGTTGTGTGAATCATAACAGTGGGCTCCCACTGCAGGGTCAGAGCTGCACAGGGAGACACCACACGGTGAATACGTTGAATTAAAGCAGCCTTTGATATTCAGATCAGACAGTGCTCTGTGATGCAGAGCCGTCATATTAGCATCCAAAGGGAAACCACCAGTGAAAATGCATGTTGACACTTCCTGATTCTAACCATGTAAGGTTCATACAAGTAACTCCTATGACACAACCTGACTGGGGTTTTTGTGTCATGTTGATTAGATGAAAAAAAAAGTCAAAATACAATGTTTGATTTATTAAGTATAATATAGCAGTAGCTGCTGTATATTTATATTTTATATAGATGGTCTGTCATGTGTAATTTCATTCAAGTTTCCATTTTTACTGTGCTACTTAAATGACATATACAGATACTTTAATATATGTGTTTACTGTGTATATATCTATATGCAGAATACTGTACATACCTACAGGTTTTCCGTCATGTATTTACATATTCATATTGTTACACAGTATAGATAAAGTGTTTTTTCCCGTCATGTATTTACATATTCATATTATAGTTACACAGTATAGATAAAGTGTTTTTTCCCTTTGCAGTGTTATTTATAGTGTTATATATACTGCATAGCTATAAAAAACATATATATGTAAACAGAAATGTATTGTTTTTCATCATACGTTTCACATTTTTACCATATTGTGTACGGCCTCTTTTAAATAATATATTTCTTTTGTGGTATTTTTCTGTTATTTATATCTCTTCTACTTCTACCTCAGCGTGACTGAAGAGTCTTTATATGCAAATACGAAGGGAAATAATGAAACCTTGAGCCTCGAAGCCTTTTCTTTTTTCTTTCCTACATAGAAGCAAACATGTTTTCCCTTTTCATAATCAACTGAATCATGAGCTCATATCAGAAAAAAAAACTAAAAAAAAATAAAACATCCCTTAGCAATTAGCCGATTAAACTGGATAAAACACCGTGGATTTAATTCAATTCAATTACTGCTTTTTTTGCCTTTTAATCACTGTACCAAATTAATGTTTCTGCAGTAGCAGAGAATAGAACCCAAGGTTAAACAGGTCCGGTTCACTGTTCTATTAGCTGATAAACATCAGGAGCTTCAATTATTGATATGTAACCTGTGAAAGATAATGATTAATACATCCTTCATGGTAAGAAAATGGTTATTTTTTACCCTTTTATTATTGCTTGCTGCAGTGAACACAATAACCCAGTACTTTTATTTTATTTTCCAGAGTAGATAATCTAATCACCATGTAGTTTCTAGCTCCACTATTGTGTCTGACGGAGCTACACTATCTGATCCTTGCTGTATTGAGCTGAGAGCCATGGTCCCTGATGGCTGATGGCTCTGCTGCTGTCCAGTAATGTCAGCTCATATCAGTCATATCATGCCCTGCCTCTCATGTTCCCAGTCTAATTTCCATTGTCTGACCTAACCGCCCTCCACTTGAGAGATGGAGATGTTGCTCCTTCTCCTACTTCCGGGATCTCATTAGAATCCCTTTTAGTCGCTCGATCCCTCTCCCATCATCAGTGACAGGTCTGTGTCGTCTGTGTCACCGGTGACGTGAGTGACAGCTCCGAGCCTGTGCACTTGTGGGGAGAAACTACAGTATGTGCTGTACAAGGTTATGAGAATTAATCATCTCCAATAATCCTGATTGATTATTTGGTATTTTATTAGTTCTGTCACATCTATCCTGCTTCTTTAATCACTGTTGTTTCCACATATATGATTTTTTTTAATAACTGGCTTTTTGTATCTACCCTGAGGTTCTAAGGCAGTGTTATTCAACCTTGGGGTCACGATTCCAAAAATCCCTTGTATTTGCTTCATAATACTATGTTTTCATCCAATCTGAAGAAAGCTTAAATATATTAATAATTTCGGTCAACTGCTCCACCTTGGTATTTAGTTTCATGCTCATCTCAACGTCGTGGACTGACTTTCGAACCATCATGGCCCAGGCCTTCAGGGCTCATCAGATGGCTTAGTGCCCCCTCACCCTCAGCTGCTGTGACCAGCTTAGCTTTGTGGCTGCCTTGACAGCTCCATTAAAGGAGTGGAGGTGATTACATTCTGTTCCCATAGCATGCATGACTAACCAGGCTCAGCAGCTAGTGGGAGCGTGCCCACTTGAGCTCTATTCCACAGAGTGTACGTCACATTTAATACAAAGCTTTTATGTGAGGAAGATTCACACCCCTCACCACTGTCCTAGACACTGGGCTGAGTTGTTGACAAAATGATTGACTCCGTTTATTGGCTGGAGAAGGAACCAGACCAGGGTTGGAAGTATCTGAATGTTCATTACTGACTCATTAATTTTACTGACTCAAAATTCACCCCAAACACAAAGAACTGAAATCTCTTTACTTTCTGTGTGAAGTACTAAGTTGAGAAACACTTACTTTAATGTGTCTACGTAAAAAAAAAAAATCCTTTGTTGCTTTATTGATTTTAAAAGCACATAATTAGAAGTATGTCCCTGTCGCAAAAACTCTTTGGCAAAGATTTTTTTCCCCCTGACCTTCTCTGTGACTTGTTTTGTGTTTTCAGATTTGAAAGACGTGAGCAGATCCCTCTGAGGTGAAGACGGTGAGGTGGACCTTCACTTGCTATTACGCAGGACATCAAAAAAACTGTTCAAAGAAGCTCAGCGTCGTCTCTTCACTGTCAAGGTGAGACGTACAGCGCTTATTATTCATCGGGGTGCGGCCGAGAACAAAGTCACTGCATATATACATTAAATGAGAGTGGGAGGTGGGGAAAAAATATTAACAAAAGAGAGAAATTGAAAGATGACAAATACCTCCTGAAGGATGATGCATGGCTGTAAAAGAAAGGTTAATTAATCAGAAAATAGTTTCACGTTGACTTTTACCCACTTACCACTTACCCTGAAAAGCTAGTTGAGGTATTTAAAGGTATTTGAAACACTGACCTTGTGGAAAATGATTCTCATGGAAATTCAGTTGAGATTAGATTGAGAGAATGAGATTAATTCAATATAGAAAAGTATAAATATTAGCTTTATAATAAGGTTATTATTTACATATGTTCAGAGGGTTGAAGATGTGAATTCCGCCCTTGTTTCTCAAGACAAATTACAAATGACTAAATAATGAGTCTGTATTTGTGCCTTAACCAAAGCCGATTTTTACAACCACAAAAATGATGTCTTTATACCTCTGATACTAAAGTCCACCTTTTGTCGGCCATTATATGGGCACCTTTAATCTCATCCGTCAGAGAGACAGCTGTTGGAGGGTTCAATCCTTACCTCTCGGCCTCATTCCCCTCTCCCGTCTTTCTTCTCTCCGTCTCCTCTCGTCTGTCTTCTTTAATTCAGGTTGCTGGCACGTCCAGAGACAGCGAGTCATTGGCTCCATCTCACACTGGCTTAACCTTACAGTACCGAGCCCCTGCTGACAGTCAGTGATGGACAAGCTCCTTGAACATTAAAGGGAGCTAAGCTACTAGCTCCTTTACAATAAATGAAGGCTCAGCTCACAGATGTTGCCAGAACGAAAAGTGCAGCGAGGTAGTTATACGTTGAATAGACTCAGCAGGAACCAAGTAGTCGACTACATCTGATGGTACTGTGGACCAAATCAGATGAATGATGGTTCAGGTGGGACGGCCATCGTCTTCATGTGAGTCAGTCTAAAATCCTACAATCCTATTGTAATACTGAAATATATAGCATTTTCTTCTGTCCTTTTACAAGTGAAAACTGATGTCACAAAATACTGATGAAACCAAACCTAATTATTTTGTCCCAGGTTTCCATGGATCTGAGTGTTTGGACTGTGTTAGAAAAAGGATTAGTCAATGTTGATGAAGAGCTACAGCATGAGACAGTGACTGCGTTTATGTCATTTCCATTTGATTTTATAACTTTAAATAAGGAAATATGAACGTGTGTATCATAGATCATACACTGCCAACACACTGTTTGAAGCAGCAGTTAACGCTGACTTCTGCTTCGAAGGAAGAGTAGACGGATCATTGTTTCAGTTTGCCTTGCAACTAGCACTGAAACTCCACAATATGTACTGTACTGTACTGTACCGTACCGTACTATATGTACTGTACTTTATACCAGGTTAAAGCCGTTCAACAACCTCTGACTGTCTGTAGGTGTGAGATGTCGACTGAGTCACAGAGCAGGTCAGGTGTAAATGATGCCCCCCGGTGTTGACTGACCGCCTATTGTCTTTGATTAAATGAGGAAATGAGTTAGTTCCTAATGTTCCTCTCAATGCTGCTGACAGGAAGTCAAGCAGCGCCTGCACCGACGTCACCCTTTGACATTTCAGTCCTTTTCTTATACCCGCTGTTAATCCCCAACTGAAGTAATTATTTACTGCAATTCACTGCAGTCGGACTACGACAAGGATGTGACCGAAATATGAATCTACCAACTCATCTTCCCGTTTAAAATTCTCTGTGCTGCTGCAAAATGCGGTGTTTGTTCGGTGAAATCCCCGACATTTAAACGCGTTGACAGAAATGCTCGGCTGACATTGGCAAATTGCACATTTTGTCCACACCTCTTATCCTTCAAATGCCAGCACTATAATTTACTCTCAGTGTCAACTTAGTTTAGAAATGCTAAACAAAATGTATCCCTGTCTCTCTTTTCTCTGTCCAAATGACACAGCAGTTTGGAGTCATCAGTGGGAGCTGACACGTGGGTTTTTCACCAAACATGCTGTGTTTTTCCTGCATTCGCTGATGGTTTCACAAAGGTAAGGCAACTGTAATACATTTCTCCTACCAACTATAATAACTGTTTTTTTTTTTTTTTAAAAAAAAAAGGGTTTAACACAGTTAGACAACCACTCTTCATTTTCATTTTATCCTCCACCCCAACGACGCCCCCACCTCTCTGCTATTATTCCCTTTTTCTGGGGCGACGCCGTGGCAGGCTTTGCTCGTTTGATTTACTTTCTATTAGGGGATTAAAAATCAATTATGCAGGAAGCCATGCGTAGGCGTGATTATAGCCGCACATGACGGCACCATTCATCACAGGACCACTCATCTCTACAACTGTTAGTTACACACCACACACAGGGACGGCCTTCTATTACCCAGAACTCTGCCCGGGACTTTTTTACACTTTATGAAAAAGAGCAACTCCTTACTATATTACAAGACAAATGACTCGGCTACTTTTGCAGGTTACAGTGTTCTTTGTGGAGTGCGACGAAAGGGATGAGGGTGTATTAAAAGTTTGCATTTCAATCTCATAACGAAGCTGTATGACATCAAGGAGTGAACAAAAACTACTGCAGCATATCGTTTTCACTAAGAGCAGAAATTTAAAGGTTTCTAACAAGGTCTCAAAAAGAATATAGTAAAACAGATAGATAGATAGATAGATAGATAGATAGATAGATGGTCAGACGGACGGACAGAAAAAAGAAAGAAAGAAAGAACTTTATTAATCCTTTGGTAGTTCCCTTCAGGAAATAGATGATTTTACCTCTAAAATGAATCATTCTTTCCACCAGTCCATATTTTACCAATAACTAAATCCTGTTAAAAGTCACAGTGGGAGCTGGACTGGACAGGGTTTGGACTTGTTATATGGAAAACCTGTAAAATGAATGACTTGATTTCCAAACATACACACAATTATAAAAGTGTCAAATGTCCTGGAAACGTTGAAGGTATTCTGGGAAAAGTTTCCTCTGGGCTTCTCCCTGCTTTGTCTACGAAGTCGGATTAAAGATTATATCCATACATGTCTGGTGTCTGGTGTCACACTGTCTTCATAGACAACACTGAAGCCCATACTGCAGCTTCTCTGCATCCAGCCGTGGCCCCCGTGCAGTGGCCCATGTGAAGCTACCAGCTAAATCAAATTTGCATGTCTCCTCAGGGCAGCTCTTAAATTTTTAGTTTCCATTTGACTTTGTTGCGTAATTTAAACCTTTTAGACCAGGTTCAGCACTAAGTGGTTCTTATGACATTCCAGTTTAGGGCTGGGGATAGTATTGGTTTGCTGCGTAGACTGTTTAGTCAGCTTGTGTTTTATCTTTTCCACAGGTAGAGATAAAATTAGTAGCATTAGCAAGGGGGGGAGGATTAGTGGTAGTGCATGACTTGATTCTGTCATGGTCTAGCAGCTAAAAAAATGCCCTGCTAAAGTCCTGACAAATATTTTCAGTAACATAACGGAAACCCTACAGGATCTAACCCAGAAATATTCTCTTAGATAGATCCAAATAAATCTTAAAACAGTATTTACTTCTTTTAAGCCACAGTTAGACAACAACAAAACAAAACCAATGGCTGTAAACAGGTAAATATGAGCCTGTGATGTCCTGGTCAGTAAAGCAGGGAAAAGCAACTCCGTTCGGTCAAGGTTATGTTTGGACAAAGCCACATGTCCACAAGTACAAGGTTCAGAGGTCAACGCTCTGTTGTCTTTCATATTGCCGAAAATCCAAGTCATGTGACCGCATTGTTTAATATGTGATGCACGTGCCTACAGGCGCAAACACACAGACACCAATCACCAACCTTTTCTAATGCTTATTAGAGTCCAGACCTCTGGAGATGGCACGTCTGTTTACGCAGAAAGGTTCAAAGATAATTTACCTGGATTAGAGGAGCCATCTGTGCCTGCCTCTGCAGATTGCTTTGTGGGCGTCTCAATAAATACTGAGCAGGCTGTGTGGCAGACAGTGCGATGGCACGACAGTGAGAGATTGGCTCTAAAGCAGGCCTTAATGCCCCTTTTTACATCAGTTGTGAGTGGCTGCGGTGCGTGGTGGGGAAACTCACCAGTCTCCCTGAATGCTCTAGGAAATCTTTGGTTCTACAAACAACAGAAATCCTGCATCTTTCCAACTAAATGTACAGCTAAATGTCAGCACCTTAACACCTGCTTTTGAATGTAATGTTTATGAGTTAGTAATGAAAGTAACAGGATGTTTCTCACCGCTGACTGATTTAATGATGTGTTTGTTAAAACTGTGACAAAACTTTTACCTTCATGGACCAGGATGTCAGAGTGACGTAACGAGGCTGTAACACAGACGGGAGCCTGGAGAACAAACAGTACCAGGCGCATGGAGGTGACTGTGACCTGCTGTTACCTCTGTTGAGTGCTGAAATAAAATATTTGTGCTGTGGGTAATTTGATACAAGAGGGGAAAAAGGAGTGTAAATATATATACAGTGGGGCTTCAAGATACGAGTTCCCTGAAATACAAAATACAAAAAATCGTCAGGTGTAAGTGGTCAAACTGCTGTGCACTGTCACTGCAGAGAAGTTTTGATTTTCACCTGAATTCAGCATGGTCCGATTCCATCAGGAGGCGGTGGTTCTGGTGCTTTCTGTGTTTTATGCCGCATTTATTGTTTGTGAACAACAGTAAAATAGCATTGTTTCTTAGCATACGTTAACAGAGAGTTAAAGCTCGTAGCTGCAACGAGGACCTAATCTGGCTCTGTTAATGTTCTGTGCAGGTTCTTCACTAGTCTGCCTGCAGTAGTGATCCAGTGAGTGATGAAGACTACAGAGCAGCTCACACCGGAATTCAACAAGAAGAGAAACATTGTCATGAACGTAAGTGGATGAGTTTACAATTTTTTTTCTTTATTCACAAATTACAGTGTAAACAAAACAGAACCCGGGATACTGACTCTGACAGTTTGATGTCATTCTGTTCAGATTGTCAGTAAAAACCACAAGTATATCTGCTGTCTTTTTGTTTGATAAATTATAGCCAAGGCTCACATTTTAATTTCATTTGTGTACACAACTTTGTCGAAAGACTTCAAACATTGTAACAGCTGTGTAGTGTACCTACTGCATAAGAGTTTTCTATTTCTAAAAAAAATGTTTGTTTACTGCATTTTATCGCTCGGGTTAAAACACATGGTCAAGATTGTATCTGTGACCATCTGGTCATTAAAGCTGATATGGACTTTGTCTATACAAAGAATGGCTTCCCCCTAAATTTGTACAATAGCCTTTGAGTGGAAGTGTTTTCTTCAAGTTGTGTTAACACTTCCCAACAGACTGATATCCTGTTGTGACACGACCTTCTACCACTGCACTATATCATTTTCACTTAGCAATCCCAAGGCCTCCAGAAAGCAATTATTCTCTGCAAATGTTTTGCAGAATGTCCAGGTGTGATGATGAATAAATGCACTTTATTCCCCATCAAATGCCTTGTTCCCATTTTGCCCGTAGAGTTAAGCTGAAAGAAAAGCTATTTTGGACGCCTGCGGTCAGGGAGGTGGCAGTAGATTTGAATGATTCATGAACCTGATTTGTCATGTGTGAATGTAGCCCTCGCCAGAATGAAGTGGGGCCACGGGCTATGGTTTCACAGCACATGTCCGCAGCTGATGTAGTAGCATCACTGCACTGTTTTTTTGCCTCAGAGCCGTTACCTGTGAGCGTTCAAGGAGAGGAGCATAAGATCGGTGTCTGGCTCCAGGCTGGTCGCTCCTTCTCATTCTCTCCGTGTCTTCTTCCAGCTCTCGCTACTTCCAACTCCTTTTGGAGTAACATTTTTGACCAGAGGTTAAAATTACAACTGCGGACTGTACTTTTTCAGCAGCGATGTCTCGCAAACACACCCACTAAAATGGAACAAAATAGATGACAGGTCGTGTGAAAAGAGCGACCCATTGTCATTTTTTTGTATTGCGGCTCTAATATCAATATTTTCAAACCCTCTCAGAGATAAATATGAGCTGTCTCAAAGAGCATCCATCTTTCCCCTGGTCCTGCCTGGCCTTACCAGTCCTCGTGTCACATGATCGATGTTCACTCTGGCCTCCCCACATCTTTGGGGGTCACATGGGTCTCTGTCAAGCTTGGTTAATTTTGCACTCTCAGCTTCACAGCTATTAGCATATGAATATCCTCATAGGCATACATATTCTCCAGCCATGCAAGAGGATTTTCAAAGAGTGGCCCATTTAGAAAAGGAAAGTGAAAAGACCGGAGGGGACGGAGAGGAGGAAGCAGCGAATGGGGGCTTGGCAGGATGTTTTTACAGCTGTCATGGTGATGAATTAGGCTCTTATGATTAATTTGTATTTAAATGTAACATTACCATCGCCCGACAGTTAGGCCCAGCCCGTGTTCGGTGGGTGGCGTTGCATTCCAGAAGCAAAATAAGGTTGATTATGTTGGACACTACTGTGTGGAATGAATCAAATATGTGATAAAAGTAAGTTTAACAGCTTTTCAAAGAAAAAAGAAAAAAAAACATCAACGTGCTCATTTTTAACTCCCCAAGAAATGTGAATTGATCTGCTTTATTCAGCTTCATAATCCCTGTGTTATAGTGAAATGGAGAGGCTGAATGGATTGCTTAAAAGGTTTCTTCATCCATTGACTCTTTGAGGACAAACTCTCCTCCCATCTCTTTTGTGTACGTCTACATGCTCGCTATTTTGGAGCCAAGAAGCGTAAAAGTGAGAGTCGGGCTCCCACCCCTGCCATTTAGTTCCCACACGACCTTGTGCAGATGCAAAGGGCGGCAGAGCCAAACAGCTGCCAACTGGGGCTACGGATTTATGTGAGCCAAACCTAACCTGAAAAAAAAAAGAAGAAGAAGAAGAAGAAGCCAGGAGCCCTCCACCAGCTGACCAAAATAAAAATCACAATATGTGAGATATGGCTCTTCTGAGGGTCCTGTCCTCTCCCGATCATCTCATTACTGCTTCAGCTGTCATTAGTGTTCATCATAAAACCTTTCCCATATGCTTCTGTCCACAGTTGTTATGATTGGAACGTAACATGTTATGACGGACCATTTCTAAACAGTGTCCGGGGTCAAGTGAGGGACGGCTTTGGTGGTGAGAGCACCGGGGAGAGAAAGGAACTATTTAGCTGCAGTTTCACATGTGTACAGAAATAAAACATGATCTGATATTACATGCGTGTGCATGGCTGACGTAAAAAGGAATTGAAAGCTCACTTTGTTTTTATCAGGGTTAGAGTAAATACAAGGCCCTTCCTCTGGGTCTTGTAATGAAGATTAATCACAACGCCGCACACCTTGAAGAACAAGTTTTCAATTTTAAAAAGAGACGGAAGAATCACGTGTCCTGGTACTTAGTACTCTAAGGAAATATATCATTAAAATATATAGTTTAACAACCAATCAATGCACTTATAATCCCACAGATGAGGCGACAGAAAGAGAACCCTTGTGTAAGAATTAAATCCTACTGTGCCATACAGCTACATGGATTAGTCAGTGACACAAATATGTTCAGTTCATATGAGTTAATATATATTTAATGTTTAGTTTCCATGAAGCAGAAAAAGTCATAATAAAAGACAGTTTTTTAAACATAAGTTCCTTAAAGTACTGAAAATAATGGATAAGTCTATCAAATAAAGTCCATCAGGAATTCTAATCAGATTTTTCATACTCCTTATCAGCCTGTTCATGGCTGCTCTTCTGACCTTTTATTTTTGTTATACCCCATAAAAGCATCTGTTTTGAGGAGATCCTGTGTCATTGTTTATGAGCCCGGGGTTATATTACTGCCCTGGTTTATGAAACCGCTGCTGTTACTGCATCTGCAATGAACTGGTCAGAGCAGATTTTGGAGTTCATGTGAATGAAATTTTTCTGTAGGACTCAATCTGCAGATCCATCTAAAGATGGCTGATCGAAGGGACTGAGGAGACGGTCTTAGTTACTGTGGGCTGAGCTGATAGGAGGAGGGAAGATAAGAAGGCCAGACATGACTGTGATTAATGGGTTGGTTCGTTTCCCATCTTCTGCAAACTAGCAGACTGTCTGAATTTTCATCAGTAACAGCAGCAAGGCTGTCTCAAAGTAATGACACGACAGCCATTGGCGCTTCTGTGTTTTGTTAATGTGTTAAAATGAGTAGTGAATTAACAAAAATCTATTATTTGTAAGATAGTTGTGGCATGTGCGTTATTCACATCATTATTGACGGCCTTTGACCATGTTAATATCTAGTATAAACATCTAAGATGTAATCATATGGTCGCAAATTTAAAAGATGAATTATTCTCCATTTAAAAGTGAAGCTCTGTTGCTAAAAGTCTCTAACTACTGTCATTTAGTCTTTGGCTTTAAAGCATATGTGTCAAACTCAAGGCCTGGGGGCCAAATGCGGCCCGCCAAGCCGTTTTGTGTGGCCAGTTTCTTAACCTATTCTGTTTGTATCAGAGCCTGAATGACATATTATTTTAAAATATTGACAGGTTATCTTTAAATAAAGAAAGTAAATGGATATGAGTGGATTTTCTTTGAATGAAGTAAATTAGTATAAATTAAGTACATTTTTTTCACAGTGTCCCACTGTGGCCCGGTACCAAATGACCTGTGAACAATCAAATTCAGCACTCTTCACATGTGACCAGATCATTTATGATGTATGCTAATTCCTGCTCTGAATGGGGCCCGTATGTGAGTCCGAGAAATAAAAACACAATCCGAAACAAATTCACACCAGTCTGCGTTGCATTTTCATGCAGCCTGTGTGAATGTCCAATTGTCTGACCTCGCTTTTTATTCTTCATGGTAATTTTTACAAATGTAAGCGTTTTCCTTCCCCTTCATGCCCCATAACTAGATTTTGTTAGCTGCTTCTGGGATGGGAAAGGGTCCTACTGTAAAACACTCAGCCTCCCTCGGTCCTGTGTCCCCGGGGAGCCGAGGCTGCGGTATGAGCAGAGTCATGGTAAAGAATTCTAACCAGAGAGCAGGTATTCAGTGTGGGGTAAAGGGGCAGCTGTATCTGGCAGCATCTACACCTAGCTGACTTCTACAATTTGGACCAGGCAGCAGCAGATGGCACTGACAGGTCTGCCTTGGTCCGAGGTCACTGAGGAAAAAAAATAAGCATATGGCTGTGTGAAAAGACATAGGAAAGTGTGGAGGAAGCTCCCTGCTGTAGGTACGGCTGGAGGTGTTAGGAATAAATACATACAGTACAGTTGAGGGTGGAGAAATGTGAGCGTCGGAGGAGCACAGAGGTTTAACTTTAGAATAAGAACTCTGTCGTTATAGCAAAAACTTTTCACAAAGTAATCGATAAAAAATACTCTCGTTTCTTATTGATAACTTCATTTCATGCAAGTGCGAAACAGCAGAGAAGCAGCATTATTATCAATATCAGTGCTTTTTTTTTGTGTTCTTTTTCGTTTACTCTTACCACGGTATTGGTTGTTAATATACTGTTTATTTACCAATGCAGTGGTGTTGCCTTTTTTAAATCCTATTTCAAGTGTGGTCTTGATTTTCAAGTGCTCATTTTACAGTATTTGTAGAACGGCAGTAAAGCGTTTATTGTGATTCTGGTTCTTTTTGAGATGGGCTTCAATTGGACCAATCGTGTGTCTTTAAATATGAGCTGAGGTCAAATAGTAAGCATTATGAAATTTTTATATAGTTTGTAGCTTAGGCACTTAGAAATAAAATGATTATGAATGAAGTTATTTGTATATTATACCTTGCATAATTAAAATTTGGGGGAAAAAGCCTTGTGGACACCTGTGGTACTGTTTCCACAGACTCACCATTTGAAACTTTAAGGAGAAAACACAGTGTTTTCTCCATTCTGCTTTATGGCTCATTCATTCATTTATTTGTTTACTTATTCATGTCTTTATTCATTTATTCATGCTGGTTTTGGATGCTTTAGAGGCCTCGTGTACAGTAATTATCCAAAGTTAAAATTAATCCAAAGTATTGGCTCGGTGGGAAATTGTTGTTCCCCACCAGATACGTGACAAATTATTGTTTATTAACAAATCCCTGAGTTACTTTATTAATACTGCACAGCTGCTTCATTCCAATTACATGTAAAAATCCATGAAATAACAACCCCCAACTGACCAAATACAGTAGCAGAATCAGCCTTTTTAATAACAGATGTGAATGTACAGTTACACCGAAACAACAGAATCAACTCAGTCTACGTGGTGAGATTTATTTCACTGCTGCAGAATGAAAGTTTTCATTTCATTTCATTACTTCTGCTGTTGTGCAGAATGTGCCTGCGTACAGAATGCGGTTGGTTTAATTACAATCAGCCATATTTCGCCCTCATTCAAAGCACAGCTCATTACCACTCACCTCTGTGGACGTCCTGTTTTGTCCCTCCTCATTCTGGGGTCTCAGCTCCAATTAATATCACAGTAGGCTGACATTTCAGCACAGCTTCTATTCTCTCTTGTTTGCAGCACATTTAATAAAAAAAAAGAATGCAAACATAAAAATCCCTTGGTGGAAAAGAAAAATCCCTCTGTATATTTCTGTCCTCCTTGTGAACACCAGGAATAGGTTTCATTTCCTGATATTCTCCGTAGTCGTCCTCCAGGTTATTCATTAATGACATTCATGAGGCTCATTGAAGAAGCACATATTAAGTGGGCATGTTTGTGTGTTTGTGTGCCAGAGTGTTTATTGCCGTTTCCCTTCGCTTCCTGCCGGCTCTTTTTCTTTGTTACCAAATTATTAATTGCAATCTTCATGTTTTAAAATAAGTTTTGTGGAAAAAGAGAATTCAACCGCATCAGAAATTATTTTTTAAAAATGCTTCAATAAATAAAAGTATAATAATCTTTCTTTCCAAACCTGACATTTGTTTGATTCCAGACTTTACTCTGACTTTCATTTTTCTCTTAGTGTTTTTCTTTGGCCGTGCCTCTCAGCTCAGGCTGATCCATTTGACAATGCTACTTTAAAATGTCATGATGACTCACATCTATAATGCTTTTCCCGCCTCCTCCATGCGCTACCGTCCGTACAGGTCATTTAGCATCTCAGGCAGGGCCCTTGTGATGCTTTGCGGCCGAGCACTAGGGTGCTCAGGGATGTCATCTCCTCAAAGCTAATTGCTGTGCCCTTCTCTTAACGAAACAAGCTCAGGAAATAAATAACAAATGTGCCCCTCGGTACGCTCATTAGCTATCTGCAAATTTGCTGTTCCACAACTTTTCTCACTGTTTCCCTCTCACTCAGTCTCACTCTGCGAACCCGCCAAACATATACTTAGACACAGCCAGGCTTCTCTGCTTCACTCAACCCTGCGTTATGTTCCTGGGTGAGGTGATTTTTTTCTTCTCCCTGCCATATAAGATTAACATAAAGACAACCTCAGGAGTCAGGTGAAAATGTATTTTTTATCTTGTTTTCAGTCTGGAACTTTAAATAGCTGACGTCACAGGAATTAGGAGCAGAATTCTGTGAAAGGATGCAGTGAATTGTGAGAGCACAGATGTTTTCTAAAAATACAATTAATGGAGAGAAAGGACGGGTAAATTATTCATCTGCCCTCCCATATTGTGGGTACGGCGCACGCTCCCACCTCTCCACTCCCACCTCTGGAAGAGCAGATGCTGCATTTGTCAAATATGGAAGGCTGTGGTGGAAAACATATTCATATTGTTTCAACTCTCTTTAAAGGAAAGTGCCGTAATGGTGATGAAGGTCTCGTCTTGTCGTCCTGTTTTTAACATGTGCCAGCTGTTTCCCTCAAATATTTATCACTTGATGAATTATTGCTTTTGCTAGAAAATGTGTTTCGCTGGAGAAGATGGGGCAAAAACCAGGTCCGACCTTGTGATAGAGAGTGATTTTAATAAATTACTCTGCATTGACCTGTCATGTCTGATTTAGGCTGATCCATCGTTTGGAGTTGATGCTGAACGGATAGAACTCGGGCGCTACAGTACTGGGCATTGATTTCCATATTCTTGGGGGGGGGGGGGGGGGGGGTAGAGGTGATTTTTAAAATTTATTTTTTNNTACGGGTAGTATGGTGAAAATGAACTCTGAAAAATGATTTTTCATTGATTAGCTTGGTTTTCGCTGCAATCTCGCATGCATCTTTATTATTGAAGAATTATATGTATTCATGTCATCACACACCACAGCTCAAATACTTCTCTTCCTTAAACATGCGTACATCACACACACAGACACACAGTGTGCACCTAAAGTGGTCCTGGACATTTAGCTAATGGATAACTCCCATGCAAACACATGGCCCCATTTGTCCCTAATGACTAAGTTCTGAAACACAGCCTCAGACTACAACTGAGCTAAATATTGATTCGCTAAAGGAGAAAATGTCTATAGAATTAATTCCCTTGTTTGGATCTTGTCACTAAAACCTGACTGATGTCCTATTTAGCTCCACACTGTGTAACCTGGTCTCAGAGACCATGTTGATGAGGAATGCCCTCGGTGACACGGCGGTGTACGTTAATTACGTTCCAGAGCCTTAAGTCAGCCATGCACCGGGGATCAATGCTAGCACTGTATCAGGTTAGTTTAGATTAGCAGTGCACGTAAAGAGGCGATCAGTTATTTACTCTAAACTAAAGTAATGTCTGTCTCAGGTAATGGTGTGGAGCCATTTTCATTTTTATTTCTGAACTCCACTCAGACTCAGTCGTGCTTCTTTGAGGTGTAATGTTTTGCTTTTAAGAAATTACGCTCAGCAGTGATTACTGGAAAGTTTAATAAAAACATCGCTTTGACTTCCATTTATGTCCACCACATTAGAGGCCTATTTGTTGTAAAGTACTTTTAAGTAGTTGCATGTATTTTTATTTATACAACATCTCTCCCTCTCTCTCTGCCCCTGCCAGGTCCTTGGTGTACTTGTTTGAATGAAGCCTAACTGAGTAAATTGCTCAACTTTTCTATTGTTGTCTGCTGGAAGCCAATAGAACAAGTCTCAGACATGTGCAGTGAATGAATGTG
>NC_024326.1:3014722-3016568 GCF_000523025.1 Cynoglossus semilaevis
ACATTTCATTTAACACAGCCTCCTGCCCCACAGTCAGCTTCAGCTATCTGCTGCTGCCAAAGGGCCACATTTGGCAATCATCTTTCATTTGTGCCCTCCTTTACAACACGTCAATCTCAGTTCACCTGTTCCTTTCGCCAACATCCAGCTGAATCAGGAATCTTGATTCACATTCCGAGGCACACAGGTCGCTCCCTGCCAAACGGGACTTCCGTTCATTTGTGGGTTTTTACGGCTTTTGTGTTTTTAAAGGAAAACAAGTTGTACCTTGAACAACGTCGAAGAAATCTGCAGATTTGATGAATTATCAGCGGTTGGTGGTTCTGTTCCTTTGTTCCATTTCTTCTCTTTCACACTTTTTTTATTGTTTTTTTTTATTCTGTGTTCTGCAATGAGAGCTGAAGTGAGTTAGTGAGATACAAATCATCTTATCGTTTTGCTGATGTATGATATTTCTGCAAACTTAGCCAGGCATCTTTTAAAGAAAACTTCTTTTAAAAATATATACATTATTGTTGGATGTGGATGTTTTGGGATTTTTTTTTTTAGTTTATGTAGAACACAAAGTTTTCTGCTATTTGCTGTATAATAATATAGAACAATGTTTGGCTCTAACTAACAACAATAGTGCTGCAACCAGCCCATGTGTTTAGATCAGGGATGTCCACACTTTTTTGGGAGATACTATTCAAATGCTGAGTGATTTAACTGCACTGAAAACATTACATTTATATATACTGTATATATATATATATGCATATATATATATATATATGCTCATATATATGCTCATATAAACTGAACCTACTTTATATAGAGAATATGTGTTGAGGTACTGATTAAATGCATATCGCTGTTAGCACAATATGATTCTATTCCTACAGTATATGGTTATAATAAGCTTTCCACTCTTCTCCTCCAAAGACTTTGTGAATATCCTACAGAACAGCATGTTTGGTTTCGTTTTTCAAGTCAATATTCTAGTATAATTTTTCAGAACGTAAAACACATGTTAAGCAAATGAGAAGAATAAAAATCAGGGTCAATGTAACCACCTTGGATGTGTTTTTGAATAATACTGAGGACAGTGGAAACCTGTAAAAACCTCAATATTTATGCACATAATCATACGTTTACGCCAACAGAGCTACATGTCAAAAATCCAGAAGCAGTCTGCCAGAGTAATTAGTTATGCCTGAGTGACTTTGCTTAACATTCTCCATCTGTAGGCACTAGTAGTAAATGGGGAAAAAAACCCAGTGGAGTTGGTAATAAGGTTGGAGATTGATGGGGTTAAGTTGATGCAAATGCCGGATAAACAGCCTGCAATGACAGGGGTCAAAAAGGTCACTCTTTTTTTTTAATAAAACGCAAAAATAATATTGTTCATTGAAGCAAATTATATTCCGGAATTATTATTGAGTCGTGTCTTATCCAAGTTGAGCTGTGGCTGAACTGAGACGGGGATGAAATTTGGCTGCAGCTGTAGTGATTAAAGTATTTGATTTCTGGCAGACTTGCCAACAATACTGATTGGCTTAAAACTGAATGTTAATACATATTTTCTCTTGCTGACATGACAAAACTGACTCAAGGCCCTGGAAGTGTCAATAATTAAACACCAGCATAGCAAAAACTTCATTCACAGCTTGCATCTTCATTCTTTTTGATCTTCAAGGCCAGCGCAGTCTGGCATCGGGGGCCTTTCATGTGGGTTCAGAGTGTATTCCTGGGACTGAATTCCACTCTCTAAAGGCTTTCTGTCTTTGCAGTTTACTGGGGTTGGTCCTGGCAGGAGGCTGCGATTTGCCTTTAGCATCAAGTTCCCCACACACTGAACGCATTT
>NC_024326.1:3016606-3034573 GCF_000523025.1 Cynoglossus semilaevis
ACCAAACATTCTTCACACCGTGAAAAATAAGCATGGTTATTTTCGCCTGTTTACAAATACAGTATGTCATATTATGTGCTTGAGACACCCGGGTACATATATTAGCATGCTATTATTCTAAAAGCCAAACAATTCTGCTTTGGAGGATGAACGCCTACATAACTGAACCAAATATTGGAGTATTTTCAATTGTTTTTATAGTAATGATTGAACTGGTTATGCCATAGATACAGTATGTGTCTATATACTTTCACATGTTCTTGTATAAATCTATCCATCCATCCATCTATCTATTTGTCTTTACATTCATCCATCCATCATCTATCTTTACATCCTTCCATCCATCCATTGATATTTACATCCTTCCATCCATCTTTACATCAGCTTTACATCCATCCATTCATTGAACCATCCATTAATCCTCATCCATCTATTCTTCCATCCGTTAATCCACTGACTCATCCATCAATTCTCCATCCATCCATCCATCCATTCATCTTCCACAGTCTGGCCTCAGCCTGATGACAAAATAATAGAGGTTGACTGGATACAGGATGTGATTGCAGTTTGATGGATTCACAGGCACGACCTGTATGTGTGTGTGCATTTGTGTGTGTGAGTGTGTGTTTCTGGATTGATGATGAGTGACGTTATAGATGATGTATATGTATAAATATATGTATGTGTTTGAGGATGGACCACTGGCTAAGTAAACAGGAGGATGTGGTTAACCATTCCAACTGTGTAATCATTTGGGAAGTCATTACAAATAGTGGCTTCATTACAGAAGTGCGCGCAGTAGCAGGTCATTATATAGATCAAAATGAATCAATGATTCCACAGTGACTGACCCAGCCAAATGACTCATATGAAGAATAATGCCTTAATGCCTTTTGCCTCTAAATAATTGCTCCTTTGTCGGAGGAGGTGGAGGTAAGCTGTGGGACTGGGTTCTACAGTTTGTGGTGAGCTACTTCTGGCGAACACCACTGAGACTCTAACTCCCAGGGTATGATAACAGCACATTAGTTATACATCTGCTCACACTACATCCATCATCCAACCGTACCAAAAACAGCACATGGCTCCAACATGTCTCCATTGTTGGTATATTTTTCAGAGATAAATGACATATATCTGTCCAAGGCTACATACTGTATCTTTTAGGTTCCAGTAAAACACTGTTAAACAACACTGACTTTGTACCAAATATATGCTTCCAGATGCTTCGACAGCCATTACCTTCTGTACTGTAGTCACATTGTTCTCTTAAACGCAGCAGCATACTTGACCTCATAAGATGAACCTCTGGTACAATGACAGATATAAATTCTAATTCCAATGTAGTCCTTATTGGAAACAGTTTTGTGTCCAGATGTGTTGCTGATAAACACGTACTGTTGTTCTTTTTTTTAGGCGTCTCCAGCTTTGAATCTTCTTCTAAGAAGGCAGGTTATCTACATTTAACTTTAGGCCAAAACTTTATTCCTTTGGAAAACTTTTCAAAGCTGACTCTCACTAAGCTGAGGTTGAAACTCCCGTTATGCACTCAGCATTTTGCACTTTGCGATTTTGTTTTCTCCCTCGCTCTCAGGCTCTCCTCTCTACTCCTCTCTCTCTCTCTGTCTTTCTTTCTTTCTCTATCTGCAGCTTTTTATAGCCGTTAAACTGGAGTGTTCCCTGTGGAGTGTTCACTGTACGGGCTTTTTTCTGTAAACTGCTGTGTCTTCTTTTACTAATATTGTAAATACCTTACCCTGAAAAGAGCATGAAGTATGATTTTTTTTTTTTTTGAAGGGGTGAACCGAAAGAGTTCATCTTTATTTTGTGTTTCATTTAGTGGGTTGTTAATTTACTGTGCTAATCCTCTGAGGTTACACTACATGCTCTGCTGTTATGACTTGAACAGTGTGACATAAAAAAAGACGTATTTCCCTGAACGCAGTATTGATTGTTTTGGTGGTGGGATTTGTCTAGACAACAAGAGAGACTTTTGTGTATTACCACTGCAGTACACACTCCTACTATTACACTTTTTTTCTTTAAATGCAAATGCAAAATTGACTAATTTTTTTTTTTTTTTTTATCTCATTTCACACAGCCACAAGGTCAAATAAAGACTGAGAGGTTATCACAGGACTGTACCAGACCGTCCAGCAGAACTGAACCTACTTTCTGTGGCAGGTGAGTTTTATTGGGAAAGGTTTATAAAGTACAAAGACCATAAATGACCTTCTATACTTCCTACAAACACATGCAGTATTTTATATACATTATACTTTTATAATCCTTGTGTGGGATCATACGGGTGCTCTGTCCAATCCCACCAGAAAATTGAGGGCTAAGTACAAACATTAACATTCATTTGTCCCAGTCTCTCGTCTTTGTGTTTTTGGATCTATGGGAGAGAACTGTAGTATCCACAGAAACCCACACACACAGGGAGAACATGCCTGGTCATACAGTGAGTCAGCACGTTAGTAATGTCCTCGCAAGGACATCTATCACCACATGGAGCTTTCACAAAACAGAAAATTTCCTTTCTGTATCTTCCTCTTTTCTGATGAAAAACGTCCTGTTGACCTGAGGTTTAAGTGTCACATCTTCAAGGTCCAGAAAGTGTATTTTTTACAAACTCAAAAACCTACAGTCAATGCAATGACCAGACATTGTAGGTCGAATCAAGTCAACAGGTACAAGGGTAAATCGCTGCGGACCACTCCTGTGTCCACCCTCTACTGTAATTCTTACTAGATTGTCCACTTTGGGACTGCACATGTTTAATGAATGCTTCTCAGCTCAGTAGACAACTCCCTGTTCCTCTCTCTGATCTGCTCTCTTCTTCTTCTTCTTCCTCTTCCTCTTCTTCTTCTTCTTCTTCTTCTTCCTCTTCTTCTTCTTCTTCTTCTTCTTCCTCTTCTTCTTCTTCTTCTTCTTCTTCCTCTTCTTCTTCTTCTTCTTCTTCTTCCTCTTCTTCTTCTTCTTGTGTCTGCACTTGTGTTTTGCGATTGTGATTGAGAACTTCTTCTTCTTCTTCTTCCCTCTTCTTCTTCTTCTTGTGTCTGCACTTGTGTTTTGCGATTGTGATTGAGAACAGATTACTTCTTGGCACTAACCTAATTGAAATGACACAGCTAATCAACACCCGGGCTAAAGCAACCATGCCTTGTTGTTCTGATGGAGACCAGGACTCCTCAGAAACGCACAGAGAGTGAGAGTGGGCTTATTGCTTTTGATGGAAGTCACCAGGTTATGTATTGGTAACTGAGGCAGGAAGATGGCTTCAAATTCTAAAACTGCAGGATATAAGTCAAAAGTTGAGAGACAAATTAAAAGATATAAGTTCTCATGTTCAAAATAAAGCTGTTTTATTATTATTATTTGCAGCATTTCTTTGTTTGTCTAAAGACTGCAAGAAAATATATATATTTTGGCAGATGTTTCAGTATTTAAACAACACCATTAAAATTCCAAAAGTTTTAATTTTCAAAGGGATGAAAAACTAGATCAATTAAAATGTAACACAGCTCAAAGCTCGAAAATGAGTTCTGCAGTCTTGTCCTCACGTCTCATCTATCAGACACCCGTTGGATGTCTTTTTGCCTTACCCTTGTATGTTGAATATTTGGAAACGATCCACTGTGTCAGTTTTGGATTTTATTTGTTTACCTGTTTATTTGCAGATCCAGCCGACACTGCTGGTACATCACGGCAGCCTTCACCTCATTGAAGTGAGTATCACAACAAACCAAAGTACACATAGTGTTACTGTATGGATTAGACCTGCATTATTGATGATCTCCATAGCATCCGTGGCTGGAATTAATACCTCATTTATAATAACCAGACATCAGACAGACAGTCAGAACATGTCTAGTCCGGATGCTTCAAAAACAGCACATTTGGTGCCACTTTCAAAATGAAAGCACTATTGCTTCCATGATTACATTTCCTTTTTTTTACTTCAGTGTAAAAACAACCAAAAAAAGACAGCCAAATCGACTGATGTGCAGCCTCACACTGGAGCCTCGTGAAAATGTTTTTAAAAGGTACATTATTTATGAATGTTAAACTGTGTGTGTGAACAACACAACTGTTCCAGACACAACAGATAAGCCGTCCCAGCTGGCTGCCAGCGCTCACGGACCCAGGTTTCAGAGGGAAGTATAAAAGAGTTGTTTATAAAGAGTTCTTTGAGAGTGTTTCGCCTTGAGGGATGCTGATGATAAAACAGAGCTGTGTGATAACTCAGATAGTGGATGTATGCAGCTTCCAGGTATACACAGCCGGTGGTAATCGATATCTCCACTGTTGCTCTGACACAGAGTGGAAGAGAGGTAGACGGGGAAGAAGGAGAATGTTTAAGGTGGAGCCGGTGCCTGAGAGAATTCCACCGAGATTGGTGTGAAGAGGCACCTGAGCTTTTTCCATCTTTATTTCAAATGGAACTTCTGAATTCATATTCACCACAGCAGCAGTAAAGGTTATTCAAAACCCGCTGGTACCTTGGTGCCAGAAAGGTTAGATTAGAAAGTTGCTGTTGTTTTTTTTTCCTTCTGGTGTCAGAAAAATACAAGCACCGCCAATACAATACATCAAGTAAACAGATTGATGTAGCAAACGTTGTAAAACAAAGGCATAAAAAACAATGAAACTGACGTCTTTGATTTACAAGGAGAGCAAGGAAATCCAGTGAAAATCTCATTAAGGCAAGAAAAATAAAAGGAACCTGGAGAAACCCCTGTGAATAAACAGTCAGAACACCGAGGGTGATTTGTGGTTGTTTTCATTAAATAAGTGACTGAACATTCCCTTTCTCTTTCCTCCAATTTTTTGGTGTTTGTTTTTCTACCTGCTGCTTACTTTAGCTTCTCCGTGATAGAAAGTGGGCGGCTGTACCGCAGGAACAGGATTTATAGTCAGATCTCACAGCTCTGTGAGGCTGTTCGTAAGCCCTGAAATATGGTTTATAGCCGCGGTCCTTTCTCACATATCACTATATCAGTATGCTGGATTTATGGGTTTCACAGAGAAATATATACTGTCTGTTAGTGCAAGTGAAACAGGTATATGAATTGGAGAGTTTTGGTGTTTCTTTTACAAGTTTTTTTATGTCTTTAATTTTGTAAACTCATCGCAAACATTTGTATTTGTATTTTTTGTGAAATGGTAAATGGCATGGTGGCTGATGTGGTTCAAGTTCTTACGTGTGATGAGTTTCCTTAACCTTTGTAACAATGGATACCATGGGATTACAATCCAAGTGTTAGTTTTAAATGTATGATGAACTGGAATTAACACTGTTTCATTGAAAAATGCAGTAAAATGTCTATAGATTGTATATAAGAAATGGAATGTGAAAGTAAAACCCAAAATGTAGGGAGGAAAAAAAAAGGGAAGGAAAAACACTACAGTTAAAGGTCACTTCAGTTAGTGAAACAAAAATATATATATATTTTTTTTTTACAGTAACAAACATCTGATTTACAGATAGAACTTTAACTGCAAAGTATATATTTTAAAAAGTAGATTTTAAAAAAAGTGTGGCTCTGTTTCTAAACAGACATTCATTCTGCTTTTATCACCACATATAAACCTTGAGAAAAAAAAAAAAGGTCAAAGACACACTGGCACGTTGATGAAGAGATAAAAACTGACGGTTCTGAAGCAGAGGAGCAGAGAAAATATGACAGAAATTCCCAGAATCGACCACTTGACCCTCACACATTCAGTGACAGAGGTGTGGAAAATATTCACTTCTACCCAAGATTTAGTTTTCAGTCTGCAGAAAACACTTAGGAGATTTGACACCTGGTTCAATAACTAAGTACAGTGAATTGCACTCAAGAGTTAATGACGCAGCGCAGCAGTGCAGCCGAGAGGCTTCTCGCTTCTGTCTACGCAGCGTCTCCTAACCAACTTCAAAGCCTTCTTTGAAGTCCCTTGGCGCAGACCTCTTCTCAGGGAGATAGCTCTCCTCTCTTTTAGCTTCCCTCTTTTGTTAGCTAACACGCACCGATGTGAATGCTGCAGAGGCTGAGAGGAAGGTGGATCAAAGCGTGGAGCAGAAAAGCCACGCAGTTAACTGTTTTGCCAGGGCTTGGTGAATGGATAATAGAATGGAAGATTTGTCATTTTGTTAGCATCCCAGAAAGAATGACACGACATGAAACGTGGTGTAGGATAAAAGCCAGTTTAACCTGCACGAGAACAACAACACTGCAGAGTGCCATGTATATGTTTGGAGAGCAGAGGTGGGCAGATGTTGTACTTTGGAAAAAAATAAGATGAAGGCAATGGTGCTAAAAGGCTCAGGATATAGATGGATGGGTGGATGAATGGATGAATGGATGGATAGATCAGAATCACCTTCAGCTGAATGAAGAAAGGTTTCATTGGAATACCTCCATAAAAGTCACGGCTGCTTGAATATTGATGATGTAACTGTGCATACAGTGTTTCACTATATCTTTTGGGTCATAAAATCCAACTCATATGTGTACAGTATATATAACGAGTCAGCAATTTGGCGTCACGCACCAGGTTCATTAGAATGTCAGTGAAAAATGCAAAGTTGCATATGGATGAAGCAAATCAAGTCGAGTTGTTGTGCAACAGATAAACAAATGATGCAGTGGTTCGGAGCTGGCGTGGCTTCACCCTACACGCCGTCAGCTCCTGGAGTAGTGAAACAAGATATTGCTCAATTTAAATTTAATGACTACTTCTGCTCAACCTCTTAACCTGCAGCCGGGCATGGCGCCCATGCTCTAATAACGATAATGCACCGCTTTATGAAAAACCCTTCACACAAAAGTGCACGTGTGTGGAGTACAGCACATTTATAACTTGGCATCTAATGAAAAAAGGTTGAGTGGCTGTAAAAGTGTGAGAGAAGGGTGCACAGTTTTTGAACAGAAATGCCATTTCAATGTGACTTTTAAGCCTGCAGGATAAACGGGGCACTACACAGCACCACATTTATAAACAGTGGGCAGCAGAGGACAGGTGCTGTTCAAACTGTCACTCTTGGAATCAGGTTCACCTCCACAAAATTGTTTGTACTGAATTGGTGGAATTGCTCTGGAAAATGAAAAATTACCTCCACTACTTTGAGTTCATCACAATTAACTGTTTTCCACCACTGAAAATGTAAGTGTCTGGACCAATTACCGTCGTTTACCGTTATCTCAGGCTTCTAAATCACAGCAATAATTAGTTGTGTTTTTTTCGGTCCGACTCTGAGTGCTGTTGAGTCAGCTGCTCAGTGTGGGATAACAGCAGAAGAATAATCAACCTCTAAGTCCTGGACCTCACATGAGTAGCTCTTAAAAAGATGTTTCGCTCTTCATCCATTTTAATTTCCATGTTTGTACAGGCTTCCAGATCACAGTAATGGAAAATATTATTAGAGAGAACTGTGATTTGCTCAGTAAATTAGCAGGAGTAGGAGTTAATCATTGCTTCTGTATACTAACGGACCACATTTATAGACAAACAACCATTCACACTCACATTTACACCTATGGTCAACTTAAAGTGTCTAATGTGCCTTTATGTTTCCTTTATGTTTCCATGGTAATCCAAAGCACAAACAAGGGGAGAGGATTCAAAGCCGTATAGAAAGACCATCAGGAGTCACCAGGAGCCAGACCTGTGATCGTCCTGCTGTCAGCGTTTTAAAAGGTATTTTCAAATAAAAGACACACACTCCACTGTGTAATGTTTACAGCTTTAAATCCTATCCATAACGTGACACTGACCACACTGCACACATTTGGGTCGAGTCACGTCGACAGAGACTGACATTGTTGCTTGGTTCTGCGGTAAACATTTGTCGTCTGCTCCTTAAAATTACTGCAACAACATTGACTGTGATTCAACAACACGTTTGTTGTACTGTGTTCTACACCCAGTGGAAAGAACCTTTGAATTTTATGATAGTCCAAAATAGTCATGTGACCCTAAATGTGGAACTAAGCATTAATGTTTGAAATAACTGTAATTCACCTGCCAAGTCCCTAAATAAGTGTCAAAAGCGTTCTTAGACTGCTAACTTGTTTCAGTGACATCAGTGATGTCATCAGTGATACCGCTCAGAATTTCATCATGTCACAGTGCGGTTTGATGAGGTTCACTCCAGCATTCCTGACCCACAGTGTCATTTCAGCAGTCCTTCAGGTTGCTGTGCCTCCTGCAGGAATTTATTTGCATCTCCGTCTCTAAGATGTTCTGACATTCTTTTCCTCACTGCCTCTCAGTGTCCAATCTGACCTCAAACAAATGTGTGATTTATTTTTCCTTCTCCCTCACAGCTGCGTTGCTGCTTTTCATTTGGTTTATGATGTTTAGCGCTGGATTTTCTGGTTACTCTTTCCTTCATTTGACACTTAGTTCTTTCTTGGAATGGAAACCTGACAGTTAAAGAAGATGTTGAGAATATGTTTTTAATACTGAAGGAAAAGTTCAGGGCCAGAGCATTGTGTGGTGGAGATGTGGAGCAACAGCTGCCAATGGATTAGTCTCTCTCTATACATGAGCAGCGAAGCGTTTTGCAAACGTGAGTGAGTGTGTGTGTGTGTCCCTAGGTTTATGTTCATGTGTGTGCTTTTAGATGGAGCGCTAAGCTTAGCTTCCATTGCTGGGTGGTGGTTTGTGTTCTTTTAGTTGGATAAGAGCATAGCAGTGAAAGGACAAACCTAATCCAGCAGAGCTGAGCAGCAGAGGCATGGAAGACAAAATGTATTGGCTCGACAGGATGGCAGTTAGACCCAGGACCATTTAACAGACTGACCAGAACACAGCTGTCCCCCATATGCTGCCAAATGATTATTTTACCGGTCAAAAGCATGGTCTGAAATTGTTCATTTTGTACCTCGTTCATTTGTCGAAACAAAAGTGTTACACACAAATAAAAAGGGGGGCTACGATTGAGACATCGATCTAAACACAAACAAATAGTAACGCTCATCGTGAAAACAGTTCCGTCGTGAGGAATAAATAGTTGATGAATGTGCCCCCTCTCAACAGACGGTTTCATGCATTGTGAAATATTTGTAAACAGACCCATCAAAATGTTGGTCATTCACCTCACAGCAGTGGGGCAGAAAATAAAACTCGCAAGCTCTCAGAATTTCTCATCAAGGCTCTCGAGCTCAGCATGGGAGTAATCTTGCAAATGGCTCTAATCTTGCAAAGTGTTTTGGACAGTCGTATGACGAGGCCTATGAGGATTTTCTTGCAAAACATAAAAAGCCACTGGATGAAGAAGCTAATTTGTTTCTAATTTCAGAGGCAGAATTTTACCAGGTACTGTTACACACGTTGCATGTGCAGTTTAGCGCTATTAGGGAAATGAACCCGGGACAATCGATCATTAAAACGGCAACAAATAGCATTTTGTGACTGTTGATAAATGTTTAATGATCGCATCAATAAATGACGATGAGAGTTGAGTGTTCCTCGGAGGAGGAAATGGAATGTTGAAAATCAGCTGGTCATTACTGCTCATTTGAGTGTCAATAAGAATTTACATGTTATTCCTGGAATCATACTGTTTGTCCACAGTGAACAGAGAGGACAGATTAGAGGACAAAAAAGACAGGCAGACGTGAAAACAACTATTGCAGAAGTACTTAAGATAAAGGGAGGGGAAATACAAAAAGGGAAGAAAGTTGTTCACAGGTTAGTTTCTCAGTGCACCGTTTTTAAATTTTACAACCCATTGTAGGTAAATGTGAAGAAACAAATTGCGTGGCTTTGTGAACCCATGTGAAGAAACAAATTGCGTGGCTTTGCAGGCTCAGTGCAAAAGAGGAAAACAAAACAAGAGAAAATAAAATAAAAATAAAAGGAACCATGCCGGCTTCCTCTTGGTTTTTGTTAGTTCTCTAATATTTGTAGTCATGCGACACACACTCATTTTGTCATTTCTACGGCCAGCAGTGAGCCACATGAAAGTTGTCCGTTTCACCCGACGCATCAAAATGCCAAGCATGGACATTTATCCACAACCTCACTGCACTACGTGACTGCAGTTTGAAAGGCGAACAAATGACAGTGGCTCCGTATTAGTGATATATTTACATAAAATCAATTTTACTTTTCTGAAGTGAAAGGTCAATACAAATGACCGGTTGGCTGCTAACTTAGCCTTCTATTAGCCGTCTATCAACAGTCTAGCAAATTGCCTTCCCTGCTCATCTTGGGGAGCTGAAGAAATTGGAAAAGTGTGGAAACTATTTTTTGAATGTCATTTCAGAATGTCAAGCCATGGATTTTGTGTCAAATTCTCCAAAAAAGTTATCTTATAATGTTTTGGGATTTTTGCCATAAAGATTTGACTCCACTGACAATAATACCTCTCAGCAGGATGTAGTTCCTACACAGCTTGAGGTGTCTGAGCTGAAAGACTCATCCTTGCTTTTCTTTACGGCTGATAGAGGAGGAGGAGTCGTTTTCCTGTCGATCAGATATCCACACGTCCAGTTCTGTCACCTTAAATGCACAGAATACATTATTTTTATAATAAATGAGTTTAAAATGTGGAATTTATCTGACAGTTACTGAAATCTCCACAGCGTGATGCAAATGAGGAGTGAGCTGGAGTGTAAGGTGAGGCTGTGCTTAGAATTCATGCTATATACCCAGCTCCTGGTAATGAGTGTAGGAGGAGGGAGAGGAAATAAGACAGGGGTAGTGAGTGTGAGTGTGAGTGTGAGTGTGAGTGTTTTGCAACCGTTCACCTTTGATTTAGCAGTAATTAACTTCTGTATTTACCTTCAGTTTATCAAGGTTCTGCTCTTAAATTTTATTTTTGTTTCCTTGTGGTCCGTCGCTGTCATGGGACAAAATAAACTCTTTACATACACTTTATATCTTTAAAAAAAAAAAAAAACTTTTTTTCTGTGACTTGCCTCACTTTGACTAAGCCCATGTGGTCGTCATGGTTACTTGGCGCCGCCCACTTCCAATTGGGTTGCGGCCACGGCTGATGATGGTTCCATCTCTGACTAAAGTGAAAGTGATGCGACTGCTGGTTTCTGTCTCGGTGCATGAGGGCTGGCTACAGGAAGATGGAGAGAGGGGGAGAAAATGAAGGGAAGGCTGGAGAGCAAGGGGGTTCAGAGGGGACAAACTCAGAGATAGATTTATCAATCCATCTATCCATCTATCCATCTATTTACTCTGCCTGAACTGTTTGTCTACTTTTTTTTCTAGTCTTTCAAACTACCATTTAAAGGTTCATCAGATACAAATCTTCAATCGTTAGTTACATGGTAACAAATATCGTTCCTGACACCTAGCAAATGGATTCATGATGACATCATTTTGTTGTATCCAAAATTATTTTAAAAAAGCACCAGCATGTGCTCATTAAAAAAATGTTGTTTAAAATGTTTTGTTTTGTTTTTGCAGCCCTTCAAATAGATTACAATAGTAGTTACATCTGAGTAGTACACACATCCGAGAATGGATTTCAGCCTCCTCTGCTTCCTGTAGCCTTATTTATGCAGGTAATTATGCAAAGAGCAGCAATCTAATCACTACGGCGCCCGCGGCCTAGTTAGAGGATTGGGCATGTTTACTGGGGATCGTCCAGGTCCAGCAGGGCTGTGGTGTGTTGAGCAAGTACCAAAAACTCTCCCGCTCCCTGGGTGTAGTATAGTGCTGCCTCTTGTTTCATAGAAGAATGGGAAAAACATGCTAATGCCATGTGGAAAGACCATCAGTGACCGAGTGGGATTTAATGAATGACCTTCTCTCTGTAAGGCAACCATGAGGCCTGTCTTTCTCATGTGTGCTGGGATATGTTGTTCATCAGCCACTGATAAATCAAAACTACTCATTTGTATCATTAGCTGCTTTTGACAAGTGTTACTATACTATAAAACAGTATTACAAAAGTGCTCGTACTACTCAGCTTACTACACGGCATATTTGTACACCTGATTACACTTTGCATATACCTCACTGCTATCCACGAGCCGTTCTGCACAGCACAGCATCTCCAATTGAGAAGGTCCTCCCAGGAGGACCCTTCTGTCCCTCAGCCATCTGACCTTTGACCCTTTGACGTCTAATTACCGACACTCGTTTTTTAATGTGGGAAAGCAGCAAAAGTGCAGAGCTGAGGAATGTGCAGATAAGAGCTCACCCTGGGCAGCTTAGACCACGGTGGAGTTCGAGTCAAGGACTTCCACGCTGTCACAGAGTGAATCTCCCACAGTCAGCAGTGTTTTCACGCAGGAAGTTGAAGCCTTTTTAGGCACGGTCGCTCTATGAAGTTCAGACATTGGATAAATAACTTAAAATAATCTTGGGTACAGACATGGCATAACCTATTTTAAAATGTATTAAAGACTGTGGTATAGAAACACGCAAACTCCCTCCACATTAAGACCGGGAATTGAACCACAGACCTTGTGACATTTTCATTGCACACTCATAATTGGCAATAACACATGCTCATGGTTGATGGTCAGGTAGTGCTCCTTGTGTAGAGTTTCCTACAGTTAATACAAATGAACCTTTTCTTATTTTTAACCCATGGTCTGCCAGTGTAAAGACAGAAATATTGGTGCGTGTGGTCAGTCCTGCTACTAATACCTGTTACCTACTACAATAGCTGCACTAGTGTTGTACACTGTAAATTGTAATTGACAGCTTTACTGAGATTTTTTAAGAAATGCAACCCATACGTTTGGTTTTGTGAAAGTGTTTATTTTTTGTGATGAACAATCTTTGCCTTTATGACCAACATTCCAAGAATAACAGCTCATCTCAACTCAACACTCAAGTTTCTTCTTTAATTTTGGTGAACACGCAGTAAAAACCTTCCCACTGTGATTGTAATAGGATCCAAATAGAACAACATTAGTGCTGGGGGTCGGGGGAGGGGTGTCTGTGGAGAAAGAATGTGATGAAGTAATGGCTCAGTAATGAATGACACCTCACTGCTGCTTTTTTTAATCATAATGATGTGCTTTCAACTTTGACACACAAATGACTCCATGATCATATAATGACAGGTTCTTAGCTGTCAGGTCCCTGTGTTGATGATAAATTCCTCATTGTTTTACTGTAATGTATCCTGACAGGCTTTTACTTAAAAAAGAAAAAAAAATCATTCCGGTGTTTTAAGCACAATTAATGTTCATGATTATTCAAGTTTATGGTGGCTTTTTGTGTAACAGAGCACCTTAATTGTTACTGATATGACACATTTTAATGGGCTTTCTCTTAAACTCACCAGCCCTCAATCTTCCTTTTACGGAGGAGCAATTCATTGGAGCGTGGCTTTAGATGGAGAACACGATGCATGGCAGACTGTTAGCTCCGAAGTCAAACTTTTGTTTTGGTCGAACTGACAAAAATGTCTTATAAGCCGAGCAACTGCTTTCAAGGAGATGCCGTTTGTTTAAGTCCTATTCACACATATCAAAAGGGAGCACTCGGTGCAATATTGTTGAAAGAAAGGCTTTAAAATTTGCATATTATCTGTGCAAACAGCCAATTTCAGAGGGAGAAAGAAATGCTATTTGTTGTTCTTTCCCATTCTTTGGTCAGGATTTTCAAACTGTCAGCCAAAGTGAGAATGCATATTCATCACCGAGCTATGTAAAGCCCATTAGCAGTGTGTGTGTGGATGGAGATGGACTCAGGCAGATTAAACAGGTAGCGTCATTAGAGAATGAATGGAAGCCCACCACTCTGTTGCCCGCATACCTGGACTCTCTTCAGTTGGTAATTGCTGAGAGACTTTTCATTAGAAAGGCACTGAGAAATTAAAGACTGCGCAGATTTATATTACGCAGAAGAAAATCTAATAGGAATCTTGATGAGATTTAAATGGAACGGATGAGAAACAAAACTGACGTGCATTTTAAGCAGTTTTTTTTTTTTTTTTGTAAACACAGAGCCAAATAAAGACCCTACATCTTTAGATTCTTATTTCCACCAGGGCATTCTACATTACTGCAGTAAGTGTGATAGTAATTGAAAGTCAGGGCTGTGTTATTTTACCAATATATTCATATAATATATTAATGTGAGCAGCTCTGGCTACAACCAAGGGTCGGCTGCTCTTTGACTTCTCGACACACTTCAGCACAGGGTCAGGAAGTCAAGATGATAATTCTTCCAGGCTTATCTCAGTTGACACGCAGTGAGGATAAAATGTTGGCATTGTAAAGAACTTTTGGCTCATTAAGGACTCAGCCTCGCTAATAAGTCTGGAGTGGATGGATGCAATATTAATGATGAAGGATTTCTCACAGCCCCTATTTTCAGAGACCATTTAGTAAGGTCTCATAATTATTAATGGGCCAAATTGCAACTAAGACTTCATTACATCACAGCGAATGAAGAATTCATGAAAGCTGCGTGCACAGTGTAAACGCAGGCTTTTTAAATACGTGTATCATCTGTTTGTGCGCCATCTGCAGCCGCTTCCAGCTAAAGTAGGAGTGTGACTGTTTAAGTGTCTGTTTGTTTCTCAAAGTCAGACTTTCAGCCGCAGCCGATAGGATTAAAAACAGCATTTATTCAAATGCTAATTGAACTGAGTGGGTGGATGGGCTTTGTTTCATTTGAAAATTACGAAGCAGGTTGGCTGATGAAGTAATGCAAATATGATGAGAAATGTAAGAGGCAACAGTCATCGGTTTTCTTCACCGCACGAAAATGATAATTACTTAAATATAAAATAACAACATTAGTTGATAATATTACAGCTCCTGCTAATGGAGTAGCCATTAAGAGAGAAAAATAATGTCATATATTGTGTGGTATTTTCACACTGGATGTGTGATAAACTGAATGTAAAAGTGTGAGTGCAGGAGCAGTGGAGTCTTTGTTCAGTACCAAAGTGAAAAGCCAGTGCTGACGGTCTATTACAAGTCAATATTTCCCAAACCACAGAGCAATTTTAAAAAGAACAGTCCTTTGAACAATCTCCTAAATAACTATGTACAAGGTTAGGGTGAACACTATTAGTTTAAAAAAAGAAAAGAACTTGAACTTATCCCTAAAACCATTAAACAGTATTTTGGTCAGGAAGTGAAATTAATATAAATGTCAGTATTTACAGTTCATGCTGCATTGCAGAACATTGAACATTGCTGTGTTCTTACAATTAAATGGGGATTTAAAGCAAGAGCTGTGAAATACTCCTATGCCTGAAGCCACAATGTTTCCTGTAAAAAATTTTAACATTTTTTCCATGCATAACGACAGATATCGCCAGAAATGTAAATGAAAATGTAGCCCATGGCTAAAAGTGTGCAAAGAAAATCCAACAGAGAAGGGTGTTGGCCATAAATAAAGCAGAAACAGCTACCGCAACACAGTTGGACGTAGTTTAAGTCTGAAAATTAAAAAAAAAGACCATTTTGATAAATGTTGGCCAATTAACAACTAAAGTTTCCCGAAAGTAAAACAAATGGAGCCACAGGAGAGAAAGAGAGTTTATTTAATTAAAAAAAGCATTGAGAAAGAAACAATTAAGTAAGAAATATTATAAATTTTCTGACAATGTGGAAAAGATCATTAAAAAAAGCCTCTACCTCCAATAAAGGTATGTCAGTATTTGGATTCTTTTGGTTCTTCACTCTCATTTCAAAAGTTCTAAATAAATGTTAACATGCAGCACCTTGGGGTTTTAGAGTTTGTGACAGTGATTTGTTTAAAGAAATAAAACTTGTACTTAATTTCCCTGAACTTGTTTGCCTGTCTACAAGAGGGGGAAGAAAAAAAAATCTTTTCCCCTCTTGATGTTTACCATTCACGTCTAGCCTGTCAGCTGTGAATTGCTTCTAAAACACTCCAGCCATTATCAACTGTTTACAGTAGGACGCTTTAAAGGGACGTGTTTTGTTCTCTTCTTTTGCCAAATATGTTTGTTTAGCAACCTTAATAAAAAAAAATAAAATAAACAGAGCTCTCTGTTTTCAATTAAAAACCAATTTCTCTCAGCATTTAATAGCAACCTGTCAGAGAAATATGGCAGGTGTTGACAGGACCAGAGCTTATAACAGGGAGGGGAGGAGGGGGAAGGGAGGGGATACAAAAAATGTGTTTTATTGACTCTTAAAGTGAGAGAACAGTTCTGCATGTATTGTAGTGCGGTAGTGCAGCATGTATCCGTCCCTCGGTCAATATCTGATGTGTCAGTAAACTGACCCTGACCCAAAACATCTTCTTCACCCTCTCACTTTCACCGTACCTCAGCCTTTTTCTGCCGCCTTCTGTTCTTGTTCGATACTCCCACCTTGAATTCCAAATCTCTCACAAAGATACAATGTGGAATCAGCAGTATCTTCCTCTCTGCACTATTTCTATCCCTATTTTCCCCCAGTGGCAATGAATGGTGTGGAGATGCACTGGGGAACAAGGCCGCGTGATGTTGCAATGAATGAGTGTGTGCCCCATCCTTGCAGCTCCCACGGGCTCCATAAGGGGAACAGTAGGAAGAGACAATGGCTCAGTGTTTTAAAATTGCAGCCACACATTGCATTTTCAGGAGAACGCCAGCGTTTATGACTGTTGTGATTTTCAAAAGGCGTTATTGATGACCGAGCAATTTGCGGTGTAGTCGAGCTGCGGAAATCACCGCAACTGTCAAGCTGTCTCCTCAACAGGGTGCCTCGTTCGGTGGCTCTTACAGAAGCTGCCATTAGCCGAGTTGTCTGTCTCTCTGGGAGGCTGAGAAACAAGCACTGACAAGACTTGACTTTCCAGGAGAGTCATGGGTTTCATCAGAACATACAGCCTGTCCCTGTAGACACTCGTCCGTGTCTACTTCCTCCTCCTGATTTATATGTAATGTTCCAAACAAGAAGAGTTGACTTTTCACTCTACAATAAACCTGATGGTTTCATCATTATCTCTGACAACGGTGAAAGTCCAACGTCCTCTGAGAGGTAGATTATTATCTGAAAAATGTTTTGTTCTTTTTCGCTCATGAGGTTCAAAATTGGACTGGTTCGGTATTGGTTGAATGTAGAATATTGTACTAAGTAGACGAAACCTAAACTTTTAGAGATAATGTAGCCTATTTGATGTCTGCCGCCATCTAGTGGCATCAACAGAAATGGTAACGATTAATTTTAATGCATGAAACAAAAGTCTTGTACTAGTGTTTGGTGGGCCGGATTGGAAAGCCCTGCGGCTCATATCCGGCCCACGGGCCATACTTTGCCCAGGTGTGTGTTATACTGGGATCAAAGACTACTCCATACGTCCTCTAAACACAACAGGAATGTTGTGATTTTCTGTTGGCCTGAAGTGTCAGTGGTTAAAATTTTCAATTACAGATTTAGATTAGTGGTAAATAGACACCAGGCTGAAAATGAAACGCTCAATAATGTAAATACTCGATTTCTTCTGTCTTCTGGGCGGTTTTTGTCAATTTCTACCACAGGCAACTGTTAAAGATTTTACTGAGATTTTGCTCTAATTTAATAAATGTTCCAAAGAAGCAGAGTCACATCCACGTGTATGAAGAAGTATTTCATTATGACGGGATACTATATCATCATTATGACTTAGGATCCCATAAGAAAGTAATACTTTCTACTAAGAATCCACGAAGAGACTCCTCTGTTCTTTTCAACAATGATACCACCTTATAGAGGCAGTTGTGTGCTCCTTACCCCTGGTTCCAGGAGGAAAAGGATAAGATGTTGACATGTCAATGATTACTTGACATGATTGACTGAAAATAAATGCATACAGTATAGTCTGTGGCTTTTAATGACAGCATACAAGCTTCAAAACAACATGCACGGTTGATTAGGGCCCCAGGTTACCTGTGAGTTATTAGACAGATGCAATATTTGCCTTGAGGATGCTGATGGAGAAGTACAGGGAAGGTCAGAAGGAGCTGCATTGTGTATTTGTAGATCTAGAAAAGGCATATGACAAAGTGCCAAGGGAGGAATTGTGGTTTTGTATGAGGAAGTCAGG
>NC_024326.1:3035277-3044948 GCF_000523025.1 Cynoglossus semilaevis
GGTAGAAGAATGTTAGAGATGGAGCTACCAGGTAGGAGAAAGAGAGGAAGGCCAAAGAGGAGATATATGGATGCAGTGAGGGAGGACATGCAGGTAGTTGGAGTCAGAGTAGAAGATACAGAGAACAGGGAGAGATGGAAATCAATGATCTGCTGTGGCAACCCCTGAAAAAGGGACAAAGCCGAAAGAAAAAGAAGAAGTTTCCTGTGAGTTACAGAAAAGAGGAGCCGTTTTAATTTGTACACATGACATACTTTTTGAAATAGGGATTTGGTGGCCTGTCAGATTGACAGCGATGGTACCCATAGCTTGACAAAGGTGTCGTTTCACAAGTTTCAATTATAATTTTTTAAGGCTCGGCGGCATAAATGGTTGTCGCTTGAATGACACATTGAGAACTCCACCTGGCAGTGAAATAAGAAAAGCCGACATGATTTGCATCCTCTGGCAGGTCTGTTAACATGTCATCAGCAGCACTTGACTACTGAATGAAAATAAACACTTATAGCCTGAACTCTGTGGAGTTAAAATCCTATTTCAGTTAGGAGTCTGATCGGGGTTTTGAAACATCCATTACCGCCTGGAGTTTGATCCCCCCCCCACATCTGTCCTACAACTGCCAGTTCATATATAATTCCTTCACAACAGATACGTACTGTAATGGCTTGTGCTGAAAAAACAAGGATAAGAAGTGGCATGGTCACTTGTCGTGTCATGTTGAGCAAAAAAAATAATTAACCTAATTTTATGTTTTTTTATTGAATGTAATAGATTTCCTTGGACTTGTGTTTCAAAAAACTAAAAAAAAAATATTTTTTTAAGTATGCAATCATTGATATGAGCTACAAGTATATTTCCTGTTTAGTATTGTGTAGTAATTCCATTTCCCAGAATACAAAGCATTTTGTTTTTGTGTAAACTTTTAAATGCCACTCACTTCTCTCACTCTGACTTTCGTATGCTGCTCATTTACCCTGGGGGTGTGACTGATATAGAAGTAAACTTTTTTTTTTCTTTAAATTCCCAAACACACATGTGGAGCTGCTCAGACAGTCCGTCCTCCTGCTGTGTACCTGCGGAGCTCAGGTGTTGGCTACAAGTATCCTCAGAAGCTGCCTGTGATCTATACATAGAAGTGAAGCAAACAGAAGACTAACTTTGATGAAGTCTTTTTTTATTCTTTGGCAGGTTTAACAAACATCGACAGAATAAATGCTGCACGATGAAGAATGTCACTCACTGTGATATTTTTAAGGACGTGAAAATGTATTTTTTCCCTTCATGTTTCTTGCAAAAGCATAACATGTCACCTTAAGCTGTACGCAGTATTTTGAAATATTCTCAAAATACATGGTTGAAGAGTTTTGTGGCAGAGCTAAGAGTCATTGGTGGTAATCACAGATCGCATGTGTTTAAAAGAATTTTAGTCATTACTGTGTATCACGACTGTGGCTTCTAGAATGCATCAAATGTTGATTTTAAAACTTCAGTGAAGTCCCTCGCAATCTATTTGACAGTTTTGACAGTCAGCCTGTTAGGTCTGGACTTATGTAGTGCCTCTGTTCTTCTTTTGTGTTCTTTTATCTTTCATCCTTCTGTCTTTTTTTAAGTTTACATACAGTGTTTCTTTTTTCTTCTTTTCTTGTCTCTCCCTCAGCCTTTGTCTTTACTCCACCACTCTCTTTCCTCTCCTGTTGTTCTTTTCTGTTGTCTTGTTTGTTGATACTATTCTCTTCCACAAAAGCTAAAACGTATATTTCTCTTGGAAATGCAGTCTCTTTGGGCCGTCTGCGTGCCTGTGCACAGCACCACCTATCGTTCTAGCATTCTAGTGGAACATGATGTCCTGGATTAAAATAAACAGCATGGTAAAAAAAAGTCATGTTCTTTAAATTCTAAACTGTAAACACGTCTCACTGCTCAGGTAATCAGATGCACAGCCCTATCCATGATATATTAAATATTTTTCCAACATGATTAATATTAGATACTAAAAGCTTGGAATGCTGCTGTTTATTGTGAGGAAGGGCCATGCCTAACTCCACCCACATTAGGAAATACTGTATTTAGTTAATGAATACATAAAAAAATGCATTAAAAATAGAATTTTGGCTCTCCAATGAAGACACGGACCCCTGCCTTAGTGTCTCCACAGTAATCGGCTAAGCTGCCTGAACAGCAGAAAGAGGAGAAAAAACAAGTGTACTTGTCCACGTAACACAGCACCGTCAGAGAAAAGCAAACTGCACAAACAGATGATAGACGGAGCACAAAAGGTGATACGCTGTGTGCAATCTTTATATGTCGAACATGCAGACTCTCAGAGACACCTACTGAAACATTTCATGGTTAAAGCAAGGTAAAAAAAGCAGTGTTTTCAGGACTGAGGACTGATGAAATGCTCACACATCTTTGTAACGCTCGGAGACTCAACCTTTTCAAAAGACGAGGCATTGACGCTCACAAAGGGCAAACTGTGCACGGCCGACAGAAAAATAGTTGCTTAATGCTTTGGATAGCAGTAAAAGCAAGTTTTGGAATTGGCCCAAGGTGAAAACACACACACACCCACACGCACATGCATACACAGACAACTTCAGCATCTCCATCACACGTTAGAATAAGAAAACATTCCTCATGTTCATTTCAGATATGCAGACACCAACACACACATATCATATTCCCACAAATTCAGCCTGGTGTCTTGGTACTAAGTAATTGGCCTGACTCAGAGTGAATCATCTCATTCAGGCAGCAATCTTTGGTTACAGATTACAATAGTACAGTGTCTCTGAGGACCTGAGCCAGCAGGACACTGCATCAATTACCTGAAAGCAGAGTCTGCAGCTTACTTACTGCCATAGGGATACACTTAAAGGAGAAGGCTGGTTACATAACATACACCTCAGTGGTCACAGCCTCTCACTGTACTGTGATTTTTAATAGGTGATAAAACATATGATTCAACACATGAGTGTGAAAGAACATTAGATCAAATGTTGCATTTCATTTGTCTTGATAACTTGGGTTAGTTTAGGGGCAAACGTTTTTGCCGTAAAAAAGAAAGTTTTTGTTTGTACCAGCTGGGTTGCAGACACACCCAGACTAACAGACTTGTGTACTTAAATGTGTACATAAAAAAAATGATGTTCATAATGAATAAGGTTCACAATGTGAACATTTGCTTAAATGGCATGGAGGGTAGGGTGGAGGAACCGGAGGGGGGTATGGGGCACAGGATATGCCCCCTGTGAAAGGGCTGCACGCACACACAAGCACAGACTGATTCTCAGCCGTGGGTTGCCTTGAAATGGCTTTTTGATGTTGAAGATTAAAAACAATCATCAGCGATAACAAAGGCAGCCACCGCTTCAATAGCAGCAGCATATGGCCATTAAATCTGAAAGGCACTCATGCATCAAAAGTAAAAAAAAAAATTTAAAAATCTAATGAATAAATGAATTGCTTTCATTGTTGTTAAAAATGTGTAGCTGCATGGGGAAGGGTGGGTTGGATAACATTTTTTATAGGCAACCTATTAGAAGTGATACACTGAGTTTGTAATGAGAAAATATTCTAATGGGGTAATCCTGGGTTAGTTAATGAGTTAAGTTACAGCTCAGTCTTTGTTGGATCACTGTGTCATTCAGTTTATGTTGTTCCTGCTTGTGGTTGCTTGTGCCTGATGAGTTTAAGGTTTTGGACCTGATGAATAAACCTTGTGCAACTGATAATGGTCTCTACAGTGCTGCATTTGTTGAGTCCTTCCTGCTTCGTGACTTTTCCTGACTACACGAAACAAATGCAGTTTGTGTTCTTTGTGTTTCGGCCCCTTTCACTTTTACACGAACCCTCCTGTGTTCTCCACCAGGTGGACACGGCAACATGAGAACCTGTAGCCAGGAGAACACGTGGGCGGACCAGACTGGGGAATACCATCGGGGTGGCCTTAATGATGTTTGTTTCCAACATGAAAACACTTCAGCAGCCAGTGATACATGAGCCCACACTGTGCTCTTTGTCTCAGACCACATTTCCTTGGTGTAATCAGCGATGTGTCAAAGGTCAGTCCTTGAGTTATGATTATTGTGACCACCAAGGAGTGCAAGGTCTAGAATTGGGGGGTGCTAGGCATGTCTTACTCGCCCGTCAGCTGTCACAGTCCCAGGCCTCCACTGACTGACAGGTGTAAGTAATGACTCCGGTTCAGAGGTCAAGAGTCAGCGTAAATGCTGCCAAACACAGCTGCATACGTCCTTTGATGAAGACTGTGTCCCTGGAGGATGCCTGTCATTTACTGGAAACTCTGTAGATGTAGAGCTTTAGTTAATTAATTCTAATTAATAATGGATTTCCTCAGCTAAATGCTGTCTCTGTATGACTTCCTGCATATTAATTAGTTATTTAAAAAATCGCCCTCCCTTTGAGAAAAAAAATGATTCATGTGACAAATTAAAAAGCTCTTTCACCATTTGTCAACTCACCTGTGCTTCACTCCTGGAGGAGAGCAGGACTGTTGGAGACAATATGGAGAAATGTGTTGCCTGGGAGCTGAGCTCATTATTGTGCAGCACATTCCACAGAGTGAGAGATCAGCCTGAAGGCTCGGTGCAGCTGACAGCAGCTGGATCTCCGAGTCGTGCCATTAGAGACGGTAAACGGAGAGGACAGTGGAAACAAAGGCGGCATTGGGAACTGGATAGAGACATCCGAAGGGACAAGGGTTATCACTTGGCATTCCTCTTTTCCTTTCATCACTTTGGATGATGCCTAACGTGGGTGCAACGGGAATGAGATGATTTAAAAAAGCAGATCCAGATGTTGGGAAGAAGTAGGATCATGTTCTTGGTGGAGGCAATTTTTAAATTGCACTGACGTTTTAAAAAAAGATGACAATTCTCCTTTGACTCCCTTCTCTCTTATCTTCTATGCAGTTTGATCCTGGAGCAGGTCATAGGGCAACACCTACACTGTTATAGGGGCGTACACTGGCTTCAAATTTTGTCTAGAATTCTCTCACTGTCAGTGGTCACTTTTGCTTTTCTTGCTTTTTATGATTTCCTATTAAAAGAAAAAGGAAATCCACAAAGAACCTCACGCGGTCACTTAACAAGTATAATTCTAGATTGAATCCCTCAGACCGCTACAGCAAGTCAGTAATAAAAGGCTATAAACCACAGAAATCATCCAATTGGTAGAGCCAGAGCTACCATTACAATCAGGTAGTACACAACGACTGCTGTGAAACTTTCTCTCAGCCTGCTATCACGAGGGAAGTTTACCTGATGTGAATGAAAGTTAATAACTAACAAAAGCAGGAAGACCATGTTAATGAACAACACCTACTAGATGAGCAGTAAGTAGTTTAAGGAAAAGTTTCAAGCATACCTTGTTGTCCAGTCACTTAAATAAAATCAAATTAAAATCACTCTTTTGTCTAACATTATTATTTGGTGTTTTTTTTTAGAAACTAGTCTATGGCCAGATTGGAGGGGTTTCCAGGCCGGATTCTGCACACGAGCCACCAGTTGATGAGCGCTGCTGTACACATGCCTCCAAAGGACAAAGGAGTTGTAACGATGTGGAATGTGAGATACGAGATTGCAACCTTTTTTATGTTTCTGTCACTTTATCACTCCACTGTCACTCTATCCTGTTCCGTTGTCTTATATCGAGGGTGAAAGCATGTTTAGGACAGGGAGAGGGAGAGAGAGAAACTGAGAGAGGTCATTCATGGCTGTCTGTCCATAGCAATTACATTAACCAGGACAGTGTGTCTGTTTTGGTTGTTAGTGTTAGCTAGGGCTGCCGCGTCCCTCTGCACTGTCTTTACAACTGATCGACTCTCCCCCGAGAGCCACTTAGTCTGTCCTCCATCCAGCCTCTTGAGTTACAGCTCACACACCCACCCACACACACACATACACACATACACATGCTCCCGTCAGAGAAGTCACCATCTGGGCACTCAAACATACACATACACAAACACGCATACACATAGGCAACAATGGAACACATGGAAATACTCAAAAATATCTGGTACTTCTCCAGTATATATCTTCAAGCATGACAATGCATGTGGTGTCCTGTTGACCCTTCAAGGTCATGTCATACCTCAGAGGTCTGCAGTCCAGAGATACGACATAAGATGTGCTTTTAGTTCAAGCTCTTTGCAGTAATCACAGAAGGCAGCAGATGGTGATAGAATTCAGTTACGTAGGTGAGTGAAATACAGCAAGTGGTTGGAAGTTTGTGATTCTACGTACTATTGATGCAGTTCATTGTATGAAAAATCAAATATATCTGCAGCTAGACAGTGATTCACAGTAAACTGACCTGGAACAAGGTTCATTCTGTTCTTATTTAAACTGCCATTCTCTACTACAATAAGCGCAGTCATGGTCCTGCTAAAAATATTTTTGAGTTCCTGGGAAAAGACATTGTATTAAAGGTATCGCTTGTCTTTCTAAGAATATAAAAAAGTCCTCCATATGAAGGGAGCCTTCACAAAAGTTTAAACTTTGAACATGTTAAACTTCTCAACATGAAGGGAGCCTTCACAAAAGTAACTCATAAATCAGAGCTACTGATAACATTACAGATGCTGGCTTTCTGCTTTATGTATTTACAGTCTGGAAACTGAAAATCTTTGGAATGAAGACTATGTCATCTGTTTCTCCACACAATAGGCTGGAACACAGATGCATCTGTAAACAGAACACATTCTTTTATTTCAGAAAGAATGTCTTTCTTTTTCACAACGTACTCTCAGGGAACAATTTGCTCAGAATTTTTTTTTATCACACCTAAACTTTGAACATGTTAAACTTCTCAAGGAGATATTTTTCCTAGTGTTGTTTTACTGTCCCGACCACATTCATCTTCTTCTGTTGTTGTTTTACTTTGATTAAAACCATTAATATCTAGCAGATTTGATCACATTGAGTCACTGCTGTCTTCTGGTCAGCGGTCAGGTGACGTGAATGGATCAGTTAAATTTTTTACGGCACAAGAGGGTGTTGCAGCATTAAAGCCCGAAAGCTATGGAAGTGACACGTGCGTTGTTTTTTCCATTTATTTATTAGTATAAATACTTCATGAGTGTAATCATGCTCATGTGAGTATCAGTATATCAATACCAGAGAACCAAAAAGCCTATCACTAACTGCCAGTAATTCTTTTTGGCTGGTACTTGTTGCCCAGGTTGGTCTTTCAACCTGCCCGCTGTAAACACAGGTAACTGACCAAACTAAATGATTTGCTATGAAGAACAAAGAAGACAAAGTTTAAAGTGTAATGGCAAGCAAAGCCATTTGCTTGGCGGTTGTTGCAGGTGCCAATGTCAAAATATGGACATCTTAAAGAAACAAGAGTTGAGACTTGTATTTACTGTAAGATATTAATAGTAAAAGTAAACAGTAAAAGACATGTCTACCTCAGACCATAAGAACCTTATACCTTCGACCACTATCTGGTAAGACAGAAGAGTTTCACTGACGCCTGTTGTTCTTTAGGGGAATTTTCTTAGCTGATTATTGGAAGTGAGACAATACATTTTAAGTAGCAATTAGATCATAGTCAATATGTTTACAACAGCCAGCCATAAAGCTCAACATGCCGTCTATTCCCTATGGTCGGCTATAAAAGCGATTTCATGGTGCCACATAAAGTATAAGTGTAGAGTCGTATCCCTCTTCACCAAGTATAAATACCATAATACCAGCTGAAGTATGTACGCTGCACTACTCCTGGTGCTAAAGTCATCTTTTAAGATGGCAGATGACCGTTTTTAACAAGCATCATTTTACTGATTTACATTTGTTTGCACTGGATTGTCTCTTTATAACGACATAACTTTATAAGTTACTGCACACAAAAGGCACTCTTCTGTTTTTATTGTTAACTGGGCAGTTTGGGTTTTTTTCCCCCGCTGAGTAGCAGATGTGGAAGTAAATGCTGTCCTTCCTGACACGATATACTGAAGATGACCTTAAAGGAGGATTTTACATATGTTTAGGACGACAACCTCATTAGAGAGGTGTCAGCATTGCCTGTTATCATCGGTTCTTACGTGGGACCCAGCGAGTGTGGGGAAGTTAAGGGCATTGAATGATTTTTTTTCCACTTAGATCAAAATATATACATGTATTTAGCACGTTTTGGTCAATATCTATCTCCATTTCCATGAGAAAATTCAAGGACAAATCTGTTTTACAAATGCAAGCTAAAAAAAAGGAAAATAAGGAATTAGGGGAAAAAAATACTCAGAGCTACATTTTAAAAATAAATACTGTACTTTGCAAGGAGTGGGGTTTATGACTTATGAAGCTGATGCTACAGAGGAAAGAACAAGGAGCAGTAAGTACACGACCTTCATCACCCACCATCCATTTGTTCTCACCTTCCAGGCCGTCTCCTTCTGCTATGCCGGCTATGAAGCAAAGGAGCTCTTTTGTGTGAACTCTGTAATTAGGAGGACCTTGATGTGTGGATCTCATCCATTGTTCCTCTTTATTTTGGTGGGAAAATATTTCATAGATTTTTGCAGCAATCGAAACCTGGCGGAACTGAGAGAGGCTCTGTGTGGGATTAAACACTGCGGGGGGTATCTAGGAAGAGAGCGGAGAGTTTTCGAAATGGAGTGTTTGTGTACAGTGTGCCAGTGTGGGGCCACGGGGTGATATTCCTCAGCATATCTCCTGGACCTTCTTCGTCCTCAACCTGTGAAAAGCAATTATTGCTGTGATGCTTAAACCATCACAGCCCACCTTGTTCACTCCCTACATGCTGTACGCTCATGTTTTTACAACCTGCTGTCATGAATGTGGCTGATTTGACAACACATACGTCCAAAACATTGTTCTGTTTTAATTATAGCAGGGGTTTTGTCAGATTATAATTAAAGAAAATCAACTTTTCTTTAGTAATGCTTTCTGAAGACCATCACTGTCAGACGGTTGTTGTTTTCCCATAGGGGCATTCATGTCTGTTTCTACCCCTCTCTCTTCCTCCTGTCACTCCAGACCGTATGTAAATTATGCCTTAGCCCCGCCGGTGCCAATGTCTTACTGAAATGATTGCTCCTTCCATGCAGAAGATTGGTTTTGGTAATTATATGTAGCATAATTAAATTAGATGAACTCCTTTGAGACATAAAATATATTTTTTTAACCCAAATATTAATAGTGGATTTTATGTATTTAAAGTTTTTTTTTTTTTTGCACTGTAAGAAATAAAATGCTCTGAAAAAGATTGTGTTAAATGCTAATGTAAAATGTAAAATGAAGCTCAAACTGACACGGACATATGTCACAAATGACCTTTGAGTAAACAAGGGTGTGTCACAAGGGTGTGTTTGAAAAAAAAATTTTTTTTTCTATATTGCTATAGTTTAACCCTTGATTGTCTACATTAGATTGTGTAGGTTGTGTTTTACGTGGCGTCCCCTTTGAGAAGATTGTAAAAACTTTTGTGACTAAAGCCTAAAGAACAGTGGGGTGGAGCAGAGTTTTTTGTAATGTCTGCAATAAATTATGCTGTTTTGGAATTTATCAATTTGCCTTTTTGATAGCATCCTGTGGAATTTTGGTTTTTGACGTTTGCGTGATTACATGTTTTTTATTCATCATAAATTATGTATATATTTGTATATAATTATGCATATATAA
>NC_024326.1:3045048-3051120 GCF_000523025.1 Cynoglossus semilaevis
CACAACTTCAGTGTGTTGAAGGGGAAACTTGTGAAATGAATTGTTTGCATTGTATCACGTGTGTAATCCCTATTGTTTAAAAATAAACAGAAACGGTGGGGTTTTAGCAGACGGAGAGCAGGTGGAAGTTTGTTTTATGCAGACCTTTGACCTCCCCGTGGAGGGGGAGGGGCTTAGGGAAAGGAGTTTTACAGAGCAAACGTTGTGCTTTTCAACAAATTTAGAGGAATTGTTTAGGATATAACTTCCGTCTAACCTTAATGGAATAAATTAATGTCACAGGAAAAAGAACAAGCTCTTATGAATGATCTCAGCCTATTGATGTAATAAAAGTTATTTCAAAAGCAATTTGTCTTTGTTGGGGGATTGTGATAGTAGTGTGGCATTGAATGTCAATGTTCAAGATGCTGAGCTACTTTGCTTTTTGTAATACAAAGTAGAAATGTAGATATATATGAAGATGAAGAGGAACACCCTGGAGATGATTAGAATGCAAAATGTAAAACGTGTGCACGAGTACAGATCCTTTCAGAAAAATTAGAATATTGTGAAAAAAGTTTAATATCCGTAATTGCATTCGGAAAGTTAAACTGTCATATATTAGTGGTCCACAATGTAATCAATTTTAGGTATTTTTGTTTATTTTTTACATAATTTAGGCTTCCAGCTCATGAAACCCACAAAAACAGGATTTCAATAAATTAGAATACTGTGAATCAGAATACTGTTTTAGCAGAAAATAAATAAAGAAAAAAAGAAATCAATGAAAATGTGGTACTTTCAAAATGATATATCAATCATCAATAGTTGGTTGGGAATCCCTTGGCCTTAATCACTGCCTTGATGCGATGTGGCATTGAGGCAATCTGGCTGTGGCATAGCATAGGAGTTATGGAAGCCCACATTTGTTTGATGCTTGCTGTCAGCTCTTCTTTGTTGTTGGGTCTGGTGCCCCTCATTTTCCTCTTGAGAATAGCCCATAGATTGTCAATGGGGTTTAGGTCGGGCGAGTTGGCTGGCCAGTCAAGCGCTGTGATGGCATGAGCATCAAACCAGGTTTTGTTGCTTCTGGCAGTATGAGCAGGGGCCAGGTCTTGCTGGATAATGAAATCTGCATTGTGGTAGACTGTTGAGGTGACCTTGGATGTAAGAAAGCAGAGTTTAGCAACACGTGCACTGGACATTGCACCCCAAATCATGACTGACTGTGGATATTTCACAGTGGAATTGAAGCAGCTTGGGTTCTGTTCCTCACCTGTGTTCCTCCAAACCCTTGGACCTTGAATAGCAAATGAAAGGCACACTTTCCTTTTATGGGAAAAGAGGACCTTGGGCCACTGGCCAACAGTCCAGTCCTTCTTCTCCTTTGCTAGTGCATGTTGTGTTGCCACATTTTTGTCTTTGAGTAGACTTTCCATTGATATGCTTGGCCACAGCACTCTGTGAACAGCCAGCCTCCTTAGGTATAAACTTTAGAGGTTTACCCATCTTATGGAGGGTATCAATGATGGTCTCCTGGGAAGTTGTCATGTCTGCAGTGTTCGCCATATTGAAGCGAAGTGAGACAATTGAACCAAAGCAATTAAATAACACCTGGGGAAACCTGTGCAGGTGCTTTGAGTTTAGTAGATGATTGGTGTGTGACACTCAGTTTAAAACATTCATGCCGTGATGATTTCTTCACAGTGTTGTAATGTATTGAAATCCAGTTTTTGTGGGTTTTATGAGCTGGAAGCCAAAGTTATGTAAAAAATAAATAAATAAATACCTGAAATTGATGAAATTGTGGTAGATGAATCTATGAAAGTTGAAGTATCTGAATGGAATTAGGGAAATGAAAGAAGTTGTTTAGGATATAGTAAATTTTTGGAAAGGATTTGTATGTATAGGGGTGCACGCTGGACTGTGTGACGTCAGAGAGCATGCCTCAACACAGAAGAGTTGTTTAAACCACAGTCCTCAGAGGTTTCCATGTTATGACTGACTTAATGTGTGGTTGGGCTTCTGTCAGAAGAGGTCGGTGATGGACATAAATAGATTATTGATCATATGGAATGAATGGATAGAGTCCTGTTTAGAGTTGTACAACATAAGTTTGAAAGACAAGGAGTCACCAAGTAATGCTGGAAGTAAGACGGAGTAAAAGTGGAAAAGAAGTTTGTGATGAACCCAAGACTGTTGAAGAAAGGAGTCGTGGTTTTATTGTTTGTTTTTTGTTGTGTTTAGTAACTATGTTAAAAGAGAGTGTTGTTGTTATGTATTTAAAGTATTAAGGTGTCTTATATATGTATTAGAAGTGAAGTGTTGCATACTCCACACAGATTGTATTGTAATCTGTATGGATTTAGTCCACTGCACTTTATGAGAGAATGCGTTGATTGGTTATAAAAGATTTCAAGGTGTAAGTTAGAGTAATTGCCTTCTTGATTATGTGTTATTCCAAATGCAGGCAGAAAATAAAACAAAGTAGTGCTGGAGGAGGAGTCGGTCGCTGTTTTCCGGAGTAGTTAGATCACAAAGATGCACCGGAAAAGAAAGAAAAAACGGTCGCGGCTTAGTGACGTCAGAGGCGGTAATCATCGCCGGCTGCTTTAAAAGGCCGCAGGTGAGTGGCATTATTCCTCTGTAGCAGCTCGACGGGAAAGGTGAGAGACGTTTGGAACGTTCTTGTCTACTGTTGGCGTTTAGAATCAGTGTGTTATTTTTTGCTAGATAGCTTAGGCTTTGCTTTAAGTGGAAGAAAAGGATTTGTGTTTAGTCTTAGATAAAAGTAATTTAGAAATAGCAGACCCACTTTGTAATGTTTAAAGCACAAGTTCAGTGTGTTGAAGGGGAAAGTTGTAAAACAAATTGTTTGCATTGTATCACGTTTGTAATCCCTGTTGTTTAAGAAGGAAGAGAAACGGTGTGATTTCTGCAGACGGAGACCACGTGGAAGTTAACAGCGTCCGAGAACGCAGGTGAAGGTGAAAGACGGGTGAGTGACTAATGGAGTAAAACGGAAGTATTTGTGTGATATGTATCGGTAGTAGTGACGATGTTGTTTGTAGTAAAAAGTGTTTTATTTTTTTGTATCCAATAGACCCGAGAGTGGGAGAAGAGGTAACATCGTTGGCGGCAGAAGAATGTCAGTACGAGGAAGACGACTGAACAGAAAAGTTTGTCCTTGTGTGGTATATGTTGTTAATTTAGGGTCGGTATTCAGTATGTTGCTTAGAATGTATGTTTAATTGAAGCAGTAGAGCCGCGACTAGAAGAAGACGTTATATCGTGGTCAGATAGTGGCTGAAGAAAGTCTGTATGAGAAACGGAAGTAGAAAGGAAAGTGAGTCCTTTAGTGGTATATGTTGTGTATGTATGGTTTGTATTGATGATGTAGTAAATGTGTTTGTTGGTTTTTTTTTTTTAGGAGGTAAATCCGAGACTGGGAGAAGAGAGTACATGGTGGTCTGATTGTGGCAGAAGAAGCTGTGTCTGAGGAAAAGAACAAAAAGGGTAAGTTTGCGGCTGTCCGGTGTTGGTATTAGTTGTGCTGCTATGCGTTGTTGCTGTGCTATGTGTTGCTATGCTATGTTGCTATGCTATGGTGCTGTGCTATGTGTTGCTATGCTTAGTTGATATGCTGTGTTGCTATGGTGCTATGCTATGTGTTGCTATGGTGCGTTGCTAAGCTGCTATGCTATGTGTTACTATGCTTAGTTGCTATGCTGTGTTGCTATGCTATGTTGCTATGCTATGGTGCTGTGCTATGTGTTGCTATGCTGCTATGCTATGCTATGGTGCTGTGCTATGTGTTGCTATGCTTAGTTGATATGCTGTGTTGCTATGCGTTGCTATGGTGCTATGCTATGTGTTGCTATGGTGCGTTGCTAAGCTGCTATGCTATGTGTTACTATGCTTAGTTGCTATGCTGTGTTGCTATGCTATGTTGCTAGGTTGCTGTGGCTAGTCCGTGCACGTTTGGCTTGGCTTATATGGAAGGCTGTATGTAAAACAAGCTGTGCTATGCTAAGGTGGGCTAAGCTATGCTGTGCTGTGGTGGGCTGTGCTAGGTTGAGCTAGGCTATGCTAGGCCATGCTAGTCCGTGCTAAGATATGCAATGCATAGCTTAGCATGGGCTAGCATGGCTTAGCATAGCCTAGCTCAGCTTAGCATAGCTCATCATAGCATAGCATAGCTTAGCTTACCTTAGCATAGCATAGCTTGTTTTACATACAGTCTTCTATATAAGCTAAGCTAAGCTAAGCTAAGCTAAGCTAAGCTATGCTCAATGCTCAAGCGAAAGCTCAAGCTCAAGTGAAAGTTAAAGTTTAAGTTTCAGCTTGAAGCTTAAAACTTAAGCTTAAACTTAAACTTTAACTTTAAATTTAAATTTGAGTTTGAGCACCCCGATATCACTGTACTCTTGTACAGTAATAACTCAATTTTTTTATTAATTTGATTAATTATTTTTATTTACTTTATTTATTTATTTTACTTTAGTTATTTATTTATTTATTTTTTTTTTTATTTTTTTCTTTAGTTTTTTTATTTATTTTTTTTTTTTTTTACATACCATTTCAACTGTATACTTTGTAAACTGCAACTTTGAAATAAAACTTTATACTGCAACTCTATACTGCTTCTGTCTACTTACTATGCCAACTGTTTACTTTAACTGTCAACTGCAACTTTGAAATAAAACTTTATACTACAACTACCAAGTGCTACTGTCTACTTACTATTTCTACTGCAACTTAGAAATAAAAGTTTATACTACTACACTTAACTGCTACTGTCTCATCACTATGTCAACTACAACTGTCAACTGCAACTTTGAAATAAAACTTTGTATTACAACTACCAAGTGCTACTGTCTACTTACTATTTACTATGCCAACTGTTTACTTTAACTGTCAACTGCAACTTAGAAATAAAACTTTATACTACAACTACCAAGTGCTACTGTCTACTTACTATGTCAACTGCTACTTAGAAATAAAACTTTATACTGCTACACTCAACTGCTTCTGTCTACTTACTATCTCTACTGCAACTTAGAAATAAAACTTTATACTACTACACTCAAGTGCTACTGTCTACTTACTATCTCAACTGCAACTTAGAAATAAAACTTTGTACTACTACACTCTACTGCTACTGTCTACTTACTCTGTCAACTGCAACTTTGAAATAAAACTTTATACTACTACACTCAACTGCTTCTGTCTACTTACTATCTCTACTGCAACTTAGAAATAAAACTTTATACTACAACACTCAACTGCTACTGTTCACTTACCATGTCCACTGCAACTTTGAAATAAAACTTTATACTGCAACCATCAAGTGCTACTGTCTACTCACTATGTCAACTACAACTGTCAACTGCAACTTTGCAATACAACTTTATACTACAACTCTATACTGCTACTGTCTACTCACTATGTCAACTACAACTGTCAACTGCAACTTTGCAATACAACTTTATACTACAACCATCAAGTGCTACTGTCTACTCACTATGTCAACTACAACTGTCAACTGCAACTTTGCAATACAACTTTATACTACAACCATCAAGTGCTACTGTCTACTTACTCTGTAAACTGCACCTTTTAAATAAAACTTTATACTACTACACTCAAGTGCTACTGCCTACTTACTATGTAAACTACAACTGTCAACTGCAACTTAGAAATACTACTTTATACTACAACTCTATACTGCTACTGTCTACTTACTCTGTCAAGTACAACTGTTAACTTTAACTGTCACCTGCAACTTTGCAATACAACTTTATACTACAACCATCAAGTGCTACTGTCTACTTACTCTGTAAACTGCACCTTTTAAATAAAACTTTATACTGCAACCATCAAGTGCTACTGTCTACTTACTCTGTCAACTACAACTTTGAAATAAAACTTTGCATACTATTACACTCAACTGCTTCTGTCAAATACAACTTTTAACTTAGACTGTCAACTGCAACTTCCAAAACAAACTTTATACTGCAACTATCAAGTGCTACTGTCTACTTACTTTGTCAAGTACAACTCTTTACTTAAACTGTCACCTGCAACTTTGCA
>NC_024326.1:3051220-3056372 GCF_000523025.1 Cynoglossus semilaevis
ACTACAACATAGAAGTCTGCAATGTTAGACATTTTGGTTTTGCATACAATTAAAGCAAACAAAGTAAAATAAGTAAACTCTGAGGACTCACAATAATGTCTCTCCTGTCAGACATGGTTTGCTACATTCAGATGCAAGAGGATTCAAACTCTACATCCTAAACACAGTAGTCCAAGTATGCTATGACCATAAACTGACATCTTGTAGCAAAAGCACAACCAGATAGGCACTCACTCATAACATAATGACATACCATATCAGTCACAGCTCATGTACAACTTAAACACCAACATGAACAGTTTAAATGACAACATGTAGAGTAAAGATTTGAGTCATAACCTAGTGGGAACATTTCAAATTCCAACTTACAAAACACAAGTCAACTGCTCAGAAGAGTAAACTTGGATTTGTTTAATCCAACACGTGGCAAATGGAGAAAGTTTTAAATGACCTGTTGAAATGACAGTTATAGAATAGTTTGGTTTAACGTCCCGTCATCAAAATCTCAGAGGTCAGATTTTTTTTTTTTTTTTTTATCTACAACAGCTAGAGGTAACCAACACTGAGGTGAGGGCCTAGGGATTTAGTCTCAGGAAAAACAGGTTAACATCCTGTTTCAAACTCAAGTTACAGAAGACAGTGGTGGAGGGAAGACAGTTCAATCAAGTTAAATTCAATAAAGTTTATTTTCAAATTTTACAAAGTGTAACTGAAAGGAATAGAGGTCCAACTCCACAAAACATGTGAAAGGAAGACCCAGCAAGTTGACGTCACCCTCACAGGTCCCTTTTTCCCTAAAAGAGGAAAAAAAAAAAAAGAAAGAAATTAGGGACTATACAAATAAAAACAAACAAAGCAACTATTAACTGAATCACCATGACTTTTCATGTGTTGTCCTTGATGTAGCCAAAAGACCATTGAACTACATGCTGCTGTAATATGGAAAGACAAGATCACAAAATCAGATGGATCCATGTCTGATTTTGTAAACTGTCTATAGCATATCACTGTCTAAGAAATATTGCCTGGATTTCTTTAAACACCAAGAAAAGGGGTAAAGAGTGGTTTGTGTTAGGAAGGGTTAGTGTTTGTGGTGGTGAAGTGAAGTGTGAAAAGAAATCCAGGCAACTCAATTCTGAGTGTTTGTAAAGTAAAATCTATCAGATTAATAAAGTAGTTTAGTCCTTACAGACCAAACATCACATTTTACAAAATCCATGAAATCTGATGGTGATTTGTTAACAGTCAACCCTAAAGAGGGTGGTATAATGAAACACGAAAAGTATACCAGAAAAATACACGTATCTTTTTAATGGTGCTCTTCAAGGAGTCTGCTTTGTGACCTATCCAGCTTCTCCCAGTTCCAGTCTCAGGTCTATTGGAGCACCTTAAGACATCCAGTAGGAAGGAGGCAGGCCTGGATTAGCTACTCTTTAGCCACGACCTCATCAGAATGTAGCATCATGTTTCAGCCGCCGGTCCATTAGATTGAGATGAGAGAGAGAGAAAACAAAAAATCAAGTTCCCTGAATTCTTGCATGTGGAATTTTGTTATGAAAAATTAAATCCAACAGAACCTCAAGCCTACTGAGCACTTAAAGTCTCTTAAACCAGGATTTATCTTTACTATACAGCAACTGACCATAATAAGGATTATCATTTAGTACAAACCTTAAGACACATAGTGTCAAGAACTCATCAGGATGCAGCCATGTCCAGTTCCACTGTCTGATGTCTATTGGATTAAAAAAAAAAGTAATCAAAGTGTAACCAACAATGACTCAAATATACCAGAGAAGGTAATACTGGTGTTTAATTGACTGCTATTGCCACATTCAATAAACAACCCCACCAAAATCAGGACTACTGGAAAAAAAACAAACAAACTTATCTTTATAATGGTGCTCTCTGACACAGTCCAGTCAACATCTGCCAGAGGAAAAGAGGGAGAAAAAACAAAACTAAATGGAGCAGCCATTAGCATCAGTACCAGAGGTCTACATTAGTCCCTTTAAATTATGGTATTCAACTCACAGAATTTGAAAATACTTAGTTAGTAAATATTAACTTAATCTTTACTAAGTCTTGGGATGTCTCTTTGCCAAGTACATTTTCTATTAAAGACCCTAAACGCGCAATCTAATCTGTGTCCCTACCAGATTACAGAAGTATAATTCATTTTTGTAAACTTGCCCTTGCATGTAAACGGTAAAACACAATTTAACAGAGAACAAATTACAAAATTCCTCTGCTGGGAGGCCTCCCAAACGTCATCTAAAAGCCACAGAAGGGCAGACAAGTCTTTACTAGGAAATGGACTTGGCAGAGGGAGACAAGCCAGATCTAAAATTCAAAATTTTTTCATGACATTTCAAACTATTCAACACCAAAAACTGTCAGTTGGACAGAATTGGTGAAGTTAACTTGTCATGTAAAGATTGTTTTAAACATCTGTGAGCTGAATGTCATTCAAATTTAAGAAATTACAACTATAGAGCATATTACAATGATTAAAAAGGCACATTTGTATACAACCAATGTAGATTTATTTAAATGAACCCCAACACCCTCAAATGACAATATGTTCAACATGATGAAAATTAACATCTAATCTGTTTACCACAAACAAGCAGCTAACGATAAAAAACAAAAAATACACAACCCTGGCAGGGATCAGGATGGGGTCTCCTGTCAGCTCTGATGGGTCTGGGTCCTTGGGGGCCAGGACCTAAACATAAATGAGTCAAGTAAGTTTTCTACACAACAAAGTGACTATAACAGATTAAAATTTAGCACAAACAGAGACAGAGAGAGAGAGAGAGGGAGGGAGGGAGGGAGAGGGAGAGAGAGAGAGAGAGAGAGAGAGAGGGGGAGAGAGAGAGAGAGAGAGAGAGAGAGAGAGAGGGAGAGAGAGAGAGAGAGAAAGAGAGAGAGAAAGAGAGAGAGAAATCATTTTCCCTGAATTCTTGAATGTGCAATTTTATAATGAAAAATTAAATCCAAGCCTACTGAGCACTTCAGGTCTCTTAAACCAGGATTTCATTTCTCTATACAACTGACCATAAAAAGGATTCTCATTTAGTACAAACCTTAAGACGCTCAGTAGGAAGAATGCAGGCCTGGATTACCTCCTCTTTAGCCACGACCTCACCACAATGTAGTGTCACGTTTCAGCCGCAGGTCCATTGGATTAAGAGAGAGGGGGAAAATAAAAAAAAACAATCAAGTTCCCTGATTTCTTGAAATAAAAAAAAACAAAAAACAATCAAGTTCCCTGATTTCTTTAATGTGGAATTTTAAACACTGATGCTGTACTTTAAACACAAAGATCGAAAAACATGACTCAAACAGTGAACACATTCTCCAAACACGTGGGTCGGCATTTTTAAATTTGTTTTACCAGAGACAAACATCAATGAATTAAAATTGTCGTCCGGCCTAAGTGAAGGCTAAGCAACTTCACAAAAAAGAATACATTTAATCAGAACGCCAACAATAAAGAACGACAATCCAAAAATCTCTCACCTTTCTGTCTCAACCTCCACCCGAACCAGGTCGAGCTGCTATTAGGGAAAAAAATCCGTTCACCTGTGGCTTTTTAACCACGTTGCAACCCTTTTCCGCGTCTGACATTTTTTCCGGTTCTGGTGTGTCTATGTGACGTTAATTCGGAAGCCACCGTGATTGCCTGGAGCTCCCGCAGAATTTTAAATTACTTTTACCACAGACAAACATCAATGAATTAAAATTGTCGTCCGGCCTAAGTGAAGGCTAAGCTACTTCACAAAAAACAATACATTGAATCAGAACGCCAACAATAAAGAAGAAAAATCCAAAAATCTCTCAGCTTTCTGTCTCAACCTCCACCCGAACCAGGTCGAGCTGCTAATAAGGAAAAACTCCGTTCACCTGTGTCTTTTTAACCACGTGGCAACCCTTTTCCGCGTCTGACTTTTTTTCCGGTTCTGGTGTGTCTATGTGACGTAAATTCGGAAGCCAGCGTGATTGGCTGGAGCTCCCGCAGGATTTTAAATTAGTTTTACCACAGACAAACATCAATGAATTAAAATTGTCGTCCGGCCTAAGTGAAGGCTAAGCTACTTCGCAAAAAACAATACATTGAATCAGAACGCCAACAATAAAGAACGACAATCCAAAAATCTCTCACCTTTCTGTCTCAACCTCCACCCGAACCAGGTCGAGCTGCTATTAGGGAAAAAAATCCGTTCACCTGTGGCTTTTTAATCACGTGGCAACCCTTTTCCGCGTCTGACGTTTTTTCCGGTTCCGGTGTGTCTATGTGACGTAAATTCGGAAGCCAGCGTGATTGGCTGGAGCTCCCGCAGGATTCGCAGTGGTTTGTTATACTTTGTGCTGGTGTTTTTAGTGAAGGGCAGATCAAGAAGAGAATTAGTCAAACGTATAGCTTGAAATGCTTTATAACCAATAAAAACATTTTCCTATGAAGTGCAGTGAATTCAAGGGGGCAGTGGTGGCCTAGTGGTAAAAGGAAGCGGACTTCGGTCCGGAAGGCCCCAGGTTCGAATCCACCAACTGCCAGGTTACCACTCGAACCTGCTGTGCTGTGTCACAATGACAAATAAAGATAAGTTTAGTTTAAGTTTAAAAAAAATATGTTCAGTGTTCAACAATTAACTTTTAAAATATAAACTAAATAAAATGAAATCTTAATGTTTGAGCATAATTACAGGAACACTCTTTGAACCTGTTTACTCAAAGATAAAAAGGCAGAACAAAAAAACAATAAAAACACTTATTTACTCATTAATATGAAAAAAGAAAATGCAAAACATTACATCTTCCCTAGTGGCTCTTTGGCCCTGAGGCAATGTCTCTGTCATCGGTGTGGAAGCCCAGGGTTCACCTCCTGGGCATGATCGAATCCTGGTTATGGTGGTTGGTACTTTCCAGTGGACTTACCACCTGCATGAAGGTTTAGTGGGGTTGGTACGCTATATTTCTTTGGTCTTGCCAAATGTTATCCAGGGATCTGTTCAGTTGACATTGGCCATTGCTAAATCTGTTTACTGACCAACCCCTTACGTGGGTGGCTCCCCCCTTGGGCCAGGGCATTTCTTGCTTGTGTCCAGTGGGGGGCTTGTACCCTGGCCCACATTTTCATGGTCTATGT
>NC_024326.1:3056418-3125375 GCF_000523025.1 Cynoglossus semilaevis
GTGCTTAATCAGGGAATTGAACCCTCATTCACAGATTACTTTTGATACGAAATCTAACAGTCTTCTTGGAAGGCTAAGGTTTATCATCAAATATCTGAACAAAAAATATTTCCAGTAATTTCATACTTAAGCCTTTCTGAAGAAAATTATATGTTAGAACCATTAGTATTATTTTATTGGAGTGAGTTAATTTTATCTTAATTGAATCAAAAAATGTAACAAACTTAAAATACAATATTAGATGTTTTTCTTTAAATAAAAGATAAAGATTATTTAAGAATTATAATAATTATATTGTTTTGATAACTTTTTACTTCATAACATATTACGGTAATCATTTTTTATTAAAAATATAAACCTGAAGTAAGTCAATTAATTATTTAATCTTTTTATTTTTTTTTTGTTTTTTCCTGTCTGTTCGTCACTGATGAAGCAGTTATGATTCACCTCATTAACCATTATTGGTTCTTACTCTCCAGTGTCTGAAGAGCCTGAAAAACACAATTTCCAAGTCAATATTAAACACTTGTCTCTTTGTTATGAATGTTAGTGGGTGTGTGAAACCCTTACTTGAAAGGATACTTTTCTTTATTTTTTCAAATTTTTTTCACTTCCTACAGTTACTTTCTCACTGCACTTGTGTAAAATCTAAGTGAAGGTGTAACACCGTACCAACCAGAGCCGGCAGTAACAAAATAAAGCTGTTTGCTCGTGTAGCAATTATGAAGCCAAGTGTTTGATGTCACAGTTCCTGACAGTTGTGTGGCTGGATAATAACCTCATCCTCCTCATCCTGCGCTCCACAGTCATCATCGCGGCCACAGTATCACCAACACACGACCTGTTTCACAAGGCCTTTATTGAGTGCATTTTAATACAATAGTTCTCAGAAAGTTACCTTTTACAAACTCTGGACATGTGTCACAATTTACAAGGGGTTGCTATACAGGAACGGAAGCAGAAAAGAGACACATTTACACACTAGAAACAAGGTACCTGTGCACGTGTATATGTTTGTGCACACTAATGTGCCTGCTATGCACAAACACACACATTCAGCCATAGCCAGTCGCCCACACATAGACGAATAAACTAACAAACTATGACATGTGCACGAGAATGCAACTCCAACTTTGTGTACAGCAGAAAGAGAGGTGGTAACCTTTTTTTTTTGAAAGGATGATTTCTTCACAGTTGCCGATAGACTGTCTTGAATCTTCATGTTCATCCAGATGTTGTTCGTGACTCTTCAACCCTGCAGGCTGAAACAAAGGAGAGAAAAAAATCGGTCAGTTTACAGTGTAGTTAAGTGTAGTTTTGCAGGATATGTTGTCAGATCCTTTCAGCTGCTTTGACCTGTGAAAGACAACCCTGAAATCAAACAAAAGTTCCCTGGTCACTTCTGACAGAAAAAAGCACTGTGAACATTTAACCAGCTCCAAATGTACACTATGTAACAGTGGGTAATAAATGGCCTCTATACAAAGTGGTTTTCCAGATAGCTTCTCCATTCCTCACTCTGAAATGTCATTATAGTCAGTTATTTAGAATAACAAATACAGCAAATGGGCAAAAGTGGAATTACAGTGTTTCAGAATGAATACATTACATAATCTCATTACCAGACTCTCTTCGAAAAGGGAAAGACATAGGAAAGAGTTGAATGAGACTAATGCATTCACACATTAGAGAGGAGATCTTATGCTGATCTAAAGTGGCACAGAAATAGTAACGGAATACCTTAAAAACCTGACCTGAATTGATGGAAAATGTTGCAGTTGGTTTATGGCCTATAAAATACTAAACTTAAAGATCTGCGAAAAAAGGTTTTATTAAGTTTTATTATACTTTTCAAGACCACTTTTCTGGAAAATAGGGTATGGATATGCGTATATTTTATAAGTTCCTTGAGTCTTCAGTTCTGGTGTAAAAAAACACATTGGAGAGTGACATAATTAACGTCTGCTCTGTATGTGTTTGGTTTGTGACACTCACTGGTGTGTGCAACCGACCATTTCTGCGACTGGCCCTGGTCCAGCTAAGCCCAACCCTTGCCCAGGACAGCTTGGTTACACCCAGGATAAATGAACTGGAGGCCTGCCAGCCTAGAGGAGTAGCCCAGAGACAGGGCAAGGCGGGTGGAAGAAGAGCAGAGTGACTTCAAGGTGGTGAGTATACTTAATAATCTACTAATGGGGCTGCCGTAAATTTCTAATTTTGGATGCGAGGGGGTTAGAGCAGTCGTCACTCATGTCTCTTCAAATAGGCCCAAAAGGGATTTGTGCGGGGTCAGAGCTACTGCGAAGAATTTATACTACAATAGCTCACGATAATTGTCTGCCAGCTAAGTGACTTCCTGAGAGACTTTCACTGACATAAAACCATGGCAGTGTGTCAGAAGAATATTGCGCTGGGACATTTTGCCCAGTTAGCTGCTAATCCTAATGTTATTTAATGAACAGTGGAAAAAACCCCGATAGTGTACATTTTTAAATCCTGACACCCAACTGTCAGACAGAAATAACTTAAATAAAAAAAAAACACCTATTGGGTGTATTCCAACAAAAAAAATTCAAGTGGAAATAATGTAGACGTCACACCATGCAATAAAAGTGTATAACACAGATTTGTGCAGGCATGAAACTCCCTCTGACACCGTAGCGGTTCGCTCTTAACCTGCCTTCCCATACAGGATGGCAGCAGCACAGAGACGGTGTGAAGAAATTCTCAGCAGCACTTAGCTACAAGTCTCTGGGAGGCTGTGCTGTTCACCACAATGGCAATGTGCCACTGTTGGCAAAAACTCAACCCAGACTCTTATCTCAGTGTGAAGATCTGATGCCAATTCGCTTAGTGGTTTACTTTAGGTTACTTTCCAGGACTTTCAGGCCTTGCACTTGATCTGCTGTAAACATGTAAACGCCTATTGGATTAGCCTGAAATCAATTTAACACATACATGGCAATTTATTGTTAAGTGGTAAAAAAAACAAAAAATTCTCAGCGATGTTAAATGCACTTACCATGGGTTTTTGCTGGTCAGAGCACAAAGATTCCTCTCACCTCCTGATGGAGCTGAGCATTTCCGACACAAACGGCAACAGGTCAAAGGGGAAACAAAACATACAGCAAATCATCTGTACAAGTAAGTGCTCACCAGCAAGAAATGGCATGTGTACAGCCACGCTGAACACAACCTCTTTTAAATGATTCATCTGTCAATCATTTCTACACCTAATGCTGATTTTCATATAGATCTACAATACCAATAGTTCACTCAACATTCCTTTCACAATTTCCTCACTTCAGGTTCAGTCAGGATTGTCCTAGTCGCTGCCCAAACAGGACATGCAAGACAGCATCCGTGTTTTCTGATGTACGGAGGAAAGGGGGGTGGGGGTTGGGGGGCGAAGGTGTCTACACATGGCATGTGTGTCAACCACAATCTAATCAACAAATGTGTCGTTGCCAAAAATGCAAGCAGAGAGTCCTGTACATACATATTCATACACACCTTCAATATGAAGGTTAACTAGGAAAGATATAATTATATTCAGCCAGAGATAAACATTTCTATAGTCTCTGAATCTGGGTGGCACTACCTAAAAATTGTCCTTTGGCGAGGCCCCCCACCCACAGGTAGTGTTAGAGTTAAAATACAAGTGGACAGCATCCTGCTATAGTGAAAAACAAACAAACAAACAGATGGTACAAGACCAACATATAACTAATATCTAGGTTTTCACAATTTCATTGACAATTTGTTCAAGTTCAAGCAAAAGAAAAAAAAAAAGAAAACAGAGTGGGATTAAAGTCAAAGGTGGCGCTCCACTGTACATCCCTGTATTCTTCACCCTCCAGTTACTTCCACTGGTAATTGCTTTTTCTTCTGGGATTTATGTCTGGCCAATTCAAGGCATCTTCATTGCACACAACACTATGGATTAAAGATCACAGGTCAAAGTGTCTCACATTTTTGTTCACAAGTTTAACATCTTCTACGTAAGTCCAGATAATATAGACATACAATATCACTCGTTTCACCACAGAGTCTGAAAACGTGAGAGGTTCCCCGTGTCAATGTCTGACTGTTGAAATCTGGTGTTGTTTTGGTTCACAATGACATGGATGAGCCGTGAGCCACAGCTAACGGTGACTACCCTTGTTCTGAGGGTAGGTAGACAAACAGGGTTGAGTCTGGACCCTGAACTCCTTGGTGTGGATTGCATGAAGTGTGTGACAGTGTTCACCATGTGGAAGTGTAGACCCTGGTCTCCTGTAGTCATGGTAATGGATTAGATTAAGACAATAGTCTCCACTCTGGTGCGTTCCGATGGATTGGGGGTCATTCGAATGCTGCCACTGTTGTTGGTCCTGTGAATGCTGCCCATTCTGTGGCACAGCGCCTCCTGTAGTCATGCCATCGTAATGGGCGCCTGGCTCATCTGTCCTCTCATGGACTGGATGTTACTGAGGATCTTCTTTTGGTGGCCGGCCAGGGTCACTCCTATTCTCAGCAGATCTCTGAGGGGAAACATAATAGGTTGGAGGTTACAATACTGAGGATAAAACGTGGATACAGTGTTCATCACAGTACAATTTTAAAATGTGAAGTCAATGTCACTTGAAACAGTTACTTTTAAATTCCTGTTCCTTTTGTAGTGTACTTGTACTGTACTTTGCTTCTGTAAACTCAACTAAAAGTGAATGCTCCCTCTGTTGGACAAATGAAGACCTTACTTTATCTTACCTTATATAAAACAGTTGTGCCCAACGTTAATTTTGGCTTGTGACCCTATTTTGACATGACAAATTTCTGGAGACTACAGAGATATTTTTTTACGTGATTGTAGCCGTAAATAAAGATGTGCCAGCTCAGATATCTTCATATGCTGCATTTTATATTCATTAAAATGAAAAAGGAATAATAATTGAAAAATGTTTTTAAATTCCAGATGACACAGTGTGGGGTCGTGACCCCAAGGTTTAAAAACATTCATTTCAAGACTTAATCTGGTATGAGATTTGATTTATATTTGAAGATATGTTTGATGTGAAGCAGCTAAAACTGAAATACTAACGTCCAAAATAAATTGCAAAAAATTTGGAGACAAGACTAATTAAAAAATAACAAGATTGTACATGTGTGCATCCTAAATTACACAGGTCTAAAGCAATCTTTTCTTGGCCCATGATAGCAGGGGATTTAGTACTGTCTCATCTACATGTGGGTATTTTACAAAAAATTGTTTTCAACTGTGGTAAAAAGGCCATTACTCAAAAAGTACTTTGAGCAGAATAATACCGTCTTTGCTGTAACAGCTTTGAGATTTGAATATCATCATTGCAGAGCTGAAAGGCTCCCTTTACTTCACAGAACCATTGAACGACTCGCTTGGAGGCTTCACTCCAAAAATACATGCACTTGACTTTAAGCCATCAAGTAAATATGAGACATTTTCACATGATGCAGGTGAACTCACTCGGAGGTCATCTGAGCCACCAGCTGCAGGGAGGTAAAGCCTGAGTTGAGGAAGTTGTCTCTGTACTGGCTCATCTTTATGGCTACAAGCCATTCCTCCACAGAGCTGAAGGTGTTGAAGTCAGGTATGGATCTGTCCAACAGTGGCTGAGAAGGCCTGGAGGGGGCCGGGAGAGGAGGAGAAGGAGGAGGGAAAGATGAGAAATAGTCCGGTGTTTTGGCGCAATGTTAAGCAATGTAGAGGATGAAAGACCAGGTTGTGTGTTTGTGTGGGTGTTTGTAGAGAATGTTGAAAATAAGAGGAGAAAATCGTGTCTTTTTTCTCCACTGTGTGTTGTACAAGGTAGGGCTTCTTTTAAAAAACAATCTCCTGTAGAACAAGCAAAAAGATTTTAGATTAGATTAAATCTTAATTTCCAAGCAGGATGGAAAACTGCCTGTGGGCTCACCTGACAGAAAACAAAACAGCATAAATAACAAATATAAAAAAACAGGAGGGAAAAAAAGAAAGAACAGGATCTCTTTAAACAAAACAAGTTAAAAATGCAATGGGAATACATTAAAGATATTAGATTAGGAAAGTTGGTCACTTTATTAAAGTGACCGCTCCAAACGTATTCTCTAAAAGACAATCACTATTAAAAGAAAAGAAAAATAATTTCCTACTAACAGTATCCCAGTACTATGGAAAACCATTTCCACCATTTGGAAAACAAAACCCCAAAAATAATAAGATACCATCTCACTATTATGACTTAGTATCTCATAATGATTAGTACATTTACATGTATTCATTTATCAGATATTTTCATCAAAAGCAACCTACAAAACTTAGTATCTTATAAAAATGAGATACTTTTTGACGACATACTTTCTCATTAGTATGAGAAATAATGAGATACCAAGTCATCTTAATGACATTGTTATTATTATGAGATCACTCATTATTCTTCATAATAATGAGATACCAACTCATAATAGTGAGATAACAACTCACAATTACTCATAATAATAAATAAATAAATGCACTTCAGTTCCTCACTCAAAGGGCATAATTCACAGTGTGAGTTTTGGCAACACACACAGGCTGCCACTGGAGGTGCTCTTTAAATATGTGTATATTTTTTTTTACCCAAGTGGCAGAAATGGGCTTCCATACAGTTCTTTCCCTGCAAACAACGCTGCTGTGTTTTTAAAGAAATAACAGCTAAAGAAGGAGCAAAGAAAGCCAAATACAGAGAGCACCCTGACCACACTAGTGTCCAATGACTCAAGCTCACACAAGGCCACAAGTTAACCTTACAGAAAGTCAGCAACAACCCAACACAGCCAAAACAACTAGCTCCAGGACGTGCCTGATATTGACCCTGCCTGAGTCAGCCAACAGCTTAAAATAGGAGGAAAAATCCTTGGACAAACCTAAAGCCTGTACTTCACATCCAAACTGGACGAGCTTGAAAGGCTCCCCGAGCATGAATGAAAAATAAATAAATAAAAATATCTTCAAGAAAACAAGAGGTGCAAAATAACATGACCAGCGTGATTAAAACTAAATTAAGCCAAGGTGCCAAAAATGAATAAACAGAACTAATGGGTATGCAAATTAGACAATTTTGTTAAGCAGAAACATTTGTCTTTTCATATATCCTTTTTGTTTGGAGGAAATTAAACTTTCTACAGTGGGGATGTAGTCAGCTGGTAATTTATTTTGGTTTTTAATTCAAGGCAAGAAGAAGTTTAATATTTTAATGAGAATATAAAAAAAATATGTAAAAATTGCTCATTTCAAAATGATTGTAAAACGTAATTTTTCTCCTTACACTGCAGGCATGTTGGCCACAGCTTTGAGGCCGGCGGGGTTACGGATCATCTTGTCCAGAGTGCTGACGATGTCGGTGAAGCGTGGTCGTACGTTGCGGTCTTTCTGCCAGCAGTCAAGCATGAGCTGGTGCAGGGCACTGGGGCAATCCATTGGTGGGGGCAGACGGTAGTCCTGCTCTATGGCATTGATCACCTGACGCAGAAGGAAATGAAAAGTGTTGTGCATTTGAGAAACAAAGAATAATATAAGTCCAAAGCAAAGCCATAACTAAAGTATGACTTGAATGACACAGCATTCCCGACAATATGGACACAGTCACTCCCGTCAGTCTGTATTCACCCTAACCTGTCCTTCCTCTCATCTCCAGCCAATAACATGTCACCCGTGAAGGACAGGGCAGCAAAGGTTGTGTCACTGCAGATTAAATCACTGCCTAAGAACAGGCTGTTGGATAAAATGGATAAAATTACAGCTGTTTTTTTTTCTGGCCTCCATGCAAAAGGCTTTACCAAGTATGTGTATTTTTTAATCATTTATTTTTTTTATTTGTGTTAATTTTTATTTTCCAGATTTTTTCTAGAGGTTTTAATGCAACTAAAATAACTCATCTTTTTTTTAATTTAATTTTAAATTTTTCACATTTCTGCTGCATTCCTCCTTACCACCGATCCCTAACCTTACCTATCCCTCATAATCAAATATAATTACACATACGTCTGATGTGATTTCAAGCATGAAATATACAATCATTAAAAATTAGAGCCGGCTCCAACTTTACTTCATAGTTCAGTGCACCTCATCAGAACGATGAAAAACTGTCTTTGAATGTGTACGTGTTTGTTTGTGTGTATGTATGCCGAGCAGCAGGACATGCCGAGTGGAGCTGCTCCACTTCTCAGCATCAGTCCCAACAGGCAGCGTTCGCTGCTGGCCCACTGAGGCAACATCTGCTGGGTTTGGACTTGTGGAGTGCGGTCCAGAGCGATCTGATGGTTGGCTACTTGTCTCTGAAAGCGCTCTGGGAGACAGACCTCACCCCATGGGATGTTATCCAATGGGTTTGGGTTCCAGTGACCGTGTGTTTGTGTTGGTGACTGTGTGTTTGTGAGCGTGCCGCCGGGGACTTTTTCCAAACGGACATGGAAAACAAAAGCAATCACAGCAATCACTGGCTGCTCTGAAATGCTGGCCAGCGAATAAAAGGTTTGGAGTGAGTCTGCTTTCAAAGTCAGATTCAAGGACATCTTCAGCGATGATGATGCTGATAATTACTGTGTGATTTATTGCAGCTTCCGCTGCTGTGGGGTTCAGCATTTAGAAGAATGTTGCATCTTGTGATGTGGTGAAGATGAAGCTTCATGATCAAGCTTCTGAAACACATTTCTAACCTGCACACACATTTTCTCAACAACATTTAATATATCAGTAAATCAAGTGGTCGTCCTGTATATAACACAAATTAATCAGATTTTAGAAAACAAACAAAGTTAAAGTAAATTGTCTCTCTCTTTCACACAAGCCTCTTAATGTCCACAATTTAAGTTAAAAGTCACTTCTATTCAGTAAGAAAATGCTTCAAGGATTTTTTTTTAAAACCACTCACATCTTGGTTGGACATATCCCAGTATGGCCGCTCTCCAAACGACATCACCTCCCACATGACAATGCCATAGCTCCACACGTCACTGGCCGAGGTGAACTTCCTGTAAGCGATGGCCTCTGGTGCTGTCCATCTCACTGGGATTTTCCCACCCTGTAGAAAACATAGACCGGTGGTATATTATAACACATGTATACTATAAGTTTATCGTCAGAGATGCATTATCTCCACTACACAACAACAACTGCCCAGGGTTTTGAATCCTCCACCAACTCAAACATACACAGGGTTCTTTGCTCCAAACAGCATTCGCCCTTCACACGTCCACCACTATTACATTTGGTGTCTCCTCCTCCCAAAGCCCTGTTTGAATAAGAGAAGATAGGCCTGGGCTTCTGCTAGTTCTTGGAGTGTGTCTGCTTGTAATTGGGATACCTGGGCCTCAGGCATGCCAGCCGTGCTGATGATTGAAATTGACAGCTGCTTGTTTAAAATTCCACACACACATACACTCGCACTCACATACAGACACGCTTGGGAACATATGCGCAGGCACCGTATACCTGAAAGTGCAGGCGCAGCTGTGCACACCAGCAGACACCTATAAATACCTGTTTGCCAGCCTGTTGTACATTAGAACAACAGTTTAATAACAATAACGAGCGTCTGCAGATCAGCTACCATTTTAGAGTCAGAAACAGAACGAGGAGTGAGGAGGGAGAGTGCAACACCAAAAAAAAAAAAAAAACCCAGAATAAATACAGCTACACTTGTGTGCTTCCTGTGTGTGGGTGCGTGCATGTGCAGTTTGTAGTTTTCACAGGTCAATGCCGAGTGGCAGTGCAGAGGTGGAAGAGGCTGAGCTCATTAATGAGCAGCCCTTCGGGGTTTGACCTTTCTGAGGCTTCTGACCCCAGCCAGAGATTTAACATCTGACCCTAAATGGAGAGAGCTGTCTGGACACTGAGACGCAGAGGCACAACATTCATCTCTTATTGAGCACAGAAGCTTGTGCTGTAGGAAAGGGTGAAACACCAAAGGATGTGAGCCAGCTCCACTTTAAGTGCTCCGCTCGGAGTGTGGAGTGGCCTCAGTACAGGAAATAACAGACATATTGTATATACTATTTTGTGAGACAACATAAAAAAGAGCAAATATCATCTTTTCAAATGACAAACACATTTACAGTTTAAACGAAGCCATAGTTGCAGCACAATGAGTCTCAGCATGACTTTCCTGAAAGGTGACTTGACTTTTTTGAGCCTTGGCACATGTTTTATTAAATGCCCACAGCGCACCACTAAACCAAAATGTCACATAAAATGTGTTTTATAAAATATGATGATCTTCTTGATCCAATGTGCTCACAATTGAGATGCTCAGTGAGAAACTTGGGTCTGTTCAGTTGAACACAACACTAATATACTCAAAGGAACTGAAGAAAGAGAGTGGAGTATTTAATAGTTCCTTCTGTCACTGTTGCAGAAACAAAGAAGACCACTTATTTGCAGTAAAAACTGTTTTAAGTCACTGGTACAGAGAGTGGGATATACAGGTATGTACATATGATGTATGCAGGAGCAATGAAAGAAATTTTCAAATTATATAATATGAATTATATTTATAACATATGATATAATATAATTCTAATATAATAACTCAAACACATTCAACATTACCACACAGAATGTTGTAGTGATAATAATAGGTTACTTTTAAATGACTCGTGAGAGCCATTATTGAGTATTTTCTGCTATATTTAAATGTTAACATTTAAACAGTTAGACAGATCAGACGGCTGCAGAAAGACAAAAAGACAATTATCAGTGAAATAAGTTCATCACTATGTTTTTTGCACAGAGCTATTTTGGGCTTTTGTTGTCCCAGTGCTGACTAATAAATAGATTAGGCTGCTATCTACTGTAATTCTTGAGGACAAAGTCATGTTTTACTTGTCATTGTGTACAACATGAATTTTTGTTTTTGCAGATTTCTGTTCTGGCCTGATAAGCGACTCCACAATGGTGCCCTGCAGACTGACTGTACTGAAAAGAATACAGCCGAGGGACAAAAAAAAAAAAAAAAGGAAAATGAACCGAAGAGAAATATGGAGAGCAAAAGATCAATAGTCGAATAAAGTCTATCTTTCGCCTGAGTGGCTCCAATGCTCCGCTCATACAGTATGTCAGACTGGTTCATATCTGAATCATCTATACAAAAAAAAACCCAGGACACTGACTCTCATTGTCAGGCTTCTTCTCCGAGCTAAATGTCTCTTCTTGTAAAGTAAATCAACTTCCTCGTTATCTGTCACTGTGTGACGGGCAAGTTTCAAGTCAGTTATTATGCTTAGATGAACATGTGCAGGATTAAAAGCAGGGGCGAAAAAAATCCAGAAGAGTCCTGCTCCCAGGGAAATGATGTTCCAGCATTTCTTTATCATAACTTACTCACTGCCTTCTGTACACACAGTATCTGGTCTCGTGCCCCAGGACTCTGTAGGGATATAAGATGAAACTTTGAAATGGCCTTAGCAAAGATACAGGCCTTATATAAAAACAGCCCTACGTTCCTTGAATATCTCCAATGACTGTGTCTCAGAGGCAGCCATGCAATACATTAGTAATTGCTGCTGCTGTGAGTCACTTATTCCCCTAGAAAAAAACAAAAACCTGCTTTATTGATATACAGGGGAGAACAGTTCATGTACACTGTACATTAAAGGAGGCTGATGCATAATAGAAAGCATTAGTCCTAACTTTGATCCTATCTTTTATTTTTTTTTTAAAGATCCTTAATGCTAGGAATATGAAATACACTGGTGATAACTAGGGCTGTTATTAAATAAATTACCACATTAGTTGTGATAATTTGAATTAAAAATTTGTAACATATTTAAACATATGGGCAGAATGACACATACTGTTGTTGTACTACACAGCAGTAATATCATTCCGATACCCAGCATGTTTATGCAGAAGCCTCAACGTCCGGATGCTGACGATAATTCTAATAATTCTATTACAGGAAAAACTTTACTGTAAATTTAACTATGACATAATGTTTATTATGTCAGGAGGATGAACAAAAGGTTCTCCAGCCTTTCTTTATCAGTACATACAGTAGACGCCCCCCTCCCCACAAGCACGGCCAATGCAGCTGCAGAATGTCTTCGCCCGGACAAGAAGTAATCATTTACTGCATTGTGTGGTACTCCCTTGTTAATATATTCAGTGGGTGACTATGACTCTCCTCCAGAAATACTCACTCCAGGCCTATTTTCTGGTTCAATAAATGTTGTCCACAGTGTACGAACCACTCATAACAGCATTAAAGCCAAAATTAATTGAAGTAAATGCGTCTGACATTTACATATTGTGTTTAAGTAGTTTGGAAACTGTCAGATGAAAAACAAACTCAGAAAACAGTCACAACTTTGCTGGTGCAATGGAAAATTTTCCCCTGGCCTGCAGAAATTTTACACACACACACACACACACACAGATCTCTGACACTTGCGTGACCCGCACCTTGGGCTCGGAACTCCATTCAAGATTGACTGCTAACATCTGGATTTAACTGGGGAAACTGGAAGGAGCTGGGGCGATAAATCCATTGGATTGTAATGTTTTGGAATAGGTTATCAGACATAAATTAAAGACGTCAATAGAATCTTATTTATCATACAATGTTGTCAGGCGATACGCCATCACCTGACCATAAAACATACGACTGATGATAACAGTAAAGTTGCAATAGCTCATCAACTGGTTTTACTTGGTTTTATTGGCTGGTGACATCATGTGACTAATCACCAGCATGTCCAAATAGACTACACTGGTATGCTATGCTATGATTTGGGGTAAGCACACTGGTTATGTTCAGCTGTCGGTTCCAACAGTGACACACGCACACAGGAAGGACATGAAACACCTGTCACATCTACCATAAGGCCACAGACCTTCATGCCGTCTGTCACTGACACGCTGCTGCAGAAGGAAGAAGAAAAACTTCTGTCAGACTACGACTAGTCGCTGCCATCGTGCGGCGCTGTCCTAGATACAGTCTTCTGCTATTTAGTCATTCCAAACAAACTTCTCCTCTAATCTGAAAGTCAAACATGTAACAGCCCCGGTATTCTTCTCATCTCCTTTCTTTTGTTCCTCCAACGATATTCCATTTCTTAAACAAAGTACACAGCGACCGCCCACACAGCATTTACTAAGGATGAGGGAGAGTGCTCCATCAACATCCATTTAATGAAATACTGAGAGCAATGATCGCCGTTGGATGTCTGCCCAACAACAACCAGAAGTACAATCAAGTAGATGTTAAGTGAGGCAGCGAGAGACAGGGGAAGGCAGAAAGATGAGGGAGATGGAGGAAAGGAGGAAGGGAGGGCAGGGGGGAAGGAGGGGGCGGCATTATTAAAGAAGAAAGAAAGGTTTCTGGTGAAAAGATCCTTCATTCTTCAGACCCCCCTGGGAATGTCTGGAACAGAACAAGGTTTTTCGTCATATTTTAAATGAAGCCAAGCTAAACATGACATATGGGTTTTTTCCTCTCTCCTTGTTAACAGTCTCAAACAGTACCGAGAACCATTCATTTTCAGATTTAAATCAATGCAAACTATTTACCAAAAAATGCAGTTTGCCATTTATAATGCTTTAGAAAAGATTTAGAGAAGTAAAAAGTGAGAGGGATAATGGAGTGGTTCACACCGTCTCTGTTGTTACGAGTGGTCACGTCTATGTTCCATGTCTCAGCAGGAGTTTCCGTTTAGCCAGACTGAAGTAGCGGGCACAGCAAGCCTCCGTGCCTCATCACTGCATTAGCGACGTACATTGAAATCTCACAGTAATTGTGTTTGTTCTATATCTGAGAAGTACTGCACTCAGTGCATTTAAACATGGGCTTACACTGTAATCACAGTTCTTTAGTTTGAATTAACACAAAGACGTCACATGACTTAAAAATAACAGAAAATAGGCTGTTGTTTTTTGGACACAGTGTAAATTACCTTGAACAAGATCACGTGTTATAACGGTCACTTTCCTGAGCTTGATGAGATTTTTGTTTTTTTTTGTCCAAAAACATTTAGAGAACTGACACAGAGCAGCACAGACACTAAAAGATAATTACACCAAAAAATGTTACATTTCACTAAAACAACTGCTTCATACCATCACTGAAGCTGAGGGAAAGATTTTAAATGATCCAGTAATCACTGCAGCCCTCGTGATACAAAGACATTAAGAGAAACAAGTTGTGGTGAGACCACAGTTCCCACAAAACGTCATTACAAGGGCCGCAGAGGATTTATCTTTATTTTCTTATGGGGTAAGGGAACTGAATGTCACGCTGTAAATTGGAAAAAAAATCAAAAATCAAAAGTGAGCTATTTTCTCTGACCACTGGCTGCCTTCATATGGACAGTGTCCCATTCCATTTCTTGTTTACCCAGGGACTTTGTCCACTTAACTTGCAGTGCAGTGCATAAATATTTTACCATCAGCTGAATAGACAAGCCAGAATGTGTATGGCCCGAAGCCACAAAAACAAAAAGTGAGAAATGACAGAAACGAGATCGGGTCGCGTGTAGTGTGAGAACTGGAGAGGAGCTGAGAGGAATGTCACTCAGGTCACGGAGATTTGATGGATGAGCTACGGATGAGCTTCTTACTGAGTCTGGATGACTTCACCTTTCAACCTCTATGAGCCTCAGTGACACAAACAAATGAACAAACACACAAACAAACACACACACACCAGTTAAACCCAGTGGAGTGACATTATATATACACTGTAGACCCAGGGTGTACAAACACACACATACGTCTGAGCGTATCCATACATGACCACTCATACTGTGTGACAGGTGAAGTGATGTCAGTGTTTCCACATGGTCAGCTGTGGCACCAGTGGATATTCTGACCCCCAGCTGCCCTCGACTAAACCCCTGAGGGCATTTGAGAAAGCATGTCAGTCACGACTACCTTCACTTTAACGGCACGATTTTAGAAACGCATGCATCCACACATACGCACACTCCTTAACACGCCACTATTTCAGCCGCATTTACAAATCCACCAACACGAGGGCAGCGAATGAAATGTCTGACTCTATACAGACGATGTAATTCATCATCTGTCACATCTACATACAAGGTAGTGTCTACTCGGCTTGGAGAAAAGCCTCAAAACTGAAAGGAATGGACAGCTGGATAAAAAGGGATGATGGATGAATCGATGCACAGACGGATGACTCCTGATAAAGAAGGGCGGGAAAAAAAAGAGTGACATTTACGCTGACAAAGATCAAAAATCACTCCTCTCTTTTGTCACATTACCAAGATGGCTCACATGTCACCTCTCTGTCATTGATTACCTCTAAACTACTCCTAGGACTAGGCAACCATGCATATGTAATGAGACTGCGATTGAAATCCAACCATAAAGACAGATCTATAAGGAAACACTAAGTCTTTAAATTAATTAGTGCATATCACCTATGAAGACCTGTACAGTCCAGACGTTGTCCTCTGATCCTAATTAATCATGACCGTGGTGAGCAGCCAGCAGTGAGGGAGGACAGCACCCCTCTGTTTGGAACCTCCACAACACTGCACCGGACTGAACCCACACCCAGGGTTAATGCAATTACCAGCACGTCTTTGCCGCCATACGTCCAGAATCACACCACAGGCGCTGTAATTGGTGTGTCCAGAATTGCAGGAAAAATTATAAAAAGTAAAGTTGGAGAGGTGATTAATCCTCCCGCGGAGGAGGAGGAGGTCGACTGTGATTTAAGTCACTGCGTGTTGGCGGGGTTTCATTTTTCCTCATTCCCTCAGACTTGTCTGTCTGTCAGCTCGGCTGATGATTCGTGTCAATAGAGGAGAGAATTAAGGGCACGAGGATGAACACACAACACTGTCTAAAAATAAAATGCACATTAAACCCAGGTGATTAAATATATTATATATTTATATATACAGTATATTTTTTTATATTTATTATATATTTATCAGTTTCCCAGCCGGAGACATTCTCACCTCAGCTCACGGGGCCGTTCTAAATTCTACCTTGTTTCATATGTAAGTGCTTGATTGCCTTTTACCTATGCACGTTAACACTGCAGGACGTCTATGACAGCCCTCCTGATTAGAGGAGTCATAAATAATAGAATGGAAGTGCAGAACAGGAAGTTGAAGCATAAAAATGTCAATAATTTTCACCTCGTCTGCTCTGACAATAAATAGAGAGAATGAAAATTAGAAGAATATATACAACTCATTTATATTCCTTCAATTAGAAGTACTTAAGTAAATACTGGTAAAATAGTTTTAACCTTTGAGGGAGAGAAAGGGCCTGAGGAACAAATGACTGTTGAGATCTACTGGTGATTGAATGGACACATGAATGTCAAATTAGTGTCTGATTAATCTTATCTTTTGGATTTTGACAGGAAGCTGAAATACACTTTGACATTCAACAAACTACACACGGCTAAAACTACAAGGTTACAGTATATACTGGGATGTCATTGTCAGGCAAATACCAGTACTCCGTTGATGTGTACTAATACTCTTCTAATATTATGCATTTTTTCCCCTTTTTTCAACTTTAATTGAGGGACTTACTCGGTCTTGTCTTACAATCCACATCTGAAAACACTTTAAATACACATGTGGCAAAACACATCAGCAGTAAAACATGTTAATTTGCATAAATGACTCAAAGTAGAGTCAATGAGGTGATGCCAGACACAGGCACACGTCCGCATCTCACCCACCCACACAGAGAAACACAAATATGCCTCTGCACATATCTGTCTCCCTCTCTCTCTCTCTCACACACACACACACACACACACACACAGATCTCCTAATGACCTGAGCTGTGTGTTTGTGAGGATGCATGAGTGTGTTTTGAATAGGGGGGGAGAAGAGGCAGAAGATGAACTAACGACGGCTGCTAATAATTACAGATCTGTAGTGCGGAGGAGTTAATGAGGAGCCAAAGCCTCCCATGATGCCCCAGTAATAATGAATGAGTGAGAAAAGGGAGGGGGGAGGAGGAGGAGGGCTGTCAGTTTGAGGAGCCGCGATGCCCTTTGGTTCCTCTGTACTATGGGCATGTCAACGAGAGAGGAACCTTCCCAGCGGAGACTTATCTGTGCACTAATGAAGATGTGACAGACCTCCGGGCCGTGACTCACAGAGTATGGAGGAAGAGGAGCGAGGAGAAGGGGAGAGGGGAGGAGACACAGACAGCTCATAAAATATGAAGAAGCACAGAAAAGGTGAAAGGTTTGGATGACCACGGGGGGGGGGGAAATCGAAAAAAATAGAAAAGATGACTCTAAGTGTTTCTAGAAAGTTATTATTGTAGTACATGTAAAAAAAGAAATGTTAGTACAATAGTACTGTGTAGTACAAAAAAGAATATACGCACCAGAGAACTGGTGTAGCTGGGGTCAGAGGTGTCATCCTGAAGATACCGTGACAGGCCGAAGTCGGACACTTTACACACCAGGTTGCTGTTGACTAGGATGTTCCTCGCAGCCAGGTCACGATGAACGTAGTTTATCTCGGAGAGATACTTCATCCCCGCCGCGATCCCACGCATCATTCCGACCAGCTGGATTACTGTGAACTGTCCGTCATTTTGCTACAAGTCGGAACGAGAAACAAATTAGCTAATTTTGTTTTTTGTTCAACTGTTGCTAATGCATTGTTGCCGTCTGATGTTGGTCAAGCTAATTATGGGCACTACAGAAGAAGCTTAAATTAAAAGAAGAAAATTAAAGAAGAACATTTTTGTCTGAACATTTTTATACAAGATTTACATAAAGTTCAAAATGTCAATAAAACTGACTTTAAAATTATGCAAAGGCAGGCACTCCTGTCTGGTTTTTAGGGAAAAAAATATAAATTAGAAGCATTAGAAGCTAAAAATGAAATAAAATATGGACATTGGATGTGTGTAGTTTCTTTGAAAAAAACTTAAATTACTGTGTAAAATATTGCATGATAAAATGTGATTCCTGCCCTCTAGTGCTTGGTAAACACTTACCTAAACCGACAGTCAAGTGTCAACATCACTACATTCTTCTAGTCATCATTTTAATTTACAGACAACTCTCTCTAAATTCTGCACAAAGTGATGAGACTCTCTGTCCAGTCTTTTTTAGAGTTCGTTTCAATTTTGTCTGTTAAATAGACGTTTACAAAAAATATCGTACATGTTTTAGTTTGAAACATCACTTTGTGGAAATGCTGCGTGTAACTACCACAGGTTACTGTGACATGTAGATCTGTGGGGTTTCTTTTCCACTAACACCCCACACCCCACACCTCCTCCTCCTCCTCCTTCACACTGCTGTGTTCAAGCTTTGAACCCCGGAAACACAGTAACAAATAAGAGTGTAAGGGAGATGGATGGAAACACAAGTCGGATGAGGCAGTTAGCACAGCCCGACTTCAAAGACCCCTCTAAACCCACCCTGGATCAAAGTGGAAAAGAACGGCAATCCGTCAGATTGGAAGTGAGAAAGTTCAATATTGATTGTTCCGTAGGTCTCCTCCATCCCTACTTGTAAGGAAGAGGTGGAGGGGGAGGAGGGGGAAGTGCATTTTAGTTCCAGCCTTTCACAGGGAAAACACACTGATCATCAAATGAGAGTAATTGTGTTGAAACATAAACTGGATTCTGACAGTTCAGATGACAGAGGTTGATTCCATTTAGAATTAGAAAGGATAACTTCAATGCACTTTTCTCACACTGTTTAATGATTCATTTCCAATTAGCTGTACTCATTCAGTACGGTCGTGCAGTACTTCTATTAAGCTCCAGAATACTTTCTCTACAGAGACAGTCTCTGTACTTTCACACTCACCCTGAGAAAGGAGTCCAGAGCGCCGTTTTCCATAAATTCAGTGACGATCATGACGGGACGGCTCTTTGTGACCACACCCTCCAGTCGGATGATGTTGGGATGGTCAAACTGACCCATGATGGACGCTTCAGACAGGAAGTCCCGCCTCTGTTTCTCCACGTAGCCCGCCTTCAGGGTCTTTATGGCTACGTAAATTTCCCTCTTACCAGGCAGTTTCAGGCGGCCCTTGTACACTTCTCCGAACTCACCTGGGGGGGAGAGAGGACGAGAGTGTCTCAGAGTGGCTGCTCAGTCAGGAGCAAGCGGTGGTCGATTTTTCATAATAAAACAGCGATCAGACAAATGCTTAGTGGAGTTGATTACTTCTAAATCTGTTCATTCATCAACCTCATTTGCATCCAATGTCCTTTGGCAAAATATTACTCTAAGTGCTATTATAGATCTTGATTTAGTCTATAACAAGCACGAGTGTTGTTCAATGTGTCTGTGATGTTGCCTCACACGACGCAATGTGTGTGTGTACCAGTGGAATAACAGACAACAACTAAAGTATTTCATACTGTTTGGAGAGAATACAGGTTTTGTATGAATTTTAGTGTTTACATTCAGCTTGGAGGAGCTTCTTAACAAAAGCTATGATTGGTTGACATGAAGAGGCTTTACAGCAGTCTTATATACGAAGGAAGGCGCTCCAGTAAGGTCCAGGAACCCATGGGTAAGACACTGACATTAACAGGTTTCAAAAGAAACAGAGACAAACAGAAGAGAAGGTCTGTGAGGCTTGACTTTTTTTAAATGCCATTCGTTCCCAAGGTGCCTGTCCTGATACTGCGAGTGCACTCGACAAGAGCTCTTCACATGTCTCCATCTGACAGGCTGCAAAAAGGATGCGACCTCATGACCTTCAACAAATTCCAGTTTGCACACCAGCATGTCACACCGATGGATGAAGTTACGATGATTCCTTTACATATCTGTCCCGCAGACGTAGAAAAACAAACATTCACCAACCTGCACCGATGACTTCCTCGATCTTGACCGTGGAGACGTCAATCTCCTTGGCGAATTCCCGTACAGCTTCGTTGGGGTCTTCGTAGGTAAAGGGGTCGATGTAGATCTTCATCCCTGGGGAGCCTGAGAAGTGGGTCGGGCAGCCGAGTGGGGAGGGGCAGTTAGACATGTCGGCTCGCAAAGAGAGTTCTAGAACAACCAAAGTGCTCAATGAACTTTACAGAAAAGACACATTCATTTCATTCTCTCTACTTTCCTTGCTAAAGTGCCCTTGAATTTGTGGTTTTTTGTTACAAGACATTTCTTTACAGGGACACTCCTGCTCCGAGAGACCATGCTGCTGAACAAAAAGGTTTGTTTTTTGCAGCTCCTGAGTGGGATTTGACACAGTGTGTCAGTGTTCTGCCATCAGATATCTGAAATAAAACGCTGCAGTGTTTATACTGTGCTCTTCTGGCCTTCGTTCCTCTTTACTCATCGATCTGTGTCTCTGATCCCCTGCTTGCTAAGTTTCTACATTCAACAGTGAGTCGGGGAAGAAAGGGGTCTACAGTGTCAGATGACATTATTAAAAATCATTACAGCTATTCAGAAACTCCATCTGGCGTTGTCGTAGAGGAACACTGGAATGTATAAATGATTGTTAACACATTTTTGTTCCTTTTTAAAAGCGCGGATAAGTTACAAGTCAAGGCAACAGAAAAGTATTGATGTTGGATGATTCATTACTTGCATGGAGTAACAACAGGAGATAGAGAGTGGAATAAGGGACCAGTGCTGAAATAGCACATGTATTTTTTCCCCTTCCCTTTTATCCCTTAGCGTAGCAGTCTTCATACTTTGATAGTAGTAGAACCAACTCCCCGCAGCTTTTTCCATAAGGGCTCATAGGGAGATGAAAAACTACTGCACTATCAACTAGCTGCTGATGCTGTGCTGCGATAGTTGAGCTCTGTTCACAAACCGGAGACATCGGCAAGCCGAGGACAAATTTCCTGTGTTGACAGAGCGGGAAGGGAGAACTGTTGGAAAACACTTGTAAACAAATTCAATACTCACTGCCACCAGACAGACATTACAGCAAATAAGCAGACGTAAAAATCATCATTTCTACGCCGACACCCAAGGGCAGCCCTCATTCTCAGAACTGTTTAGTCGCAACCTTGGCAGCCATGATTGGAATAAACCCATCTCCATCAAGTCAATTTGTGCCTGCTGCTTTGCATAAGCCACATGGAGGGAGGGAGGGAGGGAGAGACGCATGGAGGGAGGGAGGGCGGTGTCTCAGGGGAGAGGAACAGGATCAGGTCTGGTCTTAGAGGGATCAAGGTGCCTCACCTCGCTCTCTACTAAAAGCTGATTGCAGTCACGGCACTAATTGTCCTGAATCCTTTCTGTGTGAATGTAATTGCTCATTAGAGATTCAGAACAGATTGGATTCCAGTTAATCCATTGGTGGATTTTCCAGCTTTGCATTCCATAAAAATCATTGTGTTCACAAGTGTTGCCAGGCTGCTCACTCAGCAGCACAGCTGGACTACAACTGTAGACTTTCCTGTTGGGACTATAATGTGCAGCAAAAAAAAAAACAACCTCCTTCTTAATTTAGCATGTATTCATCAACCATATACCATGTGTTTCTGCCTACCTCTGTTGTAAACCTGGTTAACTAAAGATTAAAAACTGTCTCCTGCTTTAATATTATCATTTGTCTGTTTATACAGATCCAAATGAGGCAAAACGTCACTTCTACTTTTTCACCTGAGACAGAGCACAGCTGCCATGGCTTGAGGGTTGAAACATGTCCACGTCTCGGAACGCAACAGCTGCATTCAAAGACTTGATTGATTGGGAAAATACGGTTCATAAATGTCAACACAATCCCTAAGCGATGAGACATTACCTCGGCAAATTAAAATAATGTTTGGTTGACTGGCAAAATAAATGATATTTTACTCCAGCACATTTAATCGTGTTATTTTCACCACAGCCCACTATTACTTTGCTCTGCTTGTTTATTGAATGTCCCTAATGTATCCACAAATCAACTGCACAGCGCTAATGCTAACATTAATCCATTACCGTCTATGGGTGCAATCACATTACTGCTCACCGTGCACAGAACCTACACGCTGCCAAACGACAAGCGACAATGTTCGAAAATTAAAACACTAGCTTAAGGCAAGCTGGTTGTTAGTTCATCTTTACCATTAGCCTCACAATGTACTGAATCTAGTATCATTCCTACAGAGAATATTTTTTCTCCATAGAAGTGTTTTATGTAAATATATGATCTTCTTTATAGAAAAACAAACTGTAAATGCAAAGAGATAGTAATTGTTTTAGTTTTTAATTCGGTCTAAGATAGATAATGATGGGCTCAAATATAGCAGCTGAATTAGTTCACACCGTATGTAAATAAAGTAATTATCGATCTTATATCCATCTTTATGCCAGAAAATATGTTTGAAAAACATACCCAATATGTTCGTTTGGTTTCCTTTGAAAGTCTTGATGTTGACAAAAACGAACAGATTTGTCGAAGCCAATTTAAAACTAAATTGTTAAAAAGCTATTTGACTTCATTGGTGAATTCACCAGTATAACGTATTTATTTAGTTTAGTTTTCCTGTTTATCAATAATGGTACCTAGCTGCCACAGTCTGGTTGTAACCTCTGTGCAATGACAATAATGTTCTTCTTCTCTCTCTCCTTTAAATTTTCCCTCTATGTTGTTTGTCAATGTATGTGGAACAACAAACATTATTAGAAGTGACAAACACGGTCCAAACTACACTCGTTGGAAGAGCAGCGCTGGGGCGTGTAAAAACACACAGTGCTTTGAAAATATAACGCTTTAATTAGCCACTGCTGGCAGACCGATGGCGTGTGTAAGAGTAAGACGGCAGTAGATGTACAGAAAAAAACTGTAAATGTTCAGACGCAGCTGGTTGAGAGTGATGTAAAGGGAGAACAAACCAGCGATTAACACTAACGAACCTGGGCTTCTTCTCTGAGGATTCATCTGTTTATGACAACGTCTGCTCAGATAAGAGGCTCGTTATCACCATTCATCACTGTGTGCAGTGGTAAATGTTACTTCTCGCTTTCGTGAAACTGCAGCGGCTCAACTGTCAGTGACAGCAGCAGAATCCTGCATAACGCCTGTCACATGAGGTGGGCCGCGGAGAGGAGAGGAGGTCACATACACATACCCCCCGGATATGTGTGCGTCAACAGCTGGAATGATAAGCAGCTAGAAAAATGCAGGAAGCATTTTAGAATTTTTTTTTTTTTTTGGAGAAAATTTGTCCCAAACAATTGGCCGAGTGCTGCCAATTTATTGTTGCACTAAGTAGAGTAATTACCAAACTGTCAGTCAAATTATAAATGACGTGATGAAAATACAGCGTCACATTTTCGTGGGTTGACTTCATGTTTGTGCGATTTGAAAATTAAAGTAATAAATCCAGAAACGGAATCCCTAATGGCCAATGGACGTTCAACAATCGCAGCAGCGGATGACTCCGCTGTTGTGTTTACTCTACTTTTGATAATTTTGCTTTTTTTTTTTTTTTTCACTTACAAAACTGACAACTGTCCATTTTGGAGCCCTTTGCTGTTGCCACTAAAGCTGTGATGTGAAGTAACTGTCGAAATGCCTTGCTGTGTTGGGCTCAGCAAAACTCAATCCCATGAAATGAGCACCTTTACACACGGCTACGGTTGACAGAGCAGCCATTTCTTTTCAGGTTCAAACTGTAGACACAACATTGCAGGCGTCTGTGTGAGTGTGTATTTCAGGGGTCCCCCACTCCCCGTCACCCCCAACCATCCCATCATACTGCAGCAGGAGAGAGCTTAAAGCGAGACTTAGTCACGGCTATGGTTAAAGCCCAGAGATACAGTTTGTCTGTCAGTCAGTGTCAAGGTGTGAAGAGATGAAAACGTCATTTCTGTCTTTGGACAACAGTAACCTGAGCAAAACTCTCTTTTACTTCACCTCCATTTGAAGTCATTCTCTACCATTTGACAGCTGTTATATACCAGACAAAGGAGAACATTCAACTGTTAGAAAATATACATAAAAAATGCATGGGCTTCAATTAAAACGAATTTTCTTTTTAAAGGTCAGCAAATTCTTTTTAATTTCTTATTTTTCATGATCATGACTAAATTTGTTTTGATCTGAATTAATTCAAAAATGCCTGTTTGACCATCCTAGTCATCATGTCTATTGAAGCATGAATGGAACTTTAATAACTATTTAGAAAAGGTCTAATGACCTACTGCGAGTGGTTATGAAATATTGAAAATTTCAGGTACAGCTTTGACTCATGCCGTCTAGTTATAAAAATGAAAGAGTTGATTTTTATTTTCACTAAAGAATTTTTACGACCTACTGTTTAAAATGCTGGGTTTCTGACTTAAAAAAACAGCCTTGATGGTCCATAAAGCAGGGGGAATGAATAAATTAGTCTAAAACAGTTCATCTGATTTATTTAAAGAAAATAAAAAGCTGAACTAATCCGTACCAGCTAAAACATGTGCAATTAGTACTACTCTAACAGTTAAGAGTAGATAAAATCGAAAAGATCCGAATATTTAGGATGTGGCAAACATGCGTAAATAGAAAGCGCAGCATAGTTTCTAATTATTACAACTGCTGTGTTAAGAAGTGATGCAATAATCTTATAATTGTTCTAAGAAGAGATGATGAAACAACCTTGTATTGCAGTTCTGACCTCAGGGTTCTGTACATTTTTGGTACAAAAAGTGTAAGAATAAATTCTAATAATAAGAATAATATTAATAAGAATAAAAAGAATACTTTTTTTGTTATTTTTCAACAGATTGGGACATTTTTTAACACAAATTAAAAATATATTTTATAAACCATGATAAACATGTTGGAGGAGTCCCCAGTCAAACCTACAGTACAGGACGCTGTTTCAAGTGAGTTATCATGTTTGATGTATTAGCAGAGAAGAAGTCGAATTCAACTGTTGTATAACTGCTAACTAACATTAGCACCAGAAAAGGGGACGGAATACTTTGAAATAATTAATGTATGGTTACAGCCATTATGTCAACTGATGTAATTAAGTCTCCCAGGTAGAGAAAGGAAAACAAAACGGTTGTCAAGTTACTCATTAAAAAAATGACACAGATATGTTGGAAATATGGGACAGGAAACTGGGTTGTGGGGACTGTGAATGTCCAGGTGGACTCACCTCTTCCTGTGCTGTAGTGCTGCAGCTTGTCACTGTACACAGCCTCCTTGGTGTACGCCCTTTTCCTGAGGGATGAGTAAACATTGAGAGACAGGATGAGAAACTAGGTCTTCTGAAAACGAGGTGGCTGAAACAGCAGCGGTTGCGGAGGGTTAGCGACGGTAAATTAAGTTTATGAAAATGAGATGATATTTAATTAGACTTTGATTTGGATCTCTCTGCTCTTCATCTGTCTCCTCTGCCCGTGCATCAAAAGAACGCAGTTCATTTGATGAACGCTTTTACTTGTTCAAATGTGCATGTGGGCTAAAAGAAAATCTGACTTTCATACATCTGAAGAGGAGCAAGACGGTGACGGTAACAACATGATAAATTGCAGCGACTTTGAATAAATTACCAGGGCCGTGTAGTAATTCAGAGGTTCTGTCCTTGATCCATTTCAAATTAGGTTTTAGTTTAAACAGGCTGTTTTACCGGCTACAAATACATGGAAGAACACAACTGGTGCAAGTTTACTGGATACATGTAAGGCCAAATATATGAATGACTGCCCTTGGTTATTTTTGTTGGTATTTTACCATTTGGATAATCTGTGAAACAGGTCACATTTAAGAGAGAACAGTGTTTACCTGCTGCAGACGATGGAGATGGCAACGAGGGAAACGATGAAGACCACTCCAGCTGCAGCTGACCCTGCGATTAGAGGAAGCTGTTCTCTCAGTTCAGACTTGAAATCATCTGTGAAACAAAAAAAGCTGGTCAAAAGTTGTTCATTAATTCAAAAATAAATTTGATCAATTACATAAAAACTCAAAGACCTAATGTGACAGGCAAAAACAATATTTCTTGACATAGTAAATACACGAACGTATACAAAACATGAAATCCCCTGAAAAGATTTGGCATTGAAGGAGTCATATCTGTGCATTAAAGCCGTTGGCTAAAACCGTTAATCAATATGTATGAACATGAAGCCCTTGGGCAAAATTGGAATAGAAAATGTCAATCCACCTTGATGGACACAGTTGCACGTACTTCAGGAAATCATTATCGTCAGCAGAGCCTGGAAACCTTCGAAAACACTAACACTGGTTATTTGTCATGCAAAGAAAATGCTAATTTGAGAAGAACTGAGAGGTTTAAAACACAGTCTTTGGTCATTGAAGCAGATACATTATAAATTCATCAGAAATGTTCTTAAATTGTTATTGTCTGGAGAGAAAAACGCCAGGGCTAGATATAAGATCTTATATTTAAGTAAATAATATTTTTGCTTTACTGGATTTTTATTTTTAGGTGAAGGTCAGCTGTATTTTAGGAACTTGGATTTTAAACGACGAATTAAGGCCACAATAATTATATGATTATTGTTGGCCAGCATGCAGTCCAGAATTTCTATTGATTAAAGTATACGATGCAGTAGCAGTAGGAAGAGTAGAGTTAGATCAGAGTACCGACTGTTTAGAAGCTTCAACTTTTTATGATGCAAGAATATGGCAAAAAACCAAAAAAACGCAAAGGTCAGTTACCTGCTTTCCAAAGAATTACAGTTTTTTTATTGCGTTTTGTTAGGATTGTCCAAAGTTCTCTGGAGTGTTTAGAGCTGTGGGCTCGGCAGATAAAGTGTTAGATGAGATGTGCTAATGGATAAGGAGAAACATAAACCCCTCCGCCGAGAGGTGTCGACTGGAATCCTGCCAGCTTCTGCAGGACTCTCTGACAGGTTGGGTTTGATAAACCAGGAGAATGACAGTGAGACAGAGAGAGTGTGAAAAGGATAGAGCTGCTGTTTAAAAAGAGTAATGTGTGTGTGTGTGTGTGTGTGTGTTTACAGGGTTGCATCAATCATATCTAACCCACCTGTCAGAGAAGAACAGACAAGAACATGCAGCCCAATATGTTGGTTTTTTTTTTTCTTTGGTGTTGACAATCAGTTGTCACAACTGCAATGCATGATGGGATTGGGAATCATATTGCTTGGGTAGTGACCATCAGTTGGACACCAGATTCTGCGGTGAATTGTGGGATACATTGAGTGACCTTTATAGTTAACTATTTCCACTCACTAAACAATCGGACATCGCTACAAAATGGCGCTCCCTATATAGTCTTCTATGTAGGGCGTAGACGGCGGTGGACAAAGCGTTAATATACAGTATCTTAATAACAAGGATAATAAGGATTGGAACACATGGGAAAAAAGGAGATTGACTGGCATTGACTGGCCTTGAGTCTTTCCTGGAAATGATTTTGGTCATTTTTCACCATGCGAATGTGACTATACAAAACACCAAACCATGTGGAAAAAACGTATGTTTCTTGTAGCCTGAGCTAATGACTTTGGGTCTGAGTCTAAAGATTTGTGTTGTTCAATCACTCTCCTGAGAAACCGACGGCCTCTCTTCCCTCCAACCCTAGACCTGTCAATCAAGTCGACTTGTGTGTTTGTGCGTTCCGGAAGGTGAAAAGACACCCTGTTGAGGTGTATGAAGACATGCTGACAGGAGGACAACAGGGATGATATGTTTAGTGGTGTAGAGGTTGCACGGGTAGGAAGTGTCTTCCTGTCACAGACAAAAGGAAAAAAACGCTTGAAAAAGTGAGAGGAGGCGGAACTGTGGGTGTGATCTTCAACAGCTCTTTAGCATCTGATGCTAATTGCCATGAAGAATGTTGTGCCGTGGCAGTTGGCCAAGGGATGAAACATAAACAGTGTTTGTGCGAATCGGTGTGAGCGTCTGCTTGAAGGGGCACACGTTTGATGGAACAATAATCAACCAATCAGCACAGCCGTTGACATGACTGCAAGTAACGACAAAAAGCCAAAATAATGTACCAATAACGATAGATAATATTCATCCCATTTTCTTATAAAACATTAATATCTAATTAATCAATAAATGTGTCTTTGAAACATTGAGAACCAGCGTCCTGGAGCATTTTATAATAAGGCAGCTCTCTTATGAGTGTTGCACAGATTCAGTGGAATGTTTAATCCATCCAGACGGCATCGTCCTGTGAACCAACCATCCAGACTGAATCATATTAGCAATGATTTCACTTCCTGGCAAAACTATGAAGAAGTGCTTCATGAAGTAGTGAGATGCAAAACCACTTAAACCAAGTCTTTGCACAAAAAAACACCTCCTTGCACTTGCACTAATTAACATGGATCCATAGCTCTGCCAGGAGAGCAGGTGTTGGAGCCCCTCGTCAGCTCCTCTTCCTCTCCAACAGTCCAAACCCCACCCCATGGCAAAAAAAAAAATTAGCTCATCAACTACTAATCACAGCTATGCATTCTGGGACATCACTCCAACAACAGAAGGACCGAGTGAAAAACCAATTAGCTAAGCATTTTGGATCGTACGCAGATAGTTGCACAAACAAAAGACACTCGGCTACATGGTGAAAGCACCCACACACTTCCGATCACACCCAAACCTGGCTGTGAAGGAAATTAATTTAGCTGTAAAATTAGATCTGCAATCAAAGATTGCACTCCCCTTCTGTCCCCCCCACCCTCCCTAAACCAATAGTAAAGTGGCCACAAATACAATCGAAGTCACTCGGCTAATTCATTAGAGTTTGCGTGCATCAGTATGTGCATGTGGGAGAGAGGGAGAGAGGGAGAAGGGGGGGCGAGGGGGAGAGAGAGAGGGAGGCTGAGAAAGCTGTGTCTCCTGGCTCAGTGATCCTTACCATCTGTGAGGGTTTGGAAGCACATCTTGCTGCTGTATTTGCCAAAGCCAGCTACAGTCCTCGCCCGCACCTGCACCACGTAGACCGTACCCGACCTGAGACCCTCCACACGAGCAGTGTTGGTGTGGCTCCGCAGGATGGTGGAATTAATCTCTGCGTGGTCCTGAAGACAGCAGCAAACACAGAGCGCAGGTTAAAGTCATTCACTGAGAGGAAAAACATTATTTTTGCACAGTTTCACTAAAAACTGCAGGGAAAATATATTTACTATGTTCAGAAACACAGTGGGAAAAGTCCAACAAATCCACATATAGTTTTGTAAAGAACAGACAAATGGACACAAGTGACATTGCAGAAGAATTTAAAATTGCACATAAAACAGTACAGGCCTAATGAATTGGGAAGTACTTCAGTGTACTGTGTACAGTGTACTGGTATACTCCAGACATAGAGGAAATGTAGTTAAGCTCTGATATTGAGCAGATGGAAACAATAAATAAAAATAAAATAGATAAAGAACAGACAATAAGGCAACTTTATTTGTCATTGTATCAAATATGTAAACAACGAAATTCATCCTTTGAATTTCTACTCCTGAAACAGTAGCAGTGGGCTACACCACACTGAAGCGATCGGGGGCATCAGGCTCTGTTTGGGCTAGGGTTTGAACTGAAAAGCCCAACCTTTTACCGTACCGTTGCCTTTGTCGTGTATCTGTGATTTGTACAGTCCCAGGGCAATGTGAATGTATTACTCACAGTATCTGACACTGCCTTAAGGGTTGAAGGTCACACATGTTGGACAGTGAGTTCTACTAATGGCCATATAGTATTTGATTTTTTTTTATTATCACAATATAAGTTCTGGACATGCATTGACTGCAGCAGCGGTGAATCTATTTATTTTTATTATTTTTTACTTTTTTATATAAATATAAATACTGTATGTCTTCTATACATTTGGCAGCATGTTCTGCACTGGGCCTTCTTGGATGTATCTGCTATGAGGGGAATCAGTAATTACTTAGTCCTGTCACCCTTCCATAACCCAGAGTGAATATGACAGGGAGAAAACAAGGCCTACCTACACTACACCCACAGCTGCAGGCTGCTGATACCTTGCTGCCGACATGTTATAGAGAGTGAGGGGGCACTTGAAAGAAGTGATGAAAAATTAAAAAAAAAAAAAAAATCTCAGAGAAAGTGTGAATTGTGGATGGTTCTTTGTTAGCTTGGTACACATACTAGTCTTCAATGCAGAATCTTATAAAAAACAAATATGAAAAAAAAACAAACAAACCCAGCAGTGTCGAGTGAAAAGGTAGAGGAAAGGAGGTAGGAGAGAGGATGGAAGACGATGGCAGGAAGCGATAAGAAAGTGGAGGCAGGAGAACCGACATCGAAATCATTATCCAATCTGATTGGTGTAATTGAATCATTCCGGTTGCTCCATCATTGAGCGTACAAGGTAAACAAAGTTATGAAATCTGCCCCCAACATAATGATGTGAGCAATCACATTAGCTCTTATTGGACACTCTGGGCTTGATGAAGACAAATGTTTGGGCTTAGGAAGGGAGAAACATTGCACCAACACCGTCTCATTCTATCTCTGAGAGCGAAGAGAGACGCTTACAGATGAGACGCTGGATGTAATTGGTTTAGAAAGTTCAATCATTTTCCAGACCTTTTGTGCAGGAAATCACACAGAAATCTTTCTTTCTTCCCTCCACAGGCTGCATACAAATCACACAGAATTAGGAAAGTTCTTTCTCCAACAGTTTGTGTATTTGGTGCAAAAGCCGCAAAACCCTATGGGAAACCTGGTCACATATTCATATGTTATAAAACATATCTGAGTGCATTGAGAACACAAGGGTGTGTTTTATGTATTCCAGCTATAGGACACGTTTCTGAGGACCATGCCCCATCTGTTGAGGTGAATGGAAGACAGGTGAGCCAACAGACGGCAAACCGCCAAAGGGGGGTGAGGTGGGGTGTGGGGTAATTTCTCCAAAGCCAGGAATGGTCTTTTCATGCTGCCAGTCAAATGGGGATTATGTGACACAGTCCCATGCACACACGCACTCTTAACAGTGTCCAGGAGCACACACACACAAACATACACATGCCCGCCATTTAAAAATGAGCTGGCATTTGGCACTCCAGCAGGTTAGGGGAGAGCCAAAAAAAAAAAAAAAAAAAAGGCCACGCCAATAGGGACTTCCAGCCATGAGAGGTCCTCCCCTGCTGCCAGTCAAGTGGAGATTAGGAGAACTACACCCTAGGTTGCTAAATAAAGACAGTGTTGCAGGTGGAAAAGCAGATGGTGGAACAGCCAATCAAAAGCACGACCAGAGGTGACAGACAGGCAGAGCTGTTGGGAGTTGATAGTTTCTGTCACATCCCCTGAAGTCATTGGAACAAACTTGGCATGACAAAATCTATAATAACGACTGTGGCCCATTTGAAAATGATTTGCGACAGATGCTCATGCTTTTTTCAGTCTCTATACAGTAATGCAGTATATTTGACAAATAACCTTTGTTAGAACAAAGGGAATTAGACCTTAGAATCAGGCTAGTAGGAATAGTACTGTAAGATTAATAATAATAACAATTATTATTATTGTTGTTTTTGTTATTATTATTATTATATAATTATATATATATTATATAATTCCTTGTGGCAGTCCACAAGGAACATCCATGTATTCAAGGCCCAGTATTGTTCCTCCATTTTGACCAAATAAGCTGTTTTTATTTTTTAATTTTCCCTTCTGCATAACAGAGAGAGAGAGCGAGAGAGAGACAGAGAGAGAGAGAGAAAGAGAGAGAGAAATAAGATAATTTAATACAGAGCAATAAATAAATAAATAAATCCTGCCAAGCACCCAAAATGGACCGCATGGCCACCTGGCACAGGCAGACATGGTTGGACACCATGTGTCCTTTTCACAGGCTTGCATCGATTCAAATAACACACTCACCAACAAACGTGTCAAAGTAGAGGAGAGAAAAAAAAAAAGAAGTATTCCATTTTCAACACCCCACCCCACTCCGAAAAAAATACAATTAAACTTTTATGGATGTTCTAGTTTAAAAATGTATAATCCTGACCTCATATACTGTCATTTTGTTGTTGTCTCCTCAGAAAGGACATGCTCTGCCTACATCATCTGGAGTTTTATCCTCTATTCTCTGTGATTGCACAGGCATGCTGTACATCAACAGTCAAACCAGTGTTGTTTTATGATAAACATCCACTTGAGCGAAACAACAGAAAAGCAGATTCCTTGTTCCAAAGAAAACACACCTTAAGGAAGTGAAAAGAGGTGAGAAGCAGGAGAAAGTCAGCGAGTTCTTCTTCTGTGTCTTCAGTTTCCTTCATTCTTTGAAGCCCTGAACACACATGAACCCCCTGAAGGTGGTTTAAAGACAGATTTCATCTGATATTCAGAGGCAGTCTGGAATGCATCCGGACAGGGTGTTTCACTCTCATGAACTGCTCGTTATATGATAAGAAGTTTTTTACTCCCATGTCTACGTATTTGTGGTGGGATTTTCTTTCTTGACATATATTTTAAATCCAAGCTGTGTTCATTTTAACAATTCAGTGTCAACTGACAGACATAAACAGAAAAATGTTACACTGTCTCATGGAAATTCCTAATCCTATCTCCTTACACCAGTGGTTTCCAATGTGGGGGGCAGGTCCTGCCATAGGGGCAAATTTTCTTTATTTGCCCAAGAGTCACTGGGGGAAATTGCACAAATTTGTAATGTGGATTTAGGCTATTATATTAAATACTAAATATATTAAAAAAATCTAAAGGAGGGTTATCCCGTTACCACTTTTTACAAAACAACATAAGTGTGAGTACTTCTTGTGTACTCTCAATACAAAGTAACATCACCAATGCTTTTTTAGGTTGGTTTTCAGTTCATGTAGAATAAACATAAAGGTGGTGTTGAAAAGGTGGCACCAGTCTGTGGTAAGAGGCGAGGACATCACCAAGGAGGAAAATCAAACCAGACTTTTCTATTTCTACTCATTCAGAGATGACTATTTTCACCAAAAAGGAAACAAAAAATACTGTTTAAAAACATATAGCATATATCAGTCCCTTTACAGTATGTGTTTAGGTTTAACCTGTTTTTTGTGTATGTGTTAATCAGGTTCAAGGTTATTGTTAAGCTGATTCCAATTTTTATTTATTACCCTGTGGTCTAAGTGAGGCAATACTTCCGAAAAGGTGTTCATACATGTCATGTTATTTCCACAGAAAATAATTACACCCGAGTGAGCAGATGGGAAGAGAGGAAGTCAAGAGTTGGGAAGATTCTCACCACTAGCTGGGGCTGTGCTGTGAAAGGCCTTTATTTCTACAAATTAAATCAGAGTCATTAGGAGTCTGTACAGCATCTCTGTGCGTCCACAACAGTATTGCAACTGGGTCTCGCTGATGGCACGGGAAGGACGGGAAGAATTGAAAATTATTATTCTTGGCTTCTCTTCTGAAGAACAGCTAATTTTATTTGAAGTAGAAGCGGCCACTCAGAGCCAGAATGCAGATGGCGCTACGTTACAGACAGTGGTGACAGAGCTGTGGGCTAGTTGTTTCTGCTGAGCCTCTTCCACTGGGGCTGCTGTCACACTGAGGGGACACATCTGAACTAGAGCTGACGATTCCACACACACACACACACACACGGAGACAGGCTCACACACAAACACATGTTCCCTCTGACACCAGCACCCAGAGAGCCATCAGTAACCAGAGCCACTAGCTGCTCCTGCTCCAGCCTTAATGGAGGGCCTGACCTCTGCTGCACTGAGTTATTTCCACCCTCCCCAAAATTTTTAGGAAATGCAATGAATTGAGTGTGTGAAAAATAGGAAGAATGGTGGACTAGTATCATACGTTCTTTTTTTTTTTTAGTGAAGAACCTTAAAAGTCATTTCATCTTGCCTCCCACTTTGCAGCATCCTGTGGCCACTTGAACTATAATAAGAAGGTGGTTTGAGGAGGAGAGAAAAACATATTGGGAGAACAGCCTCTAGCAACCACTGGAGCTTCAAGGTAAATTGGTAAAAGCAGCGTTTTCCATTTATGCATCTACAGAATAAAGTATCCCCTGGGAGGACAACCATTCAGAGCCTTACAGTTACTGTACAGTAGGGGGCATGGACAGAGAAACGATTGGTTGACACGTCAACGTGAGTGGCACCTCACATTGACGAGGAGTCAAAAAGCCAAAAGCATTTTTTTCCCCCATGTGCCAACACAATTCTTACTGATATTTTATCACCGATTTGACCAACAGTCATAACCACATCTAAAAATGGGCGATAACGTGACTCTGCATGGAAGGAATATTTACAGGTGGCTACATTAGCAGAGGATGAAAATTAATTTAACTTGAAAATGTATACTACTGTATTTTCCAACCTTTTTTTTTATTTGAACCCGGGTGAAGTTTGTGTTTAAACTTGTTTCTAACCATGGGGCAATTTCGTTGGCTCTGCCACTCAAGGTCATATAAACACAATGTCCCCTGTTTAAAAATCAGGAGACCATCTGGAGACCTTTGTCCAATGTCACACTGCAAACTCTCCCTGTTTCAAAGTGTAAGCTTTCAAATAAAGGCAGGGAAAGGAATACAAAACGTAGCACTGGGAAGATGTCTAAATGAGCTTTCAAAAAAATAAACAGTTCCTAATAATTTACCCAAAGGTAAAGTGTTGTGTAGAAAAGCTCAGTGACTTTTGACTCTATATTTAATTAGAGGAATCACCTATTTGTCGAGTGACAGTGTCACAGGCAGCTTTTGTAAACAGGTAGAGGAGGTTTCCTCAGAGCTCCAGCATGGATGAAGACATCTCTCTGCTGTGAAAAGAACTGTCTGACTGTGCCAGGGACACTGGGACAATCAGCCCCGGAACTGTTACAGTGTGACTACACACAGATTAATTTAGGCATTAGAAGATGGATATAAAAAGGAGAGCATTTAACATGCCTTTTTAAAATGGAAAACACCGGATTGCTAATTAAAATGATGGCATTAATGTGACACTGTGAGAGGCTGACTGCATGAACATGAGAGCTGATGGAGCATTAGTCATTTTTACCCTTATGACAAACAAGCTGCATCATTATTTCAGTCAGTCAGACAGGAATATAAGCATTTAAATAGACATTTTCATATACTTTCAACGAACCAATAATCCTAGCACCTTTTTTCTAACAATTTTCAGTCATCATATAGAGCAACCAATCGTCCAATCCGGCCAGAAAAAGAAAATATTGTGTTGTCTCCACTATTAAAGCAACTGAAATAAAACCGAGACTGAACTAACAGTAATACCTACCATTTATGACTCTATTTACATTCCGTTAGACCAAAAATATGATTTTTATTTGTCTACCACCCCCAAGGTCTTTTTCAGATCCGAAAATCTCTTTCCTGTGGCACGATGTGGGAAGAAGCAAACAGTGTAGCTCGCCTGCTGTGATAGAATCACACTGAAGGACACATGAAGGTTCATCACAAAAGGGGTAAACAGAGCTGAGCGCAACCTCTCCATCACCTGAATTATCCACCGTTCAATTAGCAATCATGTCCTCGTTAATTCCCTAATTTGCGATTACGCCGTGCTCATCTACTTGTGAGAGGACGCACTACATAAAATCAATAGGATTAGGTTTCATTGATATGCATGAGCTAATGGGAGGCTGTAGTAATGTTATTTACATGACACATAGCCCTCTGGCAGATTCCATTCTGTGGCCCATCCAGTAGCGGAGGAGACACAGCGAGTGATGCAGTTATTATCAGACATGGACTCAACCTGGAACATCATTAAAAGCACAATTGTTGTCATTCCTTTGGGAAAGTGTTAACTGTGACACTCCTTGACTCAAAGATGAGGTTGTTAATATTGATCCGTGAACTTTAGCCAAAAACTTGTTAAGAAAATAGGGGACAAAGCAAAGCTTTAAAAAAAAAAAAAACCCACATTGGACGTTATCTTTTCTTTGGAAAGTATAGTATTGGTGGAGGTGTTCCAAGTCCTGCAAAAGTCTTTGCTGGCAATGACAAAGACTGATGGTGAAAAAATGTGCAAGGAGCAACCGTATACATATTGATCAGCTTCAGGAGGACAAACAAGGGTCCAAACACAAAGGCCGGAGTGTCTCATCCCACAGTATCATTATGTCCACACCTCGAGAAAAGCCTACAGGTCAATACCGCAGCGGCCGAGGTGCTGTGTTGTAGGCTAGGAGACTTAATAAAGCAGACTTATTGTGTGAGAGCAGACGGGTCGATGGTACTCCCTCCAGATGCAATGCATTTTCACAGCGGGACAGGTGGCTGCACCGTGCAAAGTGGGCCTGGAGCAGAGGTCAACCTATTCAATTCATCAGCAGCAGAAAGCAGGGAGTGGTGGAAGTGAGGGAGTGATCGCGATGGAAGAGAGTGTATTATCACCCTGGGGGTCTCTGACCACAGATATCTTACATTCTCCTCTAGAAAGGGTGACAAAGCTATAAACCCATATCGCTGAAAACATGTTTGTTTGAAGTGCATTTAATTTTAATACAGTGTGAGCTCACCTTCTCATAGAAGCGCAGTTCGTAGTCCAGAATGATGCCATTGGGCTGTTCCGGCTGTGGCCATGAGAGAGTGAAGCTGTTCATGGTGGAGCTGATCTGGTGCATGATGGGAACTATGGAGGGAGCTGTGGGGTACAGGGAAACAAGGGTAAAACAAACGAAATACATTTGGTAACACTGTTCAGAACACATTCTGTATGACAACAAGTATAAAGAAACCAAACAGTTGTATTTCTGTGCAAAAAAGGGGAAAAAATATATCAATAAAAATATAAAAAAATATAAAATACATATATACATGCATTATCACTAATTAAATCATTTATCAAAAATATATAAAAAATAAATAAAAATATAAAATATATATAATATATATATACACATGTATTATCACTAAATAATTTAGCAAAAAAAATACATATACATACATGTATTATTATTAATAAATACTTTACCAAATTTTACTACTGGTAAAAAGTATTTTTAACTACTGTATATTAAAGTTCCAACATTTTGAGGTGACATTTCAAAGATAACAGAATTCTAGAGCGTAGACTGTGTCCCATGTCTGACTCAAACCACACACAGTGCAGATATCACCGCGCTGCAAACAGTGTGAATTTTCTTTGGTACAACTTCCACTTTAATAACTGTCCAGGTACCAAGCTGAGTCGAGGCTGATCGGAGTCACAGTCAGGTATTTTCTGGCAGCGTGGGACAACATTGGCCAAGGTACCGCTGCCAGAATGGGCTGCAGCTTGAGAGTGTGGACACGGGGTAAATATCACTTGCGGTGAGCAGTGCTACCTCTCTGCCAGAATCATCACTCTGGCTCTAATCCAGGAGCACAGTTGTGGTACTGAGGAGTTTTTAATATATCCATCTTTTTTTTTTTTTGCATTAATTTGTGCAGGTGACAAAGAAATATTTGAACCCCCACACCCCTTTAATTCAGGAAAAGTCATTATTCCTGAAGTCTATTTATGGAGATAATGCAGTCTTCTGTCATTATTTTGGATATAAATACAAACACTGTCTGTCTGAATGCAGACACGGGGGTGTCATTTTACCTCTACAGGCTTCGACTTGTCCCCTTAACTTTTTGTCGTCTCCTGCTCACTCCTCCATCTCCTGCTGCTCCTCACTCTTCACATGCGGATAAGTGGTTATTTTATTGGACAGGAGAATGACATCATCTGCAGTCGGAAGGAAGTGTCGGTGAGTCTACACAGTCGGAGCCCTGATGACTGGACCACCGTAACTTGTTGAGAAACGAGGGGCTTATTTATACACACTGTGAATTAGCTGAATGCGTTTTTACAATGTGGATGTCAATGCTAAAAGTTAGGATTTTTTTGTCCTTGTATGGACAGTGGAGGTTTTAGTTTACGTTTGTAGGCAACAGGGCTGAACATAGAAAGATTCAATGAACAGTTCAAAACTTGCGAACTCAAAACTGAGGGACGTATATATGTGTGTTTATATTGTAAGCTGTACAACACGTCACAACTCATTTGAAACGCTCGTTTTTCTATAAAAGTTTAATTAGTAAATCTCCTTCTCCACACATTTACCACAGCGCAGCTCGTCGTTAAACTTTAAATGGCGTGTTGCTAAGTGTCACACCTCCATGTTTCTTTGAAGCGCATGAATTTGAAACTAAATTTTTCATGTCTTCTCAAATGCCCCATGAAATTGAGCGTTTGGAGATAAATCCTCGCTAACCTCGCTGATCAAAGCCATTCAGAAACACACAATGGCATTTGATGAAAACCGATTCCGTGACTCCTCGTAAAAAAGTTCAAATCTCCTCTGCCTTTAGCACTGCAAAAAGGAATCTCCACCTCACCCCCTCCCTCACCCCTCATGTCTGAAGGCATGAATACAACCCCACACAAGCCCAAACCCTGTATTTTGCCTAATAGCCCCTTGGCTCGGGGTCTGTTTGCTGCTGAGGTCTAGTCATTTCTCCACCTGGTTTCCTCTCACCATCTTCCTGAATAACCTCTATTCAGAAAAGCAGTGAATGGCAGCCTCTCCGAACTGAATGGTGCCTGAAAAAAGTTTTTTTTTCATTATGTATTTTACCTCCCTCTGTACTTAACACTACCATAAACACTGGTAGCAGGGCTCTATTAGAAGCTAATCTGCAGTTTTTCTGAGGTCTTGAGCAAAAGTGAAAAAAACCCAGTATGAACACATCCTGTTCTGTCTCCCTCCCTCGGCCCTCACCTCTCGCCATCCTTCCCCCTCTTCTCCTCTCTCCCCTCTCCCTACACTTGACGTAGAGTGCGAGGGCTGAGCTTCACCTCGCTACACTTCAGGCTTTCTGCCTCTCAAGCTGGTTCGCGCTCCACTGACCAGGGCTAGCCTTGCCTGGGCTGCATTATCAATTACCGGCCACAGGCACACACAGTTCCTGACAGACCCAGGGGAGAGGCACTCCACACAGACATTCCTGCAGAAGGAAGGAGGGGTCTGAGGTGCAGTACCTCCACAGGGCTGTGGGAACAAAGTCATACTACAAGTGCAATGTATTTTCCACTTTTTAAATGCCAAATTTCATAATTATTATTATTGTATTTTAGCTCATGATTGTCCCAAACTCGCTCTGTGATCTACTGGTAGACCCTGATCCACTTGTTGGGCAGCCCTGATGAATAAATTGTGAAATTCAGTGCCAGAAATAACCCAGTACAGATTAAAATTACAAACAAATATAAAAATACTGTAAATCTGACTTTGGCTTCATTTAAAAGATAACTTTCAAACTAAACTTTTTGTGTCCAGCTACAAAACAAGAAACAAAAGCCATTTTGATCAGGAAACGTTGTATAAAAAGCATTGGAACACGTGCGTCTGTGTCCAGAGAGAGAGAGCCTACGTGTGAAGAGCCAGTCAGAGAAAATGTGTCAGGCCCGTACGAGGATGAGGTTCAGCCCGATGAGGCACAGTTGTCCCCTCCAACTGCCGCCCCCCTCCCCCCACCACTGTTACCATGGGACGACGAGGCTGACAGTGATTGGTGACTGTGTCCTGCACTCCTCTCTTCACCCTGCATCTTTCCCATCCCCTGCTCCTGTGCTCCACTTTTATCTGGCCCCACTTGCTGCCCCTGGCTTTTAATGCAGAGCTTGGATCACCATTAATCAAAGTCAAAACCTCCTGGTGTCAGGACGATACAGAGAAAGAGAGAGAGAGAGAGAGGGAGAGAGAGAGAGAAGGAGGCAGAGAAAGAGAAAGAGAGGAAAAAAAGAGTTTAAGAGAAAAAAGAGAATACGAATGAATGTGGCGATAGAATAAAAATCATATTTTGCGGAATACAATGGAGTTACTGCATTATTTTTTACACGTCTGCTGAGGAGCATCTGTTTTTATTATGGTACCTGCGGTGTACAGCCATAATTCTAATGTTATGGGGAAGGACTATCATATCAAATGTGCTGTTTGATATATTGAAAGACGACTCCGGCTGTACAGTATTTCACCTCCATAAAGTTTGGACTGAGAAGAGACAGACTATTTGCGAATGACGCTGTGCCAGAACCCATAATGCTACTGAGGAGTGTATTTTTTTCTTATATTGTCTCTACATGTCTAGTCTGTGCACACGATGTGCAACAGTGAATCTTTGTAGAACAGTGGAATTTATAACAAGGAATTTGAACCCCCCAAGAGCAACATCTAGAGACTCTTCAACGTCGGCCACACTAATAAGGCTTTTAGGTGTCACTCATGAACTGGTGTGTTGAAGTGTAATAGCCCAGCCACGTCATTATGTGGTGCTACATGTGGAAAACAGCTTTGTTTACAGTTGCACATCATACATTGTGCTACTTTTACTGTCTTTGTTTGGTTTGTCTTTTAGGGGGATTTTATTCCCTTCATTATGACTCCCAGGTGTAAGTCAGACTTCTCTGTTGTTTTTATGTCCTGGATTATGATGTCACCACTGTGTCAGCGTGGGTGAGAAATAGGTATTTATGTACAGTATGTGTGTTCAGACCTATGGTAAAAATGAAGTTATGTGTCTACAGCACATACAGAAAAATTGTGAGTCTCCAGAAAATGAAAAAAAAAATGGACAAGGGGAAAAAAAAGCACAGACTCCATGCATGTCTTATAGGTAAGAACCCTAACAGTACAGTACAGCACTGCTACTCCTGCTGTCATTTATGAAGACATCATAAAAAGTGATGAGAGGGCTCTGGAGCCATCAAACTATCACACTTGTGTTTTTTCGCCTGCAGCTAACACTTCACATTTTGAGCTCAGGAAAGAGATCCAACATTTATGAGAACAGGCATCACATTAAATAGGAATAGCGCTCAGAGACAGAAGATGATGAAATTCATGGACACCCCTATTCTGATATCAGCAGAAAGGCATGAAACGCTCAGAGAAAAGAAGAAAAAAAAACAATTGAGAGATTCTTTCTTTTCAAGCTCTGAACTACACTCACCTAGTAAGTCGCGTCCTGCACGACCGTCACAGCCACGTTTGCCTTATACTCATCTTGTTTAAGAACCCTGCAGAGAACAGACCTGTGTACTTCATCTCCTTCTGTCTGTAGTCTGTAGCAGCACACACACGGTACTTTGAATGCAAGATCACTTGCCCGTAGAAGGCCGGGGATAATGATGTTTGCATTTCTGTGGAAATGCTGCTGCAAACAGAACATCAAAGCCGTTGCGTGTTGTTAGTAGATAATCTCAGGCATTCTGCGGTCTGAGGTATTGTTGGTACATTATCTGGGTCAAGACGGCTGTGCCAGTAAGATCGCGGCACTGTGGAGCGTCGAGCGTCAGTCGGAAAGAATGGCACCATTTTTATGATTTGTGTTCTTTTTTTGTTCCTCATTGTTCAAGAAGCCACCGCCGCATAAACACTCAGTGTGGAAATGGAGTCGTAAATATACGAAGGATTAACAAGTGGAGGTAAGTGTTTAGATGGATCGGTAAGTAATCAGAATGACATCAGAAATCATCCAGTTGTCCCATGATTTCCACACAATTCGCATAAACAGCATTTATGCCCGTCACAACCTGCCTCTCTGTGGTTGGACAGCGTGTTAATAAATTATACAGAGGGAGAAAATGTCCCGTACCCTGCTAAATAAACCACGGCGTGTCATAACGAGACATAAATTGGTTCTCTCGCAGCAGCTAACGTTGATAAATATGAGCAAACACGGCCCAGACATGAGTGATAGTCTTTGAGGTAGCAGTATACTACATCCTTTACGTGTCTATATCCCTGTGTGTGTGTCCGTGTGTGGGTGTATCTTCTGGAGAGCGTAGACATCATGAATGAACTCCTAAATCACACTATTGATCAGGGCTTCCTCACAGACACATGGCAGAATAGAGGGCAGTTAAATGGCCCCTGTGGTGATTCACAATAAATATCCTCACCTTTTTTCTTTTTTTTTTCTCCCTTCATGCACACTTTTACTCCTCTCATTGTAGCCTGCTTGTGGTTAAATTCCATTATAAACTGTCACAGCTTCTGCAGACACATAGGCAGAAATGTGATTGATCCTGGCAGTCCATACAAGGATCCAATAACTTCAAAAAGTCCACATTGAGACAATAATCTCACTCGAAGTACTTGAAGTACTTCTCTGGCCTGAAATGACCTCAGCATGAAACGTTTCATGTTTACATGCAATGTGCTTTACTCTGCCTTGTTTTTTTTACAATCCTCCAATCCATAATCATTTATTTACAGTTTTTTTTTATAGCTGCACACAACATGGAAGTTCAATTGTGATTTATATTGAGACTGAGGTTTGGAGGAGAATTAAGCAAATAAAAACCGTTACACAACTCATTATTCATCTGCGGCCTGTTTTAACAGCTGCGCTGAGCACAACAGTGCGTGCTCGACTGTGCCACATTAAAATGACTTTACCTCTCGTTCGGATTATGAAAAATAAATATACTGTAGGACGAAAATATTCGGAGATGACGCATATCTGAGTACGTGTGCTCTCCTTAATCACGGCCATGTGACACAAACAAAGAAATCTGTCTAATGTACTAGCAGTCTTGGCCGAGGGACAGACGAAGCATTATGTGAAATTGGGGTTGTGTATTGTTCATCTGTTAGGTTCCAACAGTGCCAGCCTGTTCTTTTGTCTCCTCGCTAAGACCTTAAGTCAACTGTGAAGTCTGCTCTATGAATATGACTTTAGCTTGATTAAAAACACCGGCGGTTTATCTGCACCGTAGGTCAAGGGGGGTCATCTACAGACAGCAAGATTAGTTGAAGAAAAAGTTCCTGCAAAAATCCCAGTAATGTGCTGAAAGGATTCAGACTGCTTTAGAACAGCACTGAGGAACAGCAGCTCTGTTTGTCCACGTGCAGGTGTATTTGTCTGCAGGATTTTAAATCCCCGGGTTCAGTCTGAAGGCCAGGCCACCGGTATGTAAGAGAAGTGCATGCCGTGGATGATGCACTGCTCACTGTATGAAGGGATGAGAATGGGTAAAGGGCAACCCTGTCATGAAAGACACCTAGAATGGCCATAAAACCTGAATAAAAAGTCAGTGTTTTATCGCTGACTTTATTGAATAGTCACAATCCAGAAGTTCAAACCTCGCAAAGTTTAAACCATTTTTTCCCCCTCTTTTCACTTGATTCAAATGTCAGTTAACCTGCAGGTGAATAGTTTGGACCACTTTGTGGGTTTAACTCCACAATTAATAAAACATAATGGCAGGAATATCGGATAATTTTCATCCTTAAAGAAAGGAGCTAAAGGAACATACGTCAAAACAATACAATCAATAGATTCTAACCCGGAGCCTATTCATTGACACCGGGCTTTTTAAGCATCAATTACAACATTTATCTTCTTTTCTGTGACCCCTGAATGAAGCCCCCCAGTGGAAACTAAGAACACCACAATTATCTGGTAATAAAAAGTGCCACAAAGGGCTGGACCCAGGCCTGGTACATTACTGGTAGACACCTCAATACTGCAGCAGAATTCAACAATAGGTCGGAGTTGCTCCTTCTACATCTCTCTGTCAAGCACGCTATTAGTCTGTCAATCCCAGACAGTCAGTGCTATTAGGGCACGGTAATGATTATATATATATAGACCTATTTACCTGCTCATTTTCCTCTTCTTCTCCACAGACACTCTAGTGTGCTCTAGTCAAATATACACCTGCCTTTTTTAAATGTAATAAATACATTGTATTTCCCACATGAGAACTTCACCCCAGCATCGTGTTTCTCTACCAACAGGATGGAACTAACTTAAAAAAATAAATGGCATTTATCCAAAATAAATTAGGTTGGTCCTGATTCAGGTTGGAGGTTATTTAAGCCAAAAACTCAGCAGTTACACTTGAATCATCCACAGAATATAAAAAAAAGACTAGACTAAAATGTTGACTTTGTCAATACTCGACCCCCGATGGCTGCGGCTGAGAAACAGTCTGAGATCCACGGAGCATGAAAGAGACTGTGGACGAAAAAGATTTCCTTTTGGCTGCGCTCATATCCTATCACAGACTCTGGCTATTTTTTTTCCGTATCTCTTTCTCTTTCACAGAGACAGATGGACGCAGGGAAGTAGAGAGACAGATAGAGAGACAGACACAGAGGGAGAGAGAGAGAGAGAAGGGAGGATCGAGAAAAATAACAGGATGAAGGTCAGTTCCATTGACTGGGCTAATATCCATCACCAGCTCCACACACACACACAAGGATGAAAAACACAGACAGACAGACAAGGAGACGGAGGACGGAGAAGGAGAGAGAAGCCAGGAAGAATATTTGACTTGTCCTTAAGACAGCAGCTGTTCATCCGTCTTGGTTTTGTTCTCAACTAGATGGATGTTAAATTAATGATCAGTGAACACTGCTGTTGAATTGGGATTTTACAACCTATGTCAGCACTGACAGTGTTCTTCTCATACATGCCAGAACCAATGTTTACCTACAGCCCAGAAAGTTCTGCAGCTGCTGAGCTCAATCAATAAAAACAAAAACCCAAAAGAAATGAAGTCTTTTAATCTTTATTCTTTTTATTGGTTTTAATTTTTACTTTACTTTTTACTCCTAATTGCTCGACACTCTGCAGCAGCTACTATCTGCTGAAGGTGCAGCACAAATAAATCTTACTTACTGGCTATTAATTTGAAACATTTAAAGGCTAACTTTAATTGGGATTTGGCCTTGACGGAGAAGGCAACAGCTTGCCATGAAGCGCGGCTCTTAAACAGTCCAATTAAACAGAGTCGGTGTAAAACAAATCTCACCAGGACATGCACATAAAAGGCTTATTTCTCACTAATAGGGTTGTTTTGGAGATTGTTTTTAGGATGGTACTGCTGGAACTCATACCGTGTTCTTTCGTCTTTAGTTTCTCTCCGTCCCGCTTGCTGTGGACTGGTGAACTGCGCCATAGTAAAATCAATAACTTGACCGTTGTACAGTTCGTAATAAACTTTATGATATGATTATGCTGTTTCACCATTTATATTTTAGATGCTATTTCTACTAGAAAATTCTATTTTCAGATGAGTGACATCTGCACGGTTATTTTCAACCACTGTGCAACCCACGCTCTGTAGTCATTATTCATGGTTAAACTTTTTGAATGGGCAGGATCTATGCTGTGGAGTGAAACACTTAAATGACATAAAGAAGCCGGCACCAGGAGTTTAACTCCAGTCCAAAACTTTTGCTTCCGCTGTTCTAATGTATTTTAGCTTTCCACCTCCATATCCCAAAGTGCATAATACGTCCTTAACGAGACTTAAGGAGTGTGAGCGAGATCACCCCGATCTGACGCCCGATCATTGTAGCCAAATTTTAATAAAAGGAAACATTGTGTTTAAAACCACACTGACCTTGAGTATAATATTTTCAAAATGAAAACCAACCTAAAATTGTTTTAAAAACAGGCAGAAATATAAAGGAAGAAAAGATCAGATGGCACAAACACGCAACAGCCGCACTGAGGCCGTTTAATCACGGCAATTATTATCATTATGTGCCATTATATCAAATGGGTCAGTGAAGATGTCACGATCACTGCAGTGTCCCACACAACGTCATTACGGTTGTCACATTGACGCAGCCACTTACCAGCCTGATTGGTGGTGATGTCGATGGAGACATGCTGTGCAGGATAAGGGCTCTTATTGCTGACTGCATTGACAGCCTGTATCTCAAAGCTGTACAGAGTGTGAGCCAACAGGTTGCTGATGAACACCCTGGTCTCAGTCAGACCCAGCTGTTTCGGAACGAAGTCCACGTTGTCGTCACAATGCGAGCAGGAGCGTCGGTCAGCTCGGCACTTCTTGCAGACGATGTTGTAGCTGATGTCGTCACGGCCGCCCGTTTCTCTCGGAGCGTGCCACTCCAGGATCACAGAGGTTTCGTTCACGATAGAAATCACATTTCTGGGGCTGGATGGCACGCCTGGAAATGAGACAGAGGAAAAGTTGGATGTCAAGAACAATTTATTTTTTTCTCTAGTGCCAAATTTGACATCTGCTTTATATTCAAGATCGCTGTTCATCCAAAGTCAGTTCAGGCTGAATGCTTTACTAAACAAAAAAAATAAAATAAAAATTAAACCGGGAAATGTTTTTGTCAATCCATCATTGACTGTTTCTCTAAGTGCACATCTGCTTTGACTCTTTCCTAAAAAATGGCCATGCAGAATCACACTCCCATTTAGTCACTCATACGCTCCAAATAAACACAGAAAATAAATTTCATTTTGCTCAACTACTGCCTAAATATCAGAGAGCAGATGTGATTGTTCCAACCTTCTGCAACTAAAGCACAATTGCACAATCCTCAAACAGTCCAACTGTGCTCAGATGGCATGGTAGAAAATTGCCTGTCCCTCCAGACCTTATTCTTTCTCCAGACACTGCAGTTGAAGTAGAATCAACTTAAGTTGAGTGAGACGGCCCATGCACAGCTGAGCTGCCAGCAGCCTACGCTCAATGAAGCTCATTTAAAAAAAAAAAAAAAACGAACTCTGAAGAATTACTCAGGTCTGTAAGATGGTGTTCATTTCATCTTCAACACTTTTCATCTTTATCCGTTAGAGAAATGTGACAAGAGGATTACATTTACATTTGCAAGCACGTTTTGATGGAGTGCTTGGATTTCCTTTTTCTATTAGACTTCCATTATGCTTTGCTCAGCTGCAAAACTGTCAGCGACGGGCATGGGCTGGTGAAGTTGTGGTCGAGAGAACGACAGTACTGGTGTAAATGTACTGTATGGTCAAACGGTGTATTACTGTGTAACCTGAATTTACCTTGATGCCTTTACAACAAAAACAAACTACAGGTCATGTGACACACCTAACACCCCCCCCCCCCCCCCCCCCAACAGGTACTGAAATCAACATGTCTCCTGTATCATTAACCACATGTATGCACTTTTGCCTGACCCAGAAGTGAGAAGCATTATCACACCTGCCCATGTGGGAAATGAATGGAACCCAGGCACTATTTACACAGTGTACAGGATTCGTGGAGGTGTGAAGCCCACTTCACGTTTCCATCCCCATTACACACATCTGCAGACGGCATAAGAAATCGAATGTGACTGCCACGTTATTCAGTCATTTGTGAACCAGTGCTGTTGCCTTGGGCTGTTATAATTGCCGTAGAATTTAATTTGTTTAGTTACAGGCTCTCAGCCTGACTTAATCTGGTTCCAATAAATACAGTCTGTATTCTCTGCCACCACTTTAAAAAAGGGCGAGATGTCATTTCCAAGCGGACTCTTAAACATCACTGATGTTAGTGTAAGGGCTTAATAGCAGAAGACATTGTTTGAATAATAGATAAAAAAGTTCTCCTTGGAATCCAGGTTATTTTCTTAACCCTTGAGGTAGCCATTCATGGTCAAACCTCAGAAAAGTGTGAATAAATATTTTTTCCAAAGATCGCACCAAGTCATAGATAATACTTATAGCCATATGAGGAGTCTTTGTCAGCTGAACATGCAGAAACAGCTGCGTTTCTGTGTTACAGTAACAGTCACGTAGGAGACTTTAGTAAAAGGATGCAGCAATCACACATTTGACTACACAGAACCAGACAGAAACATTTCTATGGAAACATTTTCTCCCATTACCTGTTAAACAATTCAACGTGAACACAACAGTAGAACGTCAATTTTTTTCAAATGTGATACCATACTAAAGTGTGTTATTTTCTGTTTTGTTTGTGAATGTCAAGGGGTCTAAAGCATTTTAACCCACTCTATGAGTATATAAAAATAAAGTCTTTCCCTGCTGCCCTGCTGGTGCCTGCAGACTGCTGCAGGTGATGTTATGCTATAGTGCATAACTGCCCTGCTACACAGAGGCTTTTTTAAGGTTCCTCACTGGGCTGCTAATATAAAGAGCACCCCAGTGCCCAAAATAAATGTGCGCACTGTTTACTCACCCACACTTTAAAATGTCTCCGACCGACACTTCACTTCTCTTAAAATGTTTGTTTTTATGATGTGAAACAGGCCTTGAGGGACCAGCAGAAGGTCCCCGAGTGAAGATACTGATCACAGCCAGAGGAGCTGGTATAAAGATGGAAGGCTTGTGTGGGTTGGTGAGACATGAAATAAAACTGGCTTGAAGGTCCTACGCTAGCTGGCCGGGAAAATGACGGAGTCAAAGATGGCTGTTTGACTGCCGTGCAGCTAAGGAGATATAGATGATTCCAGAGTGGGAAGGTTGTTGGTTGATACGACCGCAAGCTAATGGATTTTATCTTATGCTGCAAAATGAAATTTAAACCCATTATTCTGTAATATAAATAAAACAGCTGCCAGTAAAATGATAAAGTATAATGATAACATTTTTATATTAATGTATACATAGAGCCAACCATATATATATATATATATGCATACATACATACATACATACACAGATATACATTTATGAATATACTGTATGTTTATATATGAGTAGTGGCAACATATATATATATATATATATATATAGTAGGGTGTGTGCACATAGAGAGAGAGAGAACTATGCAATATCTCAGTGCCGTGGTAACAGTAACCATCCGACTGTTGAAACTCTGTCCAGTCACATGTCTCTCTGTCCAGCTGGTGAACACCATCGAAAACCTGTGTCCAGTCACGGCTCCTGATGTGAAGAGAAACGTCCGACTGTCTGTTCCACAGGAAGGTCTGCCTCCAGAAAGGGTAAACAACAAAGTGGTAGAGAGTGCTAGGCCGAGTAACTCATTTTTAAAAAACTAGTGCACCTTTTAAGAAAATATATGGTTTTACTTTTCAAATGGTATCTCGCAGAATACAAGGGAATACAGCTAGTCTGTTATTATAAGCAGCATTTTTGCCCTCATGGTTTGTAAAACAAGTAGAATCTGTGTCTTTATTTGTCTTGGAAATCCAGGAGTCCTTCTGTTGAATCAATAAAATCTCTTACTTTCACTGTGTATCACAGCAGCAGCCTCATCCTGCTACAGCCTCCTCTCCCCTATGGAGTAATCAGTGCTGGTTTCACTGCCCAAAACTAGCACATATACATTCACATTCATTATTTTTCCACATATGTGCACCCCTGGGGTTTCTCAGGTCCCTAACACTGTGGTATGAGGCCCAGGAAAGGGACCAAGAGGGATTGCGGTGCAAACCATTGTCCCAAAGCTCACAGTGACGAGTAGCCAAGCTGAGAGAAGTGCACTTCACACTGTGAGACAGAACACTTTGTGCTCCTCCCTTCAGGCGCTAGCTGTAATCAGTACAAGACAGAGAACTGGGATAGAAAAAAAACAATGAGGGTGAAGGTAGAGGGCTGGTTTTGGAGTGTATTTTACTGCATAATATGTGTTATTGGAGGTGGCGTAGCATATAGCACCCCCCTCTGCTCTTCCTTTGACACAACCAGCTGTTGGCCAATCCATCTGCAGGCTGATCAGACTGATCTGCAGCACAAAGAAGCGCATGCCTTTTACGCCGCTGGAGAGAGTTAAAGCTCCAGCTTCTGCTGCTGCAGGTTAGCCTGATTTAAGCCACTCAAGCAGTGCACTTATCAGGACCTGCAGCATTAAAGTGATTCTCACCAAGATAATCTTACTTCCACCCCGCTGAGATCTGGGCCAGCCTTTTATAGTAATTGCAACTGCACGGTACCTTTGTAGAATGCTTTTAATGCATTGCTATACATTAATTGCACGCTCAAATTGATAGTTGGAGACTTGTGCATCAAGCAGTTTGTGGATGCGGGAAACATGTAATGAATAATTTACATTGATACAGCTGTTATAGTTTTCCACGTTTTAACTACTCTGGTGAAGACTCTACAGTATGTACTACATAGAAATACACTACAGATCAGATCAGAGAAGATATGACTCCAGTAGACACAGTGCAACTAAACTAAACGCAACACAGGCAACATTTAACAACTGAGCACAGACCAGAGGGACCACTTCTGGTAGCACCACCATGAAAGCTATTCTGGAAATTGCTTGGGGAACATTTCAGGCCTGATGTTAAAGGCAGAGACTGCACTCAATGAAGCATTTACAGTTGTCCCCCTGAGAACTGTGGAGTATTCCACGAGAGCCTGGGAAAAAAACCTGGAGGGGAAAGAAAGGTGCCATCCTCAGAGAACATCCAAAGACTCCAGGTTTGCATGGTTGCTCCTAGTTAGTGTTCAGAACAGAACACTAACAGTGATGTGCTGCCATGAAACATGGGGTGAGAATTAACAACTCTAATGTCCATGAACCACAAAATTCCTGCCTTGTAGTGGAATGTAGTAAATAAGTTACGTAATGTTTACGAAATGTCATGTGCGAAGTCAAAGACGGGATTGTTTTCAGGTAAACAACTGACGGTAACACTGGCCTATGCCACTGCATCAGGCCTTATTGGATCTCCAGTGGATAACGGCGGGACAGCGCCAGAGCTTTTGCAACATCTGCCTAAGTAATTAGATCTTCAGGGGATGATAGCGAGCAAAAAGAGAGAACAACACCAAGAAGAAGAGACAGTCGGAAAGAGAAGAGTGATAACTGAGGGGAATCAGCAGATTGGCTCGGGCGTGCAGATGTCTAAAACTGAAACCATGCACTGAAACATTCATAATTAAAGCTGGTAAAAAAAATAAAAATGTTAAATAAACAGTACATTAGAGTGAAATATTTTTTACATAACAAAAATGTCTTAAAATGTATCTTTCTTTTACTGCTCAACCAAATTTATTGATAATATTTATAAATACTGACCGTCCTGTCTGAGCCTGGGATGAGATAATCTGTAATTACCTTCACCAATAGACCTATTTAAAAAAAAAAAAAGAAAAAAGAGGGCCCAGTTCTAAGCCCCCCTGTCTGTCCCCTATTGGTGGATGTGGGTGACATACAGTACCAAGCTCTTCTTTGTTAACCTTTTACCTCAAACCCTGTGCAGGTTGACCTTTTAATAAAACAAATCCTCCTGATATGTTTTTGAATAATTAAAAAAAATAAACTTTACTTGTTTTTGTTGATGGCATTAATCCCCTACTGTTGTTTTATGTTTAACAGTGGTCAGCAGAAACACTGCAAATCAATACTCTGTCCTTGGCTTGTTAAAATAGAGGGTTTTAATTAATTAGACAACAGCAGGTCTAAGTTTTGTTTATATAGGTGCTGTACAAACTTTCCTGCACGTGGATTTGGTGCAAAGGCACGAGTGTAATTAACACCGTAAAAAGTCTGGAAGTGAATATGTTGAGTACAGTCTACTCACTGGTGCAGGGTTCATCCGGCTGATCTCCGTCCCCACGGTAGTAGCCATTACGGCACACGCAGATGGTGGCGGCCTCAGCTGTGGAGCGGCTGTTAGGAGGACACTGCAGGCACAGACCAGGGCCCTGAGCAGACTTGAAGGTCCCTGGTGGACATGCTGTGAGAGAAGAAACACAGTACGTTTAAAAACGAATCACAAAAAGAAAGGTCACGAGCGAAACATTTCACGTACACTCAGAGATAATGAGTAGTGTGCAGGATTTTTACAGCCAGAGGCAATATTTTAATTAGACAATTAACATACAGTATATACATAGTAATTATACCAAAATGCATAGGACCAGAACATACAAATAACAAAAAAATAAAAGTGATCTTTTCCTACATACTAATCGCCATCTTTGCTTTGTTCAATCCCCATGTCTTTGTTTGTCCTGACAGTCATATCACCTTTTACTCTCACATCCCAAAAGATGACAAAGTGGAGGGCGTTTTTAATGCGTGAGGATGAATTTACTGACTATAATAACTATGATAAATGCCAGCTAAAATATTTCAGATACACTAAGAAGGAAAACCACGGCGCGGCTGCACCGAAGAGCGAAGGGGTTATAAATTTTATGGGACAAGTGTTTTTTTTCTCCAGCTGTGCTCGAGTACGGAGTGTAAAGGGACATTTGGGTCGAATATAAAACGAGTAGTTTCTGTAAGAAAACAGTTTATGCGCCCAAAGGTTTGACTTATCTGGCTACAAAATGGTTTTATTGGCTCCGACTTTACTGGAGCAATTAGGCCGTGCTTGGTAAACAGTAAGTTCATTAAAGCAAGCAGTAATCTCACCGCTACATTGGACACTGCAAGGAAAAAAAAAGGTAGGACACACACACACACACACACACACAGACAGACACACACATTCTGTGGCTGACCTCCCGTTGCGTTGCAGTGCGACGCTAACTGCATGACCTCATGTCCAGTCACAATGCTGTGGTTACTCCTGGCTGGATCATCACATACAAACACACATGTCCAGAGGACAACAACCAGAAAGCGGATAATGGAAGAAGCCGAGAGGAAGATCACAGGTGTGGTGGAGAAAGATATACCTCTGAGCAAATCAAATTGCTTTTGCTGCAAAGCTCCGGAGAGGCAGCATGGAAGACTTTACGGAAATTTGTCACAGAGGACAATAAAACCAATACTTTTTTTTCACACAGGGACTGGAACAGGCTTTTTAGTACGTGATGGAATAAAAGTCTGTGATAAAAGTCTGTGACCTGACCAAACATTTTATATGCAGACTTCACGCAGATTAAACTCCCTCCCCAAAACTAGAACAGTGAGACTTTTAAATCACATCCCTGTCTATGAAGTGGAAGTTGGAAAAGGTTTTTTGGATGCTTTATGGAGCAATAATCTCCAAAGATGCCAAAAAATACAAGATGTTCCCGGATCAAGGCTAGTGGTCTTACATGTTATCATCTTTGTTATTAATATTTCAACAGGAACTATATTTGTCCATTCAATTCACTCTCAAGCATCAGGTGCCCTGGAAAAAAATCTAAACAATTTGTTGAATGTGTTTAATGGGCCGTGAGCAGTGTGTGTGTGCGCTGGGTTCTGCCTTCAGGCTGTGTGTTTACGGACACACAGTAGCTAAAGTGGACAATCATAGATGGACACAGAAGGAAGAAGAGGAAGAAGAAGACGAAGAAGAGCGTGTGCTGAGTCAGACGACTGAACGAGCATCGCTGCAGAAAACCGCCGGAGGCGAGGTAATGCATATGCACACATCTGTACGCTCAAATAAACACCAACCCTGAGGAAAAGTAAAACTCTCCTTTCAGCTTTGAAGCCATTCCTCTCACCCAGAATACATTAACCAACCTGATTTACAAAGAGTCACATGTAACCACTCCTGACCCCATTAAATGTGACGGCACGCCGCTATTTTCTGGCACTTGACTGCTGCACGTTGAACAGAACCTCGTGATGATTTGCTGCCTCCCCTTGGACAACTGAAGACGCCGTAATCAGCATTATTAGGCAGGAGCGAGAGAGGCCAAAAACAAACAGGCAGTCAATCACACGCACATAAATACTTCAAACGCAGATCATTATTCCTCCTCCAATCGTGCTGGGCTCCGTCTAATGGACACATTACATGTGCTTGAATTCTTGCATTAAACTTGTTAATTAGCGTCATGCTGATCCGCCTCGCGCAGCTGAGAGGTGTTTGAAGAAGAAAAACAACAGAACAGATATGGAAAAGTGAGTTTGGGAGAACAGGGAGGTGTTCTGAACAATGTTTTCCGATCCTCAGTGGTCTTGTTCCAAGGCTAGGCAACAGTGGCTGAGCGTTGTTGGGCCTCATCAAATTTGGATCTCAGCCCAAAGTCTTTCCTCCTGATTTGTGAATATTTAGATTGGAGGAGGCCAGGAGTTCCTGTCCCAGAGAAAATGAAGCAATGTTGAGCCATCACTCAGCAAATGTGTTAGTTTTCAGGGACAGGAGGGGATAGAACACTAGATCAACAAGCAATTAGTCTCCCCCAGTGGGAGAGTAGCCCATAAATGAACTGGCTGCACGCAGAAACAAAACATTCCACCTTTTCAACTGGTCCCTGTAGAGTTGGCTCTGCACTTTCTCACTTTCCCCCGTTCATATCCTCTCGCTGCCTCACTGGTAGTGAGTCGGACTTCCCCCCGTTTCCCCTCTCACCTCCCCTCGTTGCCTCCTGTCTGTGACTGACAGGTTTGAGTCTTTTCTGCTCCGTGTCTGTCTCACTGCAGCTCATTCTGCAGTGAGCTGACAGAGGAATGTCAGCTGTGGATCATTGCTCACTGCTCATGACAATCGAACGGCGATGACATCACTGTCACAACAAGCTCCATCCACCAGGACCACCATCGCCACTCCTCCTACAGTAGGTGCCGTTGAGGTTGATTTAGATACAGAAACCATCTCCATCAGGGTGAAGCTAAAGAACAAGAGCAAAAAACAAAAACAAAAACAACAACAAAACAAGAACAGTGATGGAGTCTGCTACATCATCCACATAATTAAATGGAAAATTATCTTCACAGGATTTTTCAAATTGGGGTAAATGGCGATGGAGTGATTGGCATGAAACTGTAACTATAATGAATTATAATCAAGACTGAGAGTTTCAGGGCAGCAAATAACTATTAAACAAACAGGTAATATTTATCAAAGTAGTTTGGTACACGGTAAATAAACATCAGTCAAAGCCAAAAATACCATCCATAATCAATAGTGTGAATTAACAAAGACTGAGAACAGGTTACCTCACAGTAGGATGCTGTAGTACTGAGATAAAAAGCCTGGAATAATAGAGTTATTTCAAAGAAAATATTAAGTTAATTGTGTCTAGTGATGTTAAATGCAGAACATATTTTTCCTGCTATGCTTGATATGTCCAGATAAATTATAGAATTTTTTTTTACGTTAACATGGCGCCAATCCTATTTTGTGAGTTTTTATTTTCAACAGCTCTGCTAATCATTCCAGACTCAGTGCACAGATATTGCCATAACCTCCTGTACATGCACTGTTAAAAAGTTATCTGTAGCTTTAATTGGGTTGATCCTGTGATTTAAACAGACAAAACCCCACAGCTCCCCGTGGCTCAACTTCTCACCGAACACGATTTAAAAATCCACTCATCGTCTTAAAATATTGAGTATTTCCCTCTGTGGACTCCATCAAGTGTTTGACCTTAGCCTCAGTGGTTGGACATGCCGCAAAAAATCCCCCAGTTGCAGTGAGCAGTGTTACATCACTACCTCAGTCTGCCAGCACCTGTGCTAACGTAACCTGAAAAGACCTGAGTTGCTTTGGTTTGAGAGAGCTGTTAACAAGTTCCTGACCAGGGTCAATATATGTGGAGAGAATATCAGTGTTGTACTGTCCATACTGTGTGCTGGTAAGTGATGCAGAGGTTTCTTCTCAGGGTAACATTGTTGGTATAACTGTAGCTGCATTTACTGTTAGGGAATATGTTGGTTAAAAGCGTGGTTCCAGCCCCGCAGTGTGTCATAGTTCATGATCATCAAACTTCTTTCTGGAATGTCTAACCTTCCTGACTGAACGTCTGGCGTCAGTTCTGACATCACCGACTGCCCTGCATGTGGAGGCAGGAAAACAAAAAACAGAGACAGTATCTGCTGATGAGGACGGACGTAGAATCCCTTTGATGCAGGTGTGGTCTGAACCCGACCCTCGTCCTCCAAACATTAACACTGTGACTCTATTACTGCGTGTACATTCTCTGAGATAAATGTGGACCACCCTTGAAAGTAAGTATGAAGTAAAACCTGCACTTGTATGGATATTTAATCTGTACTGATTCCTCCGTACAACTCTAATGAACTTTTTATTAAAATTTAATTGTAAAAAAAATAAATATATATATAAATCCTATATTAAAGTGACATCTCTCACTTTGTATTCCACTATATATATATATGTATGCTGTTGGTGTATGAAATTTTTTTCAGTTAATTTACATTTTATCGAAAAATCTAATTAGAAGTTACAAGTCAGACCTACATTCTGATTAGTGATTTTTGGATTTTTAAAATAGATTTAAGTCTGTATATATCATTGGATGATTACTTATTTTTAAAACTACTGGCAGTTTTAGTCTCCTAGATATTGATTTGTAATTATTTGTAATTCTCTTCAAGCATATTTGAAATATTCATTTACAGAACGTTCACTTTATAAAGGATATAAAAGTATTAAAAGGCCTATAGAACATTAAAATAACAACACTTCTCTAAATATATTACATGACTAATTAGGTTTGACAAAAATACAAAAACAGTTTTGATTGCTTTTGATATGAAATGTGTAAATATTAGCATATTATGAAGACACTCTGCAGACAGGGTGCGTGACCAGCAGAGGTACACAAGCTTCCTGTTACTGCTTCAGCTGACCCCAAACAGCAACTCTTTGGCCGACAATACACCCTTAACCCTGGCCCTCATCCATCACATGGGATGGATCACAGTCCTTAAAAGCTTTAGAGTCATGCCTTCAACCAATCACTCACAAACACTCATACAGATAGGCTTATGGTTGGGTCAAGACCCCAGTTGACCCCTATTTTTCTGTTTGGTTGCTCAGTCACTCACAAAGACAGCCCCCCCTCCCCTCACTGAAACCACGGGAGACTACACCAACACCAACTGAGCGTCTGTTTGGATTTACCTAGGCGATGCATGTTAAAATATCAATCAGATAAATGAATATGTTGGCGACACAAGACCAGCAGGACAGCCAATCAGTGCCAGGGCCTATTGGTATTCACACTCGCTCTTCTGTCACTGTTCATTTTTTGGCCACGATCCTGACACACAAGAAAATTATTTGTGACAGATCTTAGGCCTGATAACTCTTGTTTGAGTTTAACTGTAGATTTTGGAAACTGTAGCCTGGAGCAGCCACTGTTCCCAGTGTTGACAACACCAGTCCAGTGGGCTCTAAGCCTCTGTTACCCCCTGTCGTCAGCTTCTAATCACACAAAGAAAGAATGTAAGAAGTAATAAAGCCGGGCCACAGAGGTTTTCTCAGGAATAAACGGATGGTGCAAAGTGAACAGTGCTTGAAGCGAACCTCGTCTGCTCCTCCAAGACCTGAGGAGCGCTCCCTCCCCAGAGCACTCCCTCTGATCATTAATCATCTGTCCATCCTGACCCTGTCAGAATCTCCTTTTTTAAGCAACAAAAAGACAACTACACCCACAATCACACCCACACACACCCACACAGACACACACTTGACATAGATTAAGCTTCCTGCCGCCCAGGCAGAAATCCACTCATCCCAATGTGCCCGTCTATCCAATTACCAGGGAAACAGCAACATCTAAGTCTGCAGGAACGTTGGTGGATAAAAGTTTCAGTCGAAGGCCAGATCCGGGTCCGGGACTGGCTTTGATTAAATCTACGCTGTTGTCATGCTAAAGAACAGAGGTGGATTTGTCTGTAAATGACAAGTAGACATCTCTAAAAGCACTGGGACGGAGTGTCACTGGAATTAAATGAAGATCATTACCACCACTGTAGGCTGTGAATGCAGGCTGAGGCTGAGGAAGTGCCTCACTGTCTGCATTAGTGTCACAGCTGCATATAATTAAAATATGTAAATTCATCTTCATTAACAACATGCTAAATCACCACATGATGTCAATTTACTGAATGGTCTTCTACTATAGGAGGTTTATTTTGTAAATGACAGTTGTTTGTGGCAGCGCACCACACTTTGAGAATCCCTGTACTGAACAATATAACAGTGAATCTCTGATCGTTAATCACTGCCGTTACAATTACGAGTAAATTCACAGAGACCTATGTTGATCTGTGTCTTTGGTGACGCAAGTTGACGACTTGAAACAGAGGAAGCGACGGAAGTGTCCATTGTAGCTGGCCATGCTACTTCAGTTCTGTGTCCCTGCATCATGTTTGGTTTGGTGTGGTTACAGGGATATGACAGCACACTGGCAATTTGTATAAAAGGAAAAGCTGAATAAGGTTCACCATAGAGACCTTTACGTGCGCATGTGAACGCTTTCAGCAATCAAATCATATCTGAGTGGATTGAGCCCAGTTACAGCTGAGGTTAATTAACTTAGAGATGAGTGTCCTGTAAACAAAACAAGCCTTTATTATACGATTCCTCACGCCGCGTGCTTCACAAATAGTCATGATATCCAGCAGTGTAACAACAAAGATAATGAACACAAAATGTCACTGATAGATCATGAGTGTAGAGAAATGCATTCTACTGAAATCCATGTGTGTGTGTGTGTGTGTACAAGCAGCAGTAAAAAAAAACCAATGAACAATTTAGCAGACATCACACACCCCTGGGTAGGCTGTTACTATGGCAACCTCCCAGCCAATATTTTTTGGCCTGCAATTTCCCTTTGAACAGTCGGCCAATGACAGGACGGCCGACTGGGAAATCTGGCTTTCAAAGAGCACGTTGACTCACTTCAATGTGTTTGTACATATATAAAACTCAGGAAACTCCATAATTCAGACTGACTCTGAACACCACATCTGAATGTGGCGTTGGCGGTGGACCGGTCTAGGCAGCGCCACCACCCTTGGTTCAGGTCAGTTTTTTATTTCCAGGTATGACGCAGGTATGTGCCAAGGCACTCGGCGCATCTCTCTGATAGAGGAGTCATCAGAGAGAAGCGGGGGCGGGGGCAGGTGGGGAGTATAGCAGGGACCTGGGGTAGTTGGTATTCCAGGATAGTCTGGTGTGCCAATCCATCCTGGCTGCCGAAGGTGGCGGAGAAAACTGCCCCTCGAAACATATCGCAACTCAGCAGGCGTCACATGCGCTTGCACTACAATCTCCACTGTAATCAGAACCTAACAGAGGAGCACCGGGCTGGTTGCCCACCACCGGCTAACGCAGAAAAAAACAGAGCGGGGCATGAAAGACAGAGATGGAGTGTTATTCAATGAGTGGGTGAAATTAGTCAAAGAACGTTAAGTGTCTGTTTGATTGCATAATAATAGCTGCACTGATTTAATCATCTGGCAGAGTGAGGCCACAAACGCATCACACAATACCAATTTTGACACATTGTGGGATATCGTAAGAATACTCACCAACTTTTTTTTTCTAACTGAAATTAAGTCACTTTGATGACATTACAAAAAAAATATTTCTGTAATTTTTTCTTTTTTTACACGACTATTGTAGTTTTGACTGTGACACCTGATGAAATGAGGCAGTAAAAATCAGCAGTTACAGGCCCTGTCAATTACCATGCAGTTTTGTCATACGGTGAATAAAGTATATGTCCCAAGATACATAGCCTTCTCTTTTTTAGAACTCCAGCTTGTGAGAGACCATTAGCTTCCTCCGTCTCAGCACTTGTCTCTTTTAAAAAGGATCTAGCTCATTAACTTCATGGCTAGATCAATTAATCTATAGCAGTTAGCCAAAAGATGCCAACTCTGGTTGTTTTGCTCCTTTCCTGTTGCTCTCCCCGACATCTCTTCATTATTAGCCTTTAAACATTAGGACTGGTGCTGTCCTTCAGAACGACAAAGTGACGACGTGTGCACTGAAGCATAATGAGAGACGATGGCTTCAAAATCAGCAGACAGTTGAGGAAATCATTACCACCAAGGATTACCTGGAGGAAAATTGAACCAAGGACCATCAGCAGATGCTCATCATGAAGCACACGTGCCTGACGTCATCTTGGATAAATTATAAATACTGCTGGTGTTGTGTTCATTTTTTAAATTGATAATTATTCCGTATCCTGATTAAATTACACGGTGTAAAAAAACCACAGGTTGATTCTGATTTCTACCGTTCACAGCTATAATCACAGGCCAGTGTAAATATGGTTTTCAGAGACAGCTGGTGAATTTAAAAAGGTGTGTCATATTGACATTGATAATGGTTCTTAATAATATATTACCATAATTACTGTACTATCGTTGTACAGCATTTAAATGGCACCCACTGTGGAGGATCAACCAAGCTTTTTATTTCTCTTAATGAGTAAAACATCACACCAAATTACCCTGACGAGGTAATTTTGGGGCAATGCTCTAATAACTCGACCAACAGTAAAGAAACGAATAAGAGGATGTCTAAACTATTGGTTGATATTGAAGCCAAATGGCTGGTATTTTATACTGACTGAAAACACAGTGCATTTTCACAAAACAATGTTATTACATTGGCCTGATGTTGTTTCAGGATTTTTGACTGATCCACTCACTGAAGTAGAGCAATATTTCATCTCTGTTGAATTTCATTCCGATATAAAAAAAATAAACACATTTAATATTTCTCTTTTGCTCTTCATTTTCTCTTATTCTGATTTTAGATTAAATCTAACATGCTCTTTTAATTCCACTTTGCCCTGGTTGTCCTATTCTGCAATGCAAAAGCACTGAACTCTGAACAAGCAGGTGGTTGGTGCACTGGGAAACATTACTTCCTGAAGCTACAAATCTGTCGGTACACTTTCATTTTACAGGACGCTACATGTTAGCTTGGTCGTCAAGAACACTGTGAACTATTATTATTATTATTATTACATTATAGACATACATGTATGGGAAATGGGAAATATCTTACATTTATCAGAATTAACTAACGTCTGAGTTAGTTAATTGAGTTAATGTGCAACAAAACGTCTTTTTATTTAATTTTTTTTTTTTTAATTGCTCATAATCTACCAGTATTTCCTTTCTGCAATCTACTGGTAAATTGCAATTGATTTATTGGGTAACCCTGAGGATCGCAATAATTAAATACGATTCTAACAGGAGATGGTATACAGTAGGAGGCACAGTTCCCTGTGTAAAATCCCTCATTTTAAATTCCATACAGTCATCTAAATAACCTTGGAAAATTGTCATCCTAATTTTTTTTTTCAGAGTTAATTTTAGCAGACAATGTTCTGCTCCATCAAACAAGTACATATAAAGGTATTTAGTGTACCAGCAGGCCACAGTATAAAGTACATGCTCATATTGTTATGCCAGTTGAAGTGAAATTTACCAGAAAGGACCTGGGGGTGGATGAAGAGAGAAAGCCGACAACAGTAGGATGGAGGCTGCTCTGCTGTTATAAAAAGCATGACTGAAGATAGAACCGGTTTCTGTGTGGAGATGGACCGGTTGAGGTAAAGGTTACGAGAGCAACACAGTGACGGTAAGATTATCAGGAGGAGCGCTGCACCCTGCGGTGGTGATGGCATTTAATTAAAAAAAAGAAAAAACACACACACAACAGTACAACCATACATTCAGCAGTGTGACGCTGCTCCAGCAGCACTCGCATTTCCGCTGCAATTATGCCTAATGGGAAATAATGATAAAACGCTCTGCATCAAAAGAGACGGCAGTGTGTGCGTGGGGCGGGAGAGGGAAAAGTGGCCGAGAGCAGAGGAAATCGAATGTGAGATAGGTGAGAGACGGCAAAGTGGAAGAGTGGCAGCAAATGAGAAGTGAGAAAGCACTCAGGAGTGTCTGCCTTGTCACTGAAATTGTTGGTAGCAGAGTCCAACAGCATTTGTGTTGTGCAAATAAGTCATTTTTCACATGTTCATGTTCAGAGGAGACCAAGCTATTACTTCTAAGTTTGACAACAGGAAACAAAAATGCTGCACAGACAGAGGAGTTCTCATGAATCAGTCACTCTGTCTGTCTGTCTGAACCATTAAAACACGACCAGTTCTGTTGACATCGAACCTGGAAAAGTCAAAGTCAAAGTTCAAGGTATCGTGGGTCGTGACACAGTCATCCATGCGTTACAGTGGATCACGTATAAATATACGATGACTCATTTCGTCGGATCATGCTGCACCTGGAGCCTTGGAATTCTCCGGAGATAACAAGTCTGACAGCACATCTATATTCATGTCACATTCACATCTGCATAACCTCCACACAACCTTATCAGAAATCTGTATCCTGTTCCAGACAAACAGACACACAGTCATTCTCTCAGCAAAGTCGTGTGTGTGTGACGGTAAACTCCTCAGCTGTCAAAATCTGAACCTCGTTGCCCTTTCAGCCAGGCTTAGTCAATGTGCCCTGAGCTATGAAGCCGGGAAACGTGTGTGTTTATTTTGTGTGGTTGTATGTGTATATATATATGTGTGTGTGCCTGAAGGGGAATGCATCCAAGTGGGACCTTGTGACGCTAACATGAACATGTCCACGCACTGCCAGATTTATGAAGACTAAGGGTCATTCATTCACATGATGGACAGTGATGGACTGGAAATGATGGATCACCAAGATATTGGATTTCACAGAAATAAAAAAAAAAAAGAACCACCAGAGCTGACTGCAAAGGTGAAAACACACCACGGGACACAGCAACAAAACTTACATGAAATAGTGACGTGAGATGATAAAAAAATTATATATATACAGATATATAAATACCATAGAGATGGGCTAACAACCAAAAAGAAATGAAGATAAGATGAGAGGAAATGAGATGAGATATCATATCATATTTGATCTATTAATCCCACACGGGAAATTCTGTGGTTACAGCAGCAGGGTAGACATGTAGTAGAACAGCAAGTTAAAAACATATCTGAAAACTGCAAGATTAAAAACATTTGAGCTGCAGAAATCCAAAATGCATAAATCACTATTTTTACCAAGTTGGAATACCCCCCCCCCCCACACACACACACACACACAAAAAGAAAGCCACTACAGATGTATTATGAGCATAGGGTAATGGATAGTAACCACCCCCCACCCCTCGCCCCCTCTCAGTACTATAGAATATGCTTGACAGGCATAATTTAAATGGATTCCTAGTTTACTTTCTGGTTATACGGCCCATTGAGACCATGCACAAGTGCTACTCGCATCATGAGTTTGAGATATGATATGAGCCCATGGGATTGCAAAATGTGTCATGTGTAGATTCACGACCGCAATGCTGCTGAAACCATAATGGGACTTAGAGACTTGTGCAACACAGACAATATAGAGGGGAAGCTAATGAAAAGAGTATGCATTAACTTCATCAATGAAAATGGCTTTTTGACACACAACACATTTTCTTAAAGATACAGTCTTGGTGTTATAGTGTATAGCCAGCTTCGCTACAGTAAGTGTTATGCTAGTTTGCATAAAACTCCAGTTAGCCATAGCATTACTTACTGTCAGAAAAACCATCAGGTTTATTTGATCTACTGCAGCATTCAAATCTGAAGGTTACATTTGACAAAAGTTTGTTTGTTTTTTAAAAACCAAGGTTGGACCCAAAACTTTAGCACTGAAATGTCAACCGTTTGTTTACATTTTCAAACCCAACTTACAAAATGTTCTATACACATGCACTTTGTCCACATGATTTCACACATACAGTGACAGCAGCTGAGAAGTCTTGACATCTGTGTTGCTACAAAAACACATTCCACATCAATTCCCTCTATTTCCTATTTGCCCATAAATATTAAACAAGGTTTCTTTTAAAGTCTAAAAGCAAATACATTCCACAAATATTCAAGCATCCACAGATGCGCATTCTGAAAAACACACACTTTGACACGTGATGAGAAGCAGGTGCCGGCAAATATATGTACACAGGAGACACACAGAGCTGTAAAAAAAACACACACACACACACACACACACACACACACACACACACACCTTCCTGAGTGATATGAGGACATATTAAATGAGAAGTTTTTTTTTTCTTTTTCCATTGCTCTGTCTCAGGGGTGCAAGATTAAATGCCATATCCACTTTACTACAGGGAGCTCAAAATAAATCACACTTTCCCTATACAGTAGACTAGAAATACAAGAAAGAAATACAGCACCACATACACATTCATTTCTAAACATATAGCAGGTACTGCTCATACAGGAACAGAGCCACACTCTCATACTAGCAGATATATATATAGAAGATGCTGGAAGACCCAAACACGCTATACCTCCGTCCAGTTCACCAACTCTGCTCTTTGTATTTCAATCACTGAATCAGTGCTTCTAAATTGATTGTAGCTGAGCAGGGGCCAAAGATGTTCCCCGTGGCTTGCTGCCCTGGCCCCTCTATTGATTAGATCTGAGAGAGCCAATTGCTTTCACACTGGATTAAGGTGTTCCGGCGCAGTGAGCAGGGATGGAAACAGAACGAGAGAAAGAGATGGTCAGAGAGGCAAAGTTAGAGAAAAAAAAATAATAGGCTGTTTTAGCACAAACAAAAAAGAACGAGAATCATGCCAGCAACACCGCTAATTAGTTAACAAGCAGCTTCAGAGAGACGGCTACGTGAGCACGACAACAAAATGCTGTTGTGTATGTCATGAAAAATGCACAAGAAAGGCTTGCAGGTTTAAAAACAACATGCCTTAGGTATTCCACAAAACACACACACACACACAAAATGCTTCACATCAGACAGCACTAACCCAGATCAAGGGTGTAATCTCATTTGACCCTGAAGCTAAGTAGCCCAGAGCAACAGCATTACTCTTCAAAGCTTCACACTTGGTTTGTTACACATTTTAGCACCAAGAATTCTGCACCGCAACCAGGAAGGAATCAATCCAAACCTAATTCCTTAATTACCAGATGGGATCACAAGATCCATATTGTCGGATAGACTGTTAAAGGAAGAAAATACTTTATTATTTTTTTTTATTATTTTCATCACATTCATAAACCACAGTATTTAACAGGATATTCCCTTCACACATCATCCCTCGTCCTCTACGTGCCACAATTAGTTGCTTATGCATGCGGTCCTGTGAATGTATGGGAGGTCAGGGGCACAGGGGGCCCCTGCCCTGGTCAGTGTTGGGTCCTATTGTCCGTTGGAGACTGCCATTTGAAATGATATCCCCAAAGGAGATGGTTCCAATCCAGATTAAAGCCTTATGAATGGGGGTCACTGCAGGATACGCAGACCCTACAAGGCTATAAGGGTCAATGGAGGACCCGCAGAGTTTTGTCTCGTCAAAGTCTGATTTATACCTCCTTCCTTACTGAGTCACGTCGACTGCATTGAGCTGTGCATAAGAGCAGACAGCAGAGGTGATGCACCACAACGTGTGCCACGCCCAGGAACGGTACACTTGCACTCACTCAAGCCAAAGAATCAAGATTGGATGGATGGATAGATGGATGGATGGATGGATGGATGGATGGATGGATAGATGGATGGATGGAAGTGCTAGAGTTACATTGTATATGCACAGAAAACAGTTGTTGTGTTGCACATGCTGTAGAAGTCTTACATAACACTAACACAATAAAAGATGTGGCTAAAGTCAGAAGATCCAGGGCTGCAGAAGCCCACAGCCATAATGATAGGATATCCACTGTAGCCTGTATCATAAAGGTCAGTGTATGGGGAAGCTACGGAGAAAGTGGTGAAAAGACTGTTGGACAGATAGAAAGACACGAAGATTGTGAAATTGACTGAGTGTGTGAGTATGTGTGCCTTTTGTGTCCCTATCACTCAGTGTTTGGTTCATTCCCCAAAGGGTCTTATTATGCTTCACGCTAGCTCTGACACAAAAGGCAGCGTCTCTGTATCTCAGCCCATCCAGCTCCCCGAGAGAATGTTCTAGGCACAGCAAATCCATTTGTTTGTCAGATTCTGCCTCTATTTGGACATAGACTAATCAGATCTCGCTCTTTTTGTGAAGCATACCATTGTGCAGTCTGGCCCGGCTCCAAAGTTATGCTTGCCCAGCACCGAGATAACATCTCTGCTTTTTCGGAGGGTACTTTGTGTATTTGTAAGCGTTTCGCACAGACATCATACACAAGTGTTAAAGGGTGAGTAATAATGGAATCTTTCAGTGCATCAAATCCAATCACTTTCCTTCCCTGCAGTGAGGACAGTCTCTTTCTACTCATTTAACTACAAGAAGTTTTTACATTCCCTTGGGTTTTGTGTGATCTATTTTCTCATTACGTGCTTTAAAATGACTTGAATGTTGTTTCTAACTATAAAACAAACCATTAGTGAAACAATAAACGACAGGGAAACAACATTTTATACCAAAAGTGACCTCTTAATCCATTTTACATCTAGCCAAAACAAAACAATCTGAAGTTCTGTAACATATATTCACTCTGATTATATTCATTTCTTTCAAATAGTGAAACAGAAAATCCACTCAAGAATTGAACGCGACGACAGTAATTTATGTCTATTAAGTGTGCTACATATATATTTATATTTTTTATATAAAGTGAAACCAATTTATCATACAACAATATCACTTTTGTCTGCTCTCACACAGCTATCACAATCAATGTATTTAAACAGGCTTTTACAACATTTAATCTTTTTTGACGATGAGCAAAGGTTACCGCACAGCGCAGAGCATTCAGTGGAATGAATTAGTGAGGGCTGAAATGTCAAGATCACTCAAAGTTCAGTTTGATTTAAACTATGGACCAAAAATACAATTAAAGCTTTCACTTCAATAGAAGGTTCGGCAATTAATAAAAAGTAACCAAGTCATAAAAAAGACAAAGTACCGAGCAGGTTCCATTAAAAATTCAGTAAAAAGTATCTGAGGGAACTTTAGTTGAATTGGCCGACTTTGATTTAGCCATATAGAATCCTGGACAGGCTCAAGATCAACATCTGGATGGAATCCCTGGACATCAGCGTGGATACAGCACCTGTGACAGTTTGATACTACAAAGCAGTGCTGATTGCTGGGTTGACATAAATAATACTTTTAACTTTTACTCTTTTTTTTTAACCACATTTGCTCTAAGGCTCTTTTTCTTTGTCTGGCTCCAATCACGCGATGTCTTTAATGTCTTTCAGTTCAGTTTCCAATTGACAGGAAAACTTGAACTGCAGGCATGAGATTCACAGCAAACTACCTTGTAAGAGTTATGTCACATTTCATCTGATATTAATACTGTGGAGGTTAGAGAGCAGTCACAATTCTGTAGAGTAGTAGGGGCGTGGCAGATAACCTGTATACAACAGGTGGAAAAAGCATATGGTTACTGTTGTAGGAGGGTCTCAAATAGTGGGGCAGGCCCCCCTGCGGAGGCGCGGTGAGGTGCCGGGGAGGGCGTGAGGGTCTTCCAATGGAATATGGCACGCTGGACATACTATACCTACTGCTGTAACGAATGATTACAAGCCTCCGGTCACTAGGTGGCAGCAACTCATACAGTGGTTTGTACAGATAAAACATATTCATGTTATTAGGTTCTCAATAGTATTTCAATTTGCGGGGGTGTGAAAACATTTCTGTCGAAAAAGGGGGGGGGGGGGGGGAGTAAAAAATCAATATGTGTTTAAAAATAGACATTTAGAAAAGACATGGAATACTGATACTATTTACCTCAATACTATGTTTGGAAAAAACGGCATCAATGGCACAGAAATCCAGCAACAACATCAAGACTGGCTCTAAGCTTAGAATCAGCCATAAGCCAGTATCTTTCATAAGTAGTCAACACATTCTTCAATCACACACTCCTTAATAATGATTCTGGTGAAGTCAGTGTGACCCAACAGCGAAGGCAACTCTAAGCCCTCACCTCCTCTTGAAAACACACATTTATGCATGTACTAACAAACACAGATATAAAGCACACCAGAGGAGTCTTTTAAGTCTGTTTATGCTAATTCTGGTGTGGAATTAAACTGCAGCCCCTGCAGTCAGTGTGGGAACTCAGTAAACAAATGAAGCACGAGGCTCAATGTGCTTAAAAAGGATTACCAACTCTCTCTACTTTCCCTTTCCCCCCACCCTTTTATCCTTTTTACACATTCTCATCACCTCCTCACGACAAACACGCTCGTATATAGATAGACAATCGCTGCTTCTCGCCGCCGTCTTGCTCTCAACATTCAGTGTTGAAATAAGGTCTTATACGGTGGGTGTTTTGAAAACACATTCATAGCAGAGGCTCCTTAGGCTGAAGAAGTCAACAAAGGCAGGATCGATAATTTGTCACAAAGATGTGACTCTCAGATTGAGCCTTAGTTGCTCTCTGCCTTTCTTGTCAGTCTAAAAAGAGACATTTTCTCCGGTGCCTTCAGAACAGTGTGCCCTCGGCTCGCAAAGTACAGGCTGGGTTTACTAGTAACAAAAACATGCAATTACACACAAACACAATGACATAAACTGGCGCACACTGAAGGAGTCATCTAATTGCAAAATAATTGCACACATGGATTTGAGATTGGGTTTGAAGACCTCCCCAAACAGGGATTGTAGTCGGTTTTAGACGATGCATGGTGTCATCACGTACGGGGTCAATTACACAAACATATTTCGCCACATGTGTTTAGATTGTGATGTTCAGGTGGCAATAAAAGCAGGGTTGGACATCACAGCCATCTGCTAAAAAGGCATTGGTTTGGATTTACTCAGTACTTAACCACCAGGATGAAAGTCTACATGCTCTTCATCTCAGTCTGAGCAACGTTCACAGTGGGCTGTACTACAGTACATGCAGTCTTCTCAGCTGTCGTCATCCTGTGAAGCACGCACAAATACACCAAAAATTATTTATCAAGATTCTGTGGCTGAATTCATCATAAAAAAATAAATATTGACTGACCATTAATGCACATTGACAAACGTCAGCACTTCATAAACGTCAGCACTTCATAAGAATTTTAACTCTTTGGTCTAAAGAGTAACGAGGGAGAACTGATTTGAGTTTTCTTTCTCAAAGCGGTGGAGCAGAGAGGTTTACCACGCTCCCTTATTGCAGGGTGATGTTATAATTTTTTTTTCTCAAATTTCGTTAAACTTCCAATTTTCGTACTTCTTCTCTGTAGCACCATGGTTGACGTTTTCCTTCTTATTAAAAAGGCGGTTTTCATTTTAAAAAGCATAAAGAGAGGATTTTGATGGATGGAGGTCACAGTGAGATGGTGAATTGGAGGCTCCCCTGGCTCTGGGCTTTTGTGTTTTGCCAGCAAGGGTGACATAGGCAAATTAAGCTGAGCCCCAGCCATCTGCTGAATGTTAGGGGTTCTTTGTCTTCCTGCATGTCCCACTGGCCTCAACACCCAGTGTCCATCAGTGGGGACAGAGAAGAGGCGAAGACGAAGACAGCCGAGAAGGATGTTGTGAGGATAAAAAACAAACTTTTCTCCGTAGGAACGAAGGAAAGGAATCAAGTGAGAGATGACAATGAAAGCCTAGGAGAAAAGACCTGGTGACCAGTGCTTGAAAAGGACCGAAGGTCAGAAAAACAGACAAAAAAAAAAAAAAAAGAGCGACCGAAAGGACAGCAAGTGAGGGGAAAAAAATGGACACAAGCCAAT